>NC_132917.1:58811921-59171296 GCF_047675955.1 Chlorocebus sabaeus | reverse complement strand
GTGACATTCTGAAAAGGCAAAATTATGGAAGGTAGTAAAAAGATCCATAGTTTTCAGGGGCTAGCGGAGAGGAAGGGAGAATAGGAGGGGGACAGAGCATCTTTGGTGCAGTGAAACTATTCTGTGTGATACTAGAATAGTGGATGCACATCATTATAAATTTGTCCAAATCTTGGAAATAGAGTGTCAGGAGTGAACCCTAATATAAACTATGGACTTGGGGGATAGTGTGTTTATGTAGGTTCATCAATTGGAACAAACATATCACTCTGGGGGGCATGTTGATAATAGCAGAGGCCATGCATGTGTAGGGGCAGGGAGAATATGGAAAATTTCCGTGCCTTCTGTTCAAATTTGCTGTGAACCTAAAAATGCTCTAAAAAATAAAATCTATTAAAAATTATCTGGGGAACTTGTTAAAATTATAAATTCCTGGAGCCTATCCCAGATATAATAAATCAGAATCTCTGGAGATGAATCCCTTGAACCTTTATTCAGAGCAAATTCTCTGTGTACTCCTGGGACAGGTGATTCTCAGACCTCTCTTTGAGCAATTCTGATCCAGAACATTTGTATGTGACAGTGATGTCCACGGACATTTCTGGGATTTGCCAAGATAACTCAGCTAACAAGGGTCAATGACAAGACCAAGTGTAAGAGTGTAAGAGTACTAGCTACTGATTCCACAGTACAGCCCTACTTCTTGTTTTCATCTCTCACCTTCGGCTTTTAAACTCTCAACTTTTTTGTGTGTGTTGGTTTTCCGTGTCCTGTGTATAATTCTGCCCCCTCTTAGAGTATTATTAGCATTTTTTGATGTGGAGAGGAAAGGTAACATTTCAGGGTTTTAAGGGTCTCCTATTTCTGGGGGCCACTAAGCATGTCTGCACTGGACCACCTTTACCTGCACATTCAGGAGCACCCAGCAAATGGGCCTTATTAGTGACAGATGTCTTGCCCAGAGAACGATTGTGCCTGGAGAATCAGGCTTTTCCAGGCTGGCACGTTTCTATCAGGCAGCCATAAGACGCTGGCAATTTTTATTTATTGTCTGCAGTGCATGGCAACCAGTATTTTACCACCTGCACATCTAAAAAAGAAGGGGAAGAAAAGCACACCAATATTCTCAAAATGTTTATATTCAAGGAGTGTATATTTCAGAGAGGGAGGTCGTGATGTGTGTATTTTTATTGTGTGTGAAAGAATCCTCAGTGGCGGTGCAGCTGGAAAAATAATGGAAGCACAGGGTACTGTCTTTTGTGACAAAGTTTCCTCTGGTAAGTTACAATTATAACGTAGAAAATGATACCTTAGACGGCAACTAATTTGTGAATCCTGGGAAATGCTGTTCAATGATTCCTCGTCAGGACAGCAGAACCTGATCTGTAAAAATTTGGGCCTCAGCAGGAGGCTGTTTGCAAGGAGTGATTTGCATTTCAATTGTAAGTCCAGCACAACCTTTAAATCTTGGCTGCCTCACTATCACAATGGAATTCTTTTTTTCTTTTCTTTTCTTTTCTTTTTCCTTCATGGTGTACTTAAGAAAGAAAAAGGAATGTTACCATACATCAATTCCACAACTACATACAATAAGACATAGGTGGCTCTAAAGAAAAAGCATGGTGATGATGGTTAGATTTTCTCCCAATGAGCAATTATATCAAATTTTGACAATTGCAGGGGAAATATCATTCCCTGTAAAGGAGCAGCCCCACACCACTCCTTGTCCCACAAGCACCCACATCTCTTTCCTCTGTTTTCCTACAAAATTCCAAACAGGCAGTGTAGCTTCTCTGTTATTTTATTTCACTTGATGAAGAAAAAAGTAAAATGCATAAATCAAAAACAATAAAATCAAATCCATTATTTTTTAGAAATGGTTTTCTTTCAGGCAAGTCATGGGTGGACTACTGAGGGTTCCCCCCAATCCCCCAGCTATGCCTTTGCATTTGACTCAGTAATCCAATAGGAGGTTCTTAATGTTTCTATTTCTTTAAATTGTTTGAATTAGCTCTCCTCTGATTTATGGGTGGTTTTAGCTCCCATTGATAACTCACTGTAACAAAAAGAGATGATTCTGTCCTAAATTCTGTGCCCCGTTACATACAAGAATGTGACATTCTCTTATCAGGAATAGGGGGTCACCAGGGAAGGGTGGGGTAGAAGTCATCCCTCTAAGGTTTATTTATTATTTTAGAAGTTTGTTTTATCTTTAAACTTTGTACAACATTCCTCTATCATTTTCGAGCATTTAAACTATGTTTGAGTTATAAATCCATCTCCCAGGCCCCATCTCTAGGTTGCCAATGGCCTTAGATTGCCCAGTCTGACAAGCTTTGGGTTCTCAGTGCACATCCGACTTCCTCAACTTCTCAGGTGATACCCCAGCTGATCACTCACTCTTTCTTAAATACTTTCATTTTCCACTTTTAGGATTAAGTCTCTATCTTTTCATGGATGCTTGAACTTCTTCTTACTTCTTTGCACCCTCCTTCTCTGCTGATTTCTAAATGCATGGGTTGTGAGCCAGTCTTTAGACCTTTTGTCTTCATATCTATGCCCTCTGCCTGAGCCCTCATATACAGCCTGCTAGCTTTATGTATCCTCTGTACTCTGATGGATCCCAGGTATCCATCTTCCAGATCTCCAACCTCTTTTCAGATCTCCAACGGAATCACCCTCTAGTCCAAACCCCTCAACTTCCTCACATATGTGCTTCTTTTCTAGTTTTCTTCAGTACAGCAATTGGTTTCACTATTTACCCAGTATCTGGGATCAGGGTGATGGGGATGGTGAGAGTAGGAAGAATATGTAATTATCTCCTTTATTCCTCTCCCCTTTCATTATGTCCCGCATCAAATTCAATGGTAGGTCCTGTTCCTCTGGAATACCACCTGTGCTGTCAAAGTCATCTACTTCCTTGCCCTCTCTTGTTCTGCTTCTTACTGCTTGCAAAATACATCAAACTCAACTCTGCCTCAGGTCCTTTTCACTCACCTAGCACTTTTTCCTGGAATTATCTTCCTCTGGATGGCCATATTGTGTTCACAGGCTCTGTCCAAATGTGACCCTCAAAGAGAGGATTTCTGAGAATACCATATTTAACATAGTAGCAGTCCCTCCACTTGCCTGTCCCTTGACACTCTTACCCTGGTTTATTCTTCATTACATGTATCACAAGCAGAAATTATATATTTACATATTTGTTTATTTGTTTATTGTCCAGTTCACATATGGAATGTCATGCTTATACTTATAAATTTCTACTGTTTTGTACTAAGATCGTAGCACCTGGTATAGCTTCTGACACAAAATAGGATTCAATAAATATTTATTCAATGTTAAATAAACTTTAATATGATTTTAGTTTCTGACATCTCTTACCTCATAATGTCTTTGGAATAACCTGAATTTTCTGCCAATTGGTCATTAGAATTTTGCATTTGCAAGCTAATTTAAGAAATTTTAATAACATTTACCTTAAATCTTCATAACAATTAACAACAATTATTTAAACTTAAATCCAAATTTTACTTGCCACTTCTATTTTACACCATGACTTCTATATTCTCATGTATATATTTCAATTATTTTAGTTTTCTCTTTCAAATGGTGTAGTTGGTTTCATGTTTGTTTTTGCAGAATATCACAATTCTTTTATTCAATTAAGATATAATTATCTTATTACAGATAATATGTAATAGCATTTGGAACTATCACACTGAATTCTGAGTTACAACCCTTTGCAGAAGTGCTGACGCCTTCAGAAACCACTGAAGTTATAGGGTTGTCTGCTCTATCCTGTGGCCTCCCCACCTCTCCCCAGTTCTAGCTATACATTTTCAGCATTTATGTCTCCTCCCTTGTCGTCCAACTCTCTGTCATGTTCCCCATACTTCTCATTTGCTGCTGCTAAAGTACTGAGTAGGAGCTAGGCAACTATAAACAACAGTTATTAAATTTGTGTCCAGAGTAAAAGTTAACAAGCTAAGATTGAGACTCTGTGCTCAAATTTGAGTGAAGAAACTTTAGGTTTCTTATCTTTGTTTTGCTTAATCGTTATTTCTTGATTATCTTCTGGATGTCTGAGCGACAGTGCAGAAGCAAGATATTTATGTGTACATATTTACTAGTACAGGTGCATCCTCTGTAATTAGAATACTGAATTGTTATGAGTCTAAATTTTTATTCCTGGGCACCCTGAGGAAGACAGCTGTCCATCTGCCCTTGCTCCCAGGTGTTCGGTCTCACTGGATCATGACTGAACCTTGCCCACTGCTCAGAATACACAAAGCAGGCTCTTAGAGAAAAAAAAAAAAATGCATCTCTTTTTTTTCCCACATGTAGTAATGTGAGACATATAATGTTAGAAAAAGATTTCAATTAACATCTTCTGTCTAGAAGACAGACATTAAAATCTCTTTCCATATCTTCCCACAAAAGAAAAATGCCACCCACAGTAAGACCATGTATCTTCAGCTGCAGCCGGTGAGAGCAGGAAAGTCCACATCTCTGTGAGGGCAGTGCCCTGATTCTTGGGTGTCACAGTTTCCACTTGAGCCTCTACTCAAGTGGAAAAGCCCTCAGGGCACCAATCTTGTCCCTCTTCTGATAAATTCTACTTATTATACTGTGCTGTGTACACTCTCAGAGCTAGATAAATGAAGAGTAATAATAACTGTTATTTTTACACCAAGTGTTATCAAATCAGAAATCTGACACCTAGTAATTTAATATATATGTTTTTTCCACATACCTTTATTGCTGTTTGGCTAGATAGAAAAATATGAGGAAATTGGAAACCAACTGTAAATATTTCCACAGCCTAATGGCAAAGGCTTTTTCTTTTCGTTATTACCTTGCTCCACTTATCCCATCCTCTATTTTTCAGAGCCGTATTCCCTCTCTCTCGCTCCTTTCAATGTTCCCTCACCCAGGAAGCCTCTCCCAATTCATGACCCATTTCCACAAGCTTCCCTCACTCCACATTCCCTCAGTGGTTACCCTGCTTTGTAGGGATATTAGTGCAGCCTCTTTAATGTTGTTTATTGTTGAACTGGTCCAGAGGATAGAACCCAGCTGATCTGGGTTTGAATCAACTCTGCCTCTTAAAATCAGTTCGGCTAGGCAAATTGCTTAAGATCTATCAGCCTGGTTTATCTGTAAAGTAAAAATGACAATAATACCCACCTCATTGTGCAGATATTGGGAAGAGTAAATTGTATTGTGAAAACATTCTTATTCTTAAATATATTTCCCATTCCTTTGTCTCTATAATTGGTAATAAAGATTTTTTGGAGTGTACATGTTGTCCTGACACAACTAAGATCTGAAGTTTCTGAGGGCAGAATGTATCATGAATTTCAAATTGCAAAACAACAAATGTGTACAAGAATTTCCTAAGTGTACAGCACTATGATAGACCTGGAAGGCACAGGTGGTTGTTTGGGGGAGGGAAGAGTGAGGAAGGAAAAAAAAGAAAGAAAAGGAAACAAGATAAAATGCAATCATTTGCATTCTGAAAGCTTCTTAGGTAGCTGAGTTATAAACAATGTACAAAGTCAAATGACAGCACACCTATTTAAATAATAATCCAGAATAACATCAGAAACAATGACTAAACAAAGGGAGGTGCTTCCCATTAAATTGCTCAGAAAGTAATTGTAATCAGAGGGCAGAAGACAACCAGGGCCTCTCAGCCAGAGGTGGTCAGGGCGGGTTTTTAGCAGGTGGCAAGGTCACTGGGAAGTCTTTGCAGTAGATTTGGTAGACAGTGGGCAGAAGGGGCAGCCATGCATTGATTTATGATTGACATAGCACAGAATCTAAAAACATTCCAAAGTAAATATAATCACATGCAACTTGAGAAAAAAGTCCCCTGGGATTTCAGGAATCAGTTTTGACATTTTGGACAGTGCCTGACTTCCCTTTTACTTATTTCATACAAAAGTCTCAGCCCACATATTCTAGCATTTCTGCACGTACTTCCATCAGGTCCAAATCATAGGCTCATGGAGAGGACTTTCAATTAACAGTACCCAGTAAGTGCTGAAGCTTCACTTGCCTGAAGAGCCAACTTAGATCGACTGAGTAGCAATCCAATGGATTGCTCAGCAATCGATTTGAGTGACTAAAATACTACCAATTATCTCCTGCATATAAATAGTCTTACAAAAATGCATGCAGTGCCCCACAAATGTCTAGTTCCAGGCCTGAGATCCGGGAGTTATAAACGAAGGAATACATCAGAGCATAGTGGACTATTCGTGCCAGTTCTTTCATCAAGTGAGAGTTTTTTATTCCAGCAGCCAGACTAACTGCTTTGTAACTACTTTATTTTTGAAGACAGGCAGTCAGGACTCTGTGCTTTGGCTACTTGGGATAATAAATAAAGCACACAGATAAATGTGTTTATTTGGACACGTAATTTAGTTTCTACATAACTTTATATATATTTTTAATGACACACATGCTGATTCCTAGTCATCAGCCCTAGGCGCACCAGTAAAATCAGATTAAAAGCATTAGTAATGTAGTTAATTCCATTTATAATATGCCTACACTAGAGATGCAAACATTAAAATAAGGAAAACCTATAAACTGGAATTAAAGATATTTTCTGGAACTCCTCTTAAGAAATCTTTGAAAGAAAGACATAAGATTTTACATAAATACTCTCAAGGTGCCTTTTATTTGCCACGTTTTGCCAAGTGATATTTGTAATTCCAATTAAAATTTGCCTTGATCACTTGAGTCTTCATCTTTTGTACTTCAGGTTGATTCAGATGGCTTTGTATTAAGGTACAGGCATCATTTAGTGATGCTCTGCTAGTTGTAATATTGCCTTCTATAATCTTGCCTAATAATCACTATCAGCTAATCAATTGTTCCTTTTTATTCAAATTCTATTATCCACTCCCGTTTGACCTATAGTTCTTGGGACAGCCCATGTATTATTTTTTTCTGAAATCCTCAGCATATTACATGCAGCATAATGGGATAAAAGCCCTAGCATTAAATCCAATCAATAGCTCCCACAGGTAGATATCTATTTCATTCCCCTCTTTAATGTGCTGTCCTTTGTACATGCAGATGTCGCTATCAACCTACAATTCATCTGGCATCTGGTGTGGGTTCTGGACTTTGTCCACTGGTAGGGGTGTATTTAGACTAAGTTATCCTCATTGCCTCCCCAGCTTACCTCTCCACACTCACTGTCCCATTTGACAAACAGGTGGGCTGTGGCCATAGAATGACATAAAGCCACTTGGCCTTGAATCAAAACTATAACAATCATTTTACTTGCTTCCTCTCAGCCACAAAGCTATTAAAGTAAATTATGCATTTTAACTCATCCTATTTTCTTGTCTTCTACTACCTGGTGATTCACTAATATCAACAATGAAAGCCCTTCAAAGAAGAGTATGCTACTTCATTCATTTTTCATTAGTTAAAATTTAAAAAATAAAATTATAAAAGTAAATATGAGCATAAAACATGTCTGTAATTTTAAAATTTCAAATACACAGAAATTCATAAGGTGCAAGTTCCCTTGCTATCTTTCTTAGTCCAATCCTCTGTTCCATGGGTTTCTGAAAGCATTTACATAAGAAGTTACAGACATCTGTATAGAGGTGTGTATGTAAACTATATATATCCAAATGTGTCTTAATAAGAAAAATTAATAAAATTTATATTGTTTGAATAATTTATTTTATATTTCCTGAAGATATTTTTATTTTAGAATACATAGAGATACTGTATGAATTTAACAGTTGCATGTTTCATGATATGGGTTAACCACAATTAATTCAATCATATACTTCGGGCATAACAAATTATGTTAAAAGTTAGTGGCCTCAAATAATGAGAAATCTTTATTAGCTCATAGTTCCTGCTGGTCAGAGATCTTGAAGCAGCATAACTGGCTGGTTTAGGATTGGAATCTCTCATTAGGGTGCATTCCAGATGTTACAATCATTCGAAAACTGGACTAGGGCTGGAGGACCTAACCACTAACATGGTGATAGTTTGATGCAAGATGTTAGTGGGAGACCTCAGTTCTTCTTAGCATACACCTCTCCATAGAGCCTCAGTTTCTTTCCAACATGGGCTGCTTGAGTGTCCTCATGACATGGCAGCTGGTGTCCCCAACATGAGCAATTCAAGAAAGCAAGAGCCAGGTAGAAGCTATCCTTTCTGTGACTTAGCCTTGGAAGTCACCCACATCACTATCATCGCATTTTCTCGGTTAAAGCAAGTCACAAACTCTGTCCAACATTCAAGGGGAAGGGAATTAATAGGGTGACTAGAGTTAACATGACTCTGTTGCACCTTTCATACTAGCTAGAAGAGAATAATTCAAATGTACTTACCATAAGGAAAACATACATATTTAAGGTGACAGTTATCCCAATTACCCTGGTTTGACTATATGAATGTATCAGGTTATCCTGTGTACCCTGGAAATATGCACATCTGTTATATGTCAATTAAAAAAGTCTGGCCAACATTCAAGGAGAAGTGAATTACACTTCACCTTTTAAATGAAGGAGTGTCAAATAATTTGCTGAAATGTTTTAAAACCACCACCACCAAAAAAAAAAAAAAAAAACAAGTAAACAAATAAGTAAATGACATGAAGTATTTCTAAGATACATTACTAGAAATGGAATTGGTGAATAACTGCCTATGCATATTTCAAAAGTTGAAACGTATTGCCGTATTGTCCTTCAAAAAGTCTGTTAAAACTCCACAAAAACCTTAGATACTGCTTGTTTTTCTACACTCTCATAAACATTTGACATAAGCAGACTTGTTTTTATATTTTTGACAGTCTAATAGGGTAAAAACAATACATTTTATAAAATTTTTATTTTTCCTCGTTACTGGTGAATTTAGCATCTATGTTTATTGCCCATTTATAATCTTTAATACATTTCTTATTAATATCCTTTGTTGTTTTAAATCTAGTTACTTCTGAATACATGTTTAAGAATTCTGTATTTACTATGGATACTAATTTGTTGCCTGTTATAAATGCCGCAAATATTTCCTCCAGTATGCTATTTTTATTATAACTTTCTCTTTTAACTGTTTAATGTTGTTTTGTGCTCTATAGAAGTTTAATTTTTTTCTAATCTGGCAAGGTGTATGTGTGTGTGTGTGTATGTGTCATGTATGCATGTTGGTGGGTGGTATAGGCTTTGTTTTAATAACTCAAAATTATTTTTAAAATTCTCCAGATATCTTTCTTGTACTTCCATAGTATGAGTTTTATGTTTTATGTGAAATTTTCTCATATATAGTATTAAGAAACTAGCTTTAGTTTTGTTTCAAATGCATTTTTAATGATGGTTTTAAAACTGTTTATAGCCATAGAAATCTTTGTTTATACAAAACCATGAAATAAATCCCCCTTTTCCCCAAATAAAACTGCAGCTCTTTGGGTTGGAGTTCTGTCCCTTTGTTTCCCTTACCTCCCACACTTTGTCATTTCTATGGGGGCAGAGAGGAAGAGGGGGAGAGCTCTATTGAATACTTAGTGTTCCATATAACACAGTTTGAAAACCAATGTTGTTCCAAAATATCTAAAATTTTAAAACAAACGTCACTAGTTAGTTAGAAGCATGTGTTAATCCAGAGACTGGATGTATTAGTCCATTCTCACACTGCCATAAGAACACACTTGAGACTGGGTAATTTATAAAGGGAAGATGGTTAATTGACTCACAGTTCTGCATATCTGGGGAGGCCTCAGGGAACTTACAATTGTGGATGAAGGGGAATCAAACACGTCCTTCTTCACATGACGGCAGCAGAGAGAATTGCTGAGCAAAAGGGGAAAAGCCCCTTATAAAACCATGAGATCTTGTGTGAACTCACTGACTATCACAAGAACAGCATGGAAGTAATCACCCTCATGATTCAATTATCTCCTACCAGGTTCCTCCCATGACACATAGGGATTATCAGAACTACAATTCAAGGTGAGACTGGGATGGGACACAGCCAAATCTGTGGGACACTGGGCGATATTTAAAAATGAACTAAATGACAGTTTGTTAATTTATGCATTTACATTGATATTGATGTTTTGGTACTTCCATGGTTTGGTTTAATGTTTAACAAAATTAAATTGGGACAGCATAAGGCAACTACTTATATTCTGAAAATAGGGGAACATACATGACATCAGTGAAATTCAACTGTTTTTCTAATTAAACCACATGGCTTTAGGAATCAGGCAAAGCCTTCTATCTCTTAAGAAACAATTGGTACATTCTAGACATCCGCCTACCCAGTATACAAATGAGTCATGATCTCAGACAATAAGCACATACATTCAGATGCCACAGCACCCACACTGTGCATATATCATTTATATCCCAAAATATATACACTGCAGACACATATGGACACACACAGAGTAAATCACAATGCTTTCCATCCTGTGAGTCTTTCTCTTCAGTCTGTGAGGGATCTCATTATTAATTAAAGAATCATTTGGCTTGCATAATTGTCTTCTGCCATACATAATTCCAACCTTTCAATGTCTCATCATGTTGGCTTATTAGACTAAATGCACTCCTTTGTTTTGGTGACATCATCAATCACGGCCTTTAGATGGATGGACTCAGCAGTGGGGTGAATAACATTTACAGAGGCCCTCTCTTTGTTCCCATCATGGAACTTACCAACAGGTAACTTCATTTGTAAATTTATTTGTTTCTTTAAAACTAAGAAGCCTATGTTCCCACAATCTGCCATTGAGGAGGTCAGGGTTCCAGTGGAAAGAAATTAACTGTTTGTTGTTTAAGTATCTACTGTGATATATGAACATTTTTGGACTTTGGAACAAATTGATAACAAAATATAAGAATGTCTGAAACAGACACAACTGGCCTTTTACAGCCAAGCATGCTCAATTTACATTGACATTTTAATCTTTATGTTTTGTAAACTTTAAAATAAAATGCAGATTAGCAAAGAATGTTTCTCCATGTACAGTCAGTCAGACAGATTAAATCTCCTGAGGCAGCTAAGGCACTATAATAAACACATCAAGATTTGGATTCTTTTTTTCAGAAGGGTAACAGAGCTATCACATGAAATGGCCGTGGTTAAAGGACTATTTAGACACCATCTCTAAGCTGATTTGAGAACATCAGAGGATGCCACGTAGAGTCAGATCTGTGAGTCCATTCGACCCATTGGCTTAAAGGGATAGTGATGGGCGTAAAGCATAGTATTGTGAGTAAATGATTTGTTCTCTGGCATTAACATCAAAATAATGTTAGAAAATGCTCTCCCAAACATCCATAGCATCCCTTCACTGAAGTCAACAACTTTATCTAATATCTTCTTGATAAAGAATGTGATTTATGACTCCCTGGCCTCTATAAATTTCATATGTGTCATGTAGTTATACCTTTCTCAAAATTCAAGGAGAATTTTTTGTTTGAATGTTCTGAGATTTGTGAATAAGCAAATGTAATATATGCTAATGTGCCACATTCTCTTTAAGAAGAATACTATGTAATAAGTTCTTTCTGGGTAATTTCTGAATGTTGCTTCATATTGAGTGGGTTCTGGCTGCAGTGTTATCATGATCAAGGAATTTGGATTGGTAACTTTTGTGGAATCATTTGTATAGTCATATTATTTAACAGGAAATATATTAGAGTTCTACAGTCAATATCTTACAGGCAACTTGAGAAAGACATTTTCTAGTAAAATTTAGTAAAGTTAATAAGCCATTTTTATTAGTTTTATTGAGTTTTAAATATGTAAGACATATGCATTGCTCAAAACTTACAAGGCAGAAAAAGGCATTGAGTGAAAAAGTAAGTTTCCATCTCTCTTTTGACCACCCAACCACCCCCTATTCCATCTAGTGCAAATATTTTGCCAATTTCTTGACTATCGTTTTAGATATAGCCTTCAAGAAATGTTCTATACATTTGCCTGCAGTCAATATGTGTGTGTGTGTGTGTATGTGTGTGTGTGTGTGTGTATTTACACAAATGTTTACAAGATATAAACACATTTCTGTAACTTAATTTTATTACCTAATGTATTTTGGAACCTTTCCATATTCATGCATGTGGAGACAAGCTATTTTTCTTAGTAGCTATAGAATCTTTCATTGTACAGACATATTATAAGTGCTTTTAAAAAATTATATTACCAGATAACCCTTCCTTTCATAGATAGTTTTGGGATTTTGAAAAAATAAAATAAAATCTACTTCTGGATCACCAGATTGTATCTATTATCTTATAAATATCAACAGAATAAGGATTTTATTCTCGGCGTTTTCTGTGAATAGGGTGGTTCTCTTTCCTGCTCATTTATCCAAATATTTTTTAATACATTCTCATAGTTTAAATATTAACATTCAACAAAAATTTATATCTGAGATAAATGAATATCCACATGCAAAAGATGAATTTGGAGCCCTGCATCACATCATACACAAAAATGGACTCAAAGTAGATCATAGACCTACATATAAAATCTAAAGCTATAAAACTCAGAAGAAAATATAAGAGTAAATCTTTGTATGTTGGGTTTGGCAATGACTTTTTAGATATGCTACCGAAAGCACAAGTGATAAAAGAGAATATTGACAAATGGAACTTCCTCAAAATTAAAAATGTTTTTCTTTAAAGGACTTCAAAAGAAAGTAAAAAGATAACCTATGTACTGAGAAAATATTTGCAAATAATGTATCTCATGAGGGACTTGTATCCAGAATATATAAAATACTCTTACAAATCAACAAATACCACATATCCTCACTTATAAGTGGGAACTAAATGATGAGAACACATGGACACATAGAGAGAAACAACACACACTGGGGCCTTGTGGAGGGTGGAGGTGGGAGGAGGTTGAGGATCAGGAAAAATAACTAATGGGTACTAGGCTTAATTCCTGGATGATGAAATAATCTGTAAAACAAACCCCCATGAAACAAGTTTACCTATGTAACAAACCTGCACTTGTACCCCTGAACTTAAAAAGTGTTTATTAAAAAGACAAGTGATCCAATTAAAAAGAGCAAAATATTTAAATAGATATTGTTAGAGATGATATAGTGATATACAAATTGTGAATAAACATAACATGATGCTCAATACCATTAGTCACTGGGTAGACAGCAAATCATAATAAGATACCACTTCAAAACCTCCAATCAAAATGACAAGCAATAATAACAAGTATGGGTGAGGATGTGGGAAATTGGTTGAAGTTTGCCAAAAGAAACATAAGGCAGTGCAGCTACTTTGCTAAAAGAAATATAATGTATACATATACCTTATATACTTTGCTAAAAGAAATACATTGCTAAAAGAAATACACACTGCTAAAAGAAATATAAGGTAGTGCAGCTACTTTGGAGAACAGTTTTCAAGTGGCTGAAATGTTAAATATAGAGTTATCATATAATCCAGGTAATCCACCTGATATCTTTCTGTGTATCCTCAAAAAATTTTTGATATTCAGTATTTTTAAATCTCTCAATTTCTCCCTAAAGGATCTTAACTTCTAAAATTCCCATTGAACTTCCACCAAGCTCTTCAAATTCTCTACACCTGCCTAGGTATATAACCAAGAAAAATAAAAACATATGTCTACAGAAAAACTTGTACCCAAATGTTCATATTAGCATTATTCATGATAGCCAAAAGTAGAAACAATCCAAATGCCCATATACTGATGAATAGATAAATAAAACATGGTATATCCACACAATGGATATTATTTGGCAATATAAAAAAATGAAGTACTGATACATGCTAAACATGGATGAACCATGAAAACATTATGCTATGAAAGAAACTAGTCATGAAACACCATGTGTTGTGTGAAACCTTTTATTGAAAATGTCCCAATAGGAAAATCTACAGAGATAGAAAAGAGATTAGTAGTCACCTAGAACTGGGAATGGGGGAGTTAGAGTAACTGCTGATTGGTTTGTGTTTTCCTTTGGGCATATTAAAAATATTACATGATTAGATTATGGTGATGGTTGCATAACTCTGCAAATGCACTAAAAATCATTGAATTGTACATATTAAGTGGGTGAACTTTATGGTATGTACATTTTATCTCAACAAAGCTGTTTAAAAGTGAAAACAAAAAATAAAATGTATCTTTTTTCCTGTTCAACATGTGTCCATGCCCCATATCCCAAAAGCACTAAGTCCAGACATGTTCACAAGAAACTTTAAGGAGTGCAAAATTCCAATATGTTGACATTCTTCTTATTTATGTATTCATATGTACTGAGTGTAACATTAACACCAAAACTAAAAATGATTTTATTAAGAAAGAAAACTACAGACCAAAGCCACTCGTGAATATTAATACAAAGATACTAAATATCAACATACAGATTTCAGAATAACATTAAAAAATAGTACTTCATAAGTAAGTGGCTCTTATGCCAGGAAAGCAGGTTAGTTAATCCTAATAAATCTAATTATATAAAAACATAGGGCAAGTGCAGTGGTTCACACCTGTAATCCCAGAACTTCCATAGGCCAAAGTGGGAGGATCACTTGAGGCCAGGAGTTCAAGACCAGGCAACATTGCGTGACCCCATGTCTACAAAAAAATTAAAAGAAATTAGCCTGGTATTGTGCAGATGCCTGTAGTCCTAGCTACTTGAGAGGCTGAAGCAGGAGGATCCCTTGATCCCAGGATCCCAGGAGTTCTAGGCTGCAATTAACTGTGATTGTACCACTGCACTCTAGTCTGGGCAACAGAGTGGGACCCTGTGTCTAAAAAATTTTTTGAAATAAATAAATAAACATAAGGATAAAACTCATATGATTGCCTTCACAGACTCCAAAGGATGTTTGATAAAATTTAATGTTTTTGAAAAAATTTACTAAAATAGAAATTTATTGATAATACTTTAAAACAATTAAAACTTATCTCTCCCTGCCCAAATGTAAGTGATATCTCCTTTGAAATTAAAAAAAAAAAAGCAAGGAATGCTTATTTTTATCACAATTACTAACATTAAACTTGAAAAAGGCAAGAAAAAAGCCAATTAACTAGATAGTATTGAAAAGGAGGAGGTAAACTATTCCAATTTACAGATAACATGATTTAACATCTAAATAAACTCCAAAGAATCAAGTGAAAATATACCCCAAACAAAGGTAATTCAGTAGTAAAATGGTACAATAAACAATGTACATATTTCATATGTAAAAAACACAATCTATTAGAAATGTAAAATAAAATTTCCATTTACAATAACAACAGGCATGATAAATACATAGGAATAAACTTTAATGACGTGCAAGACCTTTAATGACCTATGCACATATCTTGCAGGAGATACCTATGCAAGAGGATGGGCCAGAGTCAGCTTTCACCTTTATATCCTAAAGGCTGTCTCTTTCTCTGCTGCCCTACCCAGATTCCCATTGCTTGTTGTGTAATTGACTCCTTTGCATGATTCTTCTCGTAGACCCACTATTTCAGCTTCTCTGACCCAAAGAGGATCTTGGAAGAATTCTTTTTCTGTCCATGAATCCCCAGTTTTTCTTTATCAACCACCAAAATCAAGATATACCAACCCCAAATGTCAAGATAAGCTCCTACCCTTTAGGAAGTGTTTTGTGTATGCTTGATTGGAATCACTGTGGGGCAGGGAATATTCCAAGGAGGGGCTTGATTCCTAATCTAGTTGCTATTCTACAAAATAATCCTTTTTGAATTATATATGTCATAAATGGTTTTTTTTTTTCATTTTTATGGACTTTTCTTTCACTCTCTGGTTTCTCTATAATTAATCTAAATTCTTAATTCAGTATAATTAAATTTATGAAGCTTTTTCATTAAGGTTTGCGCTACTTTTTTATTCTCTACCCTGAAGTAATGATTTTGCTACCTCTTACATTGTTCTAAAAATGTTTTGTAAGCTTGTCTTTCCCATTTTAGTCTTAAATTCAAACTAATTTAATTTAATTTAATTATTGCCATTTTCTAGAGGCAGGGTCTTGCTATGTGTAGTGTGAGGTTGGGGTCTAAATTATGTCTTTTACAATGTGGAAAATCAATTGGTTTAGCACCATTTTTTTTAAAAATCTACTATTTCCCATTGAACTGCAATGGAAAATAAATCACATATCACATTGGCATATACATGTAGGCAGCTTTATGACAATTCCTGATAGTTGACAATATCTTGACTGTTTTTGACTTTTTGCTCTTTATATGAAGTTGGTGCAAAAGTAATTGCGGTTTTTGCCATTGAAAGTAATAGTAAAAACTGCAATTACTTTTGTATCAAATTACTTTGGAACCAGCTTGTTCATTGACACACACAGTTAAATTTTAGATAAGTTGTATTGAATCCATAAATGAATGTGGACTGAATTTAAACCTGCAATTATTATTTCCCCAATATTTGAACATAAATATTTATATTTGAATATGACATAACTCTTCACTTACTGAGATCTCTTTGATTCTTTCCAATTATGTTTTAAATTTCTTCATAACATTGTTAGATTTATCCATATATATGGTATATTTGGTGTTTTTGTAAATGGCATCTCCTTTAAAATCATATTTTACACATTTTTTTTCTGTTGAATAGATTTTTAGTTTTTGAATTGATTTTACATTCAGAGGTCTTCCTAAGCTATCTTATGATTTCTAATAATTTACTTACTGATTGTTTTGGATTTTCTACCAAGGTAATTATATGATTTTTCATTTGTGAGTAAATACATATTTTTGTATTTCTATTTCTTTCTTTCTCTTTCTTTCTTTCTTTCTTTTTTTTTTTTTTTTTTTTTGGAGTGGGGGTTTCGCTCTGTCACCCGGTCTGGAACGCAGTGGCGTGATCTCGGCTCACTGCAAGCTCCGCCTCCCGGGTTCACGCAGTTCTCCTGCCTCAGTCTCTAGAGTAGCTGGGACTACAGGCGCCCGCTACCACGTCCGGCTAATTTTTTGTATTTTAGTAGAGACAGGGTTTCGTTCACTATGTTAGCCAAGATGATCTTGGTCTGCTGACCTCGTGATCCACCCACCTCACCTCCTGAAGTGCTGGAATTACAGGCTTGAGCCAACGCGCCGGGCCTTGTATCTCTATTTATAATCCTTCACTTTTTATTTCTTTTTCTTGCCTTAGTGCTCTAAGGTCTTCTATGCAATGCCAATTAGAAATGATCATGAAGAGCATGCTTGCCATTTGTATTGACCTTAAAAAGCATACTATCAACATTTACTATGAAGTATGATGTAGGTTTCAGGCTTCTAAAGATGTAAATCTTTCATGAAGGAATTTGTCTTTATCAATAGTCTTGTGAGAGCTTTTATATAAATACATTTTTATTTTTATAAAACCTTTCTCTTCATTTATTGAGAAGATTATGTATTTTTTTCTCTTGAACTCTTAACATGCTCATTTTCCAATGTTAAGCAACAATTATGTTTCTGTGATAAATTTATTTCGGTCACAAAGTAAATTCATTTTTTATACAATGCTTGCATGAGGCAGAATGGTTTGGGATCTAATGCTATAACAAACAACCTCTACATTTTTGTAATTTATAATAACAAAGGTTTATTTCTCAATAATGTTAAATGTCTATTGTGAGTCATATGGAGTCTCTGCTCTATCTAGTTTTTGACAGGAACTCAGGCTGATGGTATCTCCACCATTTGGGGAGTATATGGAAGTGGCAGGGGTGTGTGTTGTGGAGAGAGAAATAACATGAGACCTTGCATTCTGGCTCTGAAAGCATCTGATTTGAATTGGCACACAGCCCTTCTATTTACATTTTATTGGCCAAAACATTACATAGAAAAATCTAACCATCGGTATGTAGAAAAGTGAAATCCTACTACGTGCCCAGGAAAAGACAGTATAAGCATATTTGTGAGTAGATCTAAAAACTCATTACAATGCTAGGTTTATTTTATATTTTCTTTGGAATTTTTACACCTCTATTCCGGAGTAAGTTATAGATATAATCTGATTTTTTATGTTGTCCTTGTCAGGTTATAGTGTTAGGAATTAGCTAGCCCACCAAATTGTGTGACATATTACTCCCATTTTATCTAAACCTTGAGATACTCTATATAAGATTAGGACTATTTATATCTTACATGTTTGGTAGAACATAATTTTAACATCACTTGGGTTTGGTGTTTCTTTCGGAGTATAATTCAGTTTCTTTAGAGGTAATAAAACTATTCAGATTTTTTTTTTCTTTCTCATTCTGGATTTAAAGTTCTACCTTTTTTTCTTCTGAAAGGTTGACCATTTTATATTTTCAAGTGTACTGACATAAAGTTACTCATACTATATTTAATATCTAGAATTATGGATCATTTATTTCCAATATTTTTAATTTATTCTTCATTTTTTGATGAATTTTGCTACAGGAATTTCACATTTTACTTTTCAGAAAACAATCTTTGTCAATAGCAAAGATTTGTCAATGGCTCTATTGGATTTTTTTGTTACATGGTTTCTTAATCTCTACTGTTTTATTGTTATTATCACCCTTTGCCATTTATTTAGGGAGTGGTTTTTTTTTTCAAATGTGTTTATTTGGGTATTGTATTAGTCAGGGTTCTTTAGAGGGACAAAACTAATAGGATATATGTATATATGAAAGGGAATTTATTAAGGAGAATTGACTCACACCATCACAAGATGAAGTCCCATGATAGGCCATCTGCAAGCTGAGGAGGTAGGTACGGTGGCCCAGTCCAAGTCCAAAAGTCTCGAAAGTAGGGAAGCCAACAGTGCAGGTGTTCAGTCTGTGATTGAAGGCCCGAGAGCCCCAGGCAAATCATTGATGTAAGAACAAGAGTCCAAAGGCCAAAGAACCTGGAGTTTCATGTCCAAGGACAGGGAGCATCCACCATGGGAGAAAGATGAAAGCCAGAAGACACAGCAAGACAACTTATCCCAGCTGCTCTGCGTGCTTTGTTCTAGCCAGCTGGCAGCAGATTGGATGGTGCCCACACACACTGAGGGTGAGCCTTCCTCTCTTAGTCTACTAACTCAAATGTTAGTCTCCTCTGGCAACCCCTCACAGACTCACCCAGAAACAATACTTAGCAGTAATCTAGGCATCCTGCAGGTCAATCAAGTTGACACCTAATGTTAATCATAATAGGTATTTAACTAATTAATTGTTAGCCTTTATTCTCTTATTTTTATTAATATCTTTCTTAATTGACAAATTATAATTGTATACATTTATGGGGTACAATGTGATGTTTAGATATATGTATACAATGTGGAATAATTTACAAAACTAACATATCTATCATCTCATTTATCAATTTTGTAGTGAAATTTTTAAAATATATTCTTTTCTAATAAAATGTCCAAAGCTACAATTTAACTGTATTCTATAGTTTTTTGAAAAGCAGTGTTTTTATTTCTATCAAATCTAAACATTTTCTATTTTCCACAATGCTTTTCCACTTTCTCACTTATATTTAGAAGTGTGATTTTAAATTCCAAAATAAATAGTTTTCCTACTTAAAATTTAAATTATTTATTTCTGACTTAACTGTATTTTTGTTAAAGAATATATAATACCTAAAAGTTTGAAATTCATTAATACATGATTGATAATTCATTAATACATGCTTCATAATTCAGGATAGTCAATTTTTGTAAATGGTTTATGAGTATCTAAAAATAGTATGCAGTTATTGGTACCTTAGTCTACATATGCCTATTATATCATGCATACTATTTATATTGCTTAAAAACTTCAAATTTTAATGTTTTTTATTTTCTTGCTCTATCAATAACTGTGTGAGGGGCCTTAAAATATGCTGCTATGATAGTGACTTTGTCAAGTTATCCTACACTGTTCGGTCAGTTTTGACTCTACACGTTCTAAGCTATTACTAGGTACATGCAAGTTTAAAATTAAACATTTTATCATTATATAGTGACCCTCTTTATTTTTCATAAGAATAATATTTATTTTGCCTTATATACTGTCTTTCTTTCAATTAATAATCTCCTGGTTGATCTTTTCTCTCTTTCTTTAAAAATCTTTTAAATTTTTCTTCTTGTTTTTATTCTTGTTTTTTACCTTTCCCTTCCTCTATTTTTTTTTCTTCTTCTTAATCTCCTGCTCTTCTTCCCAGCCTCCTCTGCTCCTCCTTATTCTTCTTGTTTTTCCTCTTTCTCTCTCCCTCTACTTCTGTCTCTGTTCTGTCTCTCTCTCTCTCTCTCTCTCTCTCTCTCTCTCTCTCATTCCCTGTCTCTCTCTCTCGCTCTCAATTGGGCAATCTTGATCTTTTAACTAGACCATGAAGACCATTTACATTTACTGTAATTTATGTAAATGTACATACTCCATTTTAATTTCTGCTTCTTACTTGTCTCAAATTTTGTTTCACATTTCCTCTCTCTTATTGCTTCTGTTTGGAATGGTTGATCATTATTTCCATATTTTCCATTATTAAGATAGTCTAGGTCGGGTATGGTGGCTCATGCCTGAAATCTGAGCACTTTGGGAGCCCAAGGTGGGCCGATTGGTTGTGTCTAGGACTTCAAGACCAACCTGGGCAACATGACAAAACCTTGTCTCTACCAAAAAAAACAATTAGCTGGGTATGGTGGCATGTGCATGTGGTCCCAGCTACCCGGGAGGCTAGGGAAAATTAAGAAATGTTATAAATAAATATAAAATTAATAAATAAATTTTAATAAATATTATGCCCTATTTGTATTAGCTTTAAGGTTCCCTTAATTATTTTAGCATGCAAACATTATTTATCAAATTTGAATTGATACCTTTTCCTTCAACCTAAACATTCCAGAAATTGTGGACTTTTTTTTTTTTTTTTTGAGACAGGATCCTGCTCTGTCACCCAGGCTGGAGTGCAGTGGCAAGGTCTCAACTTTCTGCAGCCTTGAATTCCTGGATTAAGGTGATCCTTCTACCTCAGCCTCCCGGGTAGCTAGGACTACATGTACATGCCACCACACCCAGCTAATTTTTTTTTTTTTTTTTTTTTTTTTTTTTTTTTTTTTTTTTTTTTTTTTTTTTTTTGTAGAGACAAGGTTTTGTCATGTTGCCCAGGTTGGTCTTGAAGTCCTAGACTCAACCAATCAGCCCACCTTGGGCTCCCAAAGTGCTCAGATTTCAGGTATGAGCCACCATACCCGGCCTAGACTATCTTAATAAAAACAACGCCCTCCTTTTACCTTTTTTGTGTCTTTTATTAGTTTTTTCTATTTGCTTTTTAACCTCATGAAGAATTTATCACTATAATTTTATGCCACCAAAGTTTATTTAAATTTATTCACATGTTATCATTTTCTTTGCTCCTAATATATTCCTGTTACTCAAAGCTAACATCTGGGATCACTTGCGTTTTTTTGTGAATTTCATTTCTTAAAAGTTCATTCAAAGAAGATCTGTTGATAGTGAACTATTAATTTTGTTTCAATAAATATTGCTATCTTACCCACTCTCTTGAAAATCACTTTGATTAGCATGCAGTCTCAGTAGACAGTTATTTTCTCTGAGCACATTAAAGATGTTACCACAGTGTATGGCTTTCATAGTTGCTGTTGAGAAGTTTGCTGTCAATTCATCAAACATTGAAGGTTCTCATTTTTGTCTTGGTGCTTTAATACATTTATGTCTTTTATGGTCTGCAGTTTTGTGTTCTAGATATTTATTTTCCTGGTTAGGATTCATTTGGCTTCATAGGTCTGAGAATTGGTATTATAATTCATATAATATTGGTATTATATTATATAATTCATATAATTATATATTATATAGGTATTATATACTATATTCATATAATACCAAAAGAATTGGTATTATAATTCTCAGACTTCATAAGTCTGAGAATTGGTATTTTAGAAAATTCTAAACTGTTATGCTTCCAAATACTACTGCAGCTCCCTTTCTCTTGTTTTTGAAACTTAATTAGGCGTATATTAAAACTTTTTTCTTCCCCATCATGATTTAACTTTTAAAACATTTTGCATCTGTTTGCTTCTCTTCAGACATATCTTCCTGCTCACAAAATTTTTGTCTTTTTTTGTATTCAACTGTTAAATACATCCAATGAATTATATGTTTTTTCTATAAGCTCTATTTTTTCTTACTTAAATATGCTTTTACATTTGTATAACCTTTAACTATTTTTATGATTTGTCCCTTATTCACCTTCTTAGCATTCATTAGACATATTTCTTTTATACCTGATAAATATGTTTTCTGAAGTCTTTGTCTTATTGTGTTGTTGGCTGTGTGTGTGTGTGTGTGCTGGTGATTGGCTGATGACTAGGACATGCTTACTTGTGTTTTATGTGACACTGAGCATGTGGTCTTTGGAGGAATTAGATGTAGGGATATCTCCATCTATATTTCTCACTTAGAATGATCTCTAGACTTTGTATTTTCCATAACCTCAGAGATCAAGGAAAACAAAGCTAAATTTACTTGGAACAGCAAATGTTCTCAAGACAAAACCAGGTTGAAGGTTACCTAACTCTCTCTTTCCCCTCTTTTACTTAATGTTTGACTCTGAGTATTATTTATTAATTTTTTTATTTACAATATTTTTCAAAAATAAATAAAGGCTGGGTGCACTGGCTCATGTCTATAATCCCAACACTCTGGGAGGCTGAGGCAGTAGGATTGCTTGAGTACGGGAGTTCCTGACTAGCTTGGGCAACATAGCAAGACCTCATCTCTACAAATAATGAAAAAATTACCTGGGTGTATTGGTGCACACCTGTGCTCTCTGGGAGGCTGAGGTGAGAGGATCACTTGAGCCTGGAGGTCAAGGTTGCAGTGAGCCATGATTGCACCACTGCACACCAACCTGGGCAACAGAGAAAGACCTTTTCTCAAAAATAATATTAAAAATAAATAAATACAGTTATTGAAAATTGTAGTTGTTCTTGGCACAAGGGCCACTTGCAGTAATAGGTGCTCAGTAAGTATTTATTGAGTGAATGAATTCTCACATCTTTCTGTGTACAGTTGATGGCTCATCAAAACTTTCAGGGAGAATAATAGAGAATATATACCCAGAGGGTATTTCTCTATACTCATATCTCTTCTACAAAGCAGTAGAAAAAAGGAATTATGAAAAATGAAAAGAAACCCTCTTCTTCACTTTGCTTTCGCTGAAAGAAAACAAAAAAGAAAGATGAAAATAAGACAAAAAGAAAATGGAAAAAAATGTGTAGAATGATAAGAGAACAGCTTGGAGCTGTGAAGTACAGATCTCTGTAGTTGGTGCTTACTCATTCATGAGTATCTTTTACTTTTCTCTTTCATATCTGGAACTATTGCCAATTATTGTACAGATGTTCCTTCATATCTGCTGCCATGAGTAAATATAGTCTGACTCTTGAGAGTTTCTGAGCGTCACACTCTGATCTTATCCAGTGTGTCACTTTTCTAATGGTCTAAGAGAGGAATCCAATGGTTTATTGAAAAGAACGTTAAATTGAATACTGGTTGCATTATAGAGAAAAGCACTTCCTCTAGTTCTCCAGAATCCATTTCAAGTACCTGCCACTTGTCTTTAAGCTCTTTCTCCTCTACTCTTCTTTTGCATTAGCTCTTTTAAGAGAAATACATTTATCCCTGTACCCCATGGCCTGTGAAATCATTCCATTTCTCAGAACCATGTTAACAGAAAGGTGGCTGTCGATAGCTGGATTCTGCCATAAGTCATAATACTTTTAGATGAGCTTCATTATCTTCCAAGATGAAGTATATAGCATCCTGGAATGGGGCCTAAATATCAGGACCATTAACTTTTCTCAAAGTGAGAACCATCTCCCCACTGCCTCCCTTTCTTCAGGCCTTCCTGACACCCTCTCTCAAGGACTGTGGGACTGCTAATGTATACTCCGAATAATAAGAACTCAGCTAGTTTTTCATCCATGCAAGTTTCCTGCAAT
This sequence comes from Chlorocebus sabaeus, assembly GCF_047675955.1. Classification (NCBI taxonomy): domain Eukaryota; kingdom Metazoa; phylum Chordata; class Mammalia; order Primates; family Cercopithecidae; genus Chlorocebus; species Chlorocebus sabaeus. The sequence continues at coordinate 59,147,337 of NC_132917.1, read as the reverse complement.
GAAGGAACCTCTTACAAGAGCCACTCTTAGGCAGAAGTGGCACAAGAGAAATGCTGCCTTTAACAAGCAGAGTACAAGAGATAAGTTGATGGAATATTGCCTCCTCACTTAATTGGAGCTCCTGACCAACCCTTTCTCCACATGAAGAAAGGAAGTGTTAAGTGAATGTCTAGGATATGAAGGATATGAACCTGTCCACATGTTCAGTGACATAGAAAGACCAAAGCATATCAGTCATATTTTTTGCTTAGAAAACTTTCTTGCTTATGCCTTCCCATATGCACGCACTGCAGCACACATTCTCCTAAGCGAGGTTGCCCCACTTTGCAAAAAGGAGTTTTCTTGGGCTGCCAGTGTCAGCTCTCTATACAATGACTTACAGCACTGGACTTCCTCCTGACATCACACTTCAATCAAAAACTTTTTGCACAAAATGTCACTTTCAAAGTTGCGGTTTGGGGGAAAAAACTGTCTATAAAAAATTCATGGCCACAATGATCTGATAATGCAGTGTTCTGATACCAGCAGATGTTTTGTCTAACATGTTCCCTGAAGCTGTACTCTGTGCCTTCATATCTTTCATTTCCAGTTGCTATCTGCTGACTGTGGGATGTCATGTACGTACCCTATAGCTATGCGCGGCAATTCGCATCTAACACCACCGCGCGTAATGAGCTTCACAAGATGCTTGTCGCAATAACTCCGTACTTCCCTAACCATATGGAACACAACACTCTAAAGCCCATAGACACTTTTTTTTATTACAGTTCAGATCCTTAAAACATAATCTGTGTGATGTCTAGTGAATGTACGTGAAGAGCTGCTGAAAACAAAGTTAACACTTGTTCACATCATCTGTTACAAATGTCCAATTTGGGACAATAAATTTCCTCGGAACCTGTTCTTTTGCTGACTCGTTGCTTTATCTTTTTTCCTCTTTCTCTCACGTCGTTTTTTTTATGAACTATGCATATGTATTAAATGGGATTTGTTGTCCCTAGATACCAATTTGCATAAAGTACAAGCCATCATTGGTTGGAGAGAAGCAAATTACTTCTCTGGCAAGATCACACTTTTTTTTTTTTTTTTTTTTTTTTTTTTTTTTTTTTTTTTTTTTTAATTTTAACAAACCGCAGGCAGAGGCCGTTAACAGTACTTAGCCAGATATGCAAAGTATCACTTTTCTCAAAAGTAGCTTGATCAATGAGGGGGAAAAAGGGAAAAAGTGAGAGGTGATATTATTCAATTAAGTCTCATGAAAAGCTGACCTGAAACAGAAATGCCCATACCTGTTTCGCCACCTGTCCACTTGTCGGTAAGCTGAGTCTCTGAATTTCCCCTTCAGTGCAGGGCAGGTATTTATTCAAGCATTTTGAGGAAAAAAAAGTACTTGAGAGACTTAGCAAAGAAGTGAGAGCAACTCAGCAGCTTTAAAAAATAACAAGAATCTCTCAGTTTCATTCTCTGCTTCTCGGAAAACTCACTGCTCTTCATTTATTTTTTCAAGTTACCCTTGCCATTCTTTTCTTTTCTTCATGACATTATCAAGCAGCGTGCTGTTAACAGCTCTGCTTATAATTGTTGACTTAAAATGTCTTGTAAGCTGTGAGTAGGACCTGCACTCCGCACCTCTGCCTACCACGAAAAGCGGATTCCCCTACAAGATGCAGTAATGTGCCTGGGACATTGCAGGTGGAGCCCCCGGTGTTCAGGTCCATGGCAGTCCCCGGCTCTCTTCTTCCCATTGTTCGCAAGCTGTACACCTGTGACAAGTTGGCAATTTCTGAGTGATAATGCAGAAACTTGCAAATTCCAGTTTGTCCCTCTGCTAAGCAGAGCTGTGCTAGATTTTGCTAAATAAAGAAACAAACAGCTCTCTCAGCCAAGAATCTCAGACAACGTATTGGCGGGGGTGGGGGTGGAAGCTGCGAACCTTAGAAACAGCTGGGAGTAAGTGACGCTCTCCAACTTTGACAAACTTGCCATAGAAACTTCAAGAGACTGTGGTCTGACTTACATGTGCATTTTCAGTTAAGTTTAAGTTCCAGGGTCTTTGGACAGAATAATGAATTTTTTTAATATAATTTTAAACCATTCTAACTAGACAACATGTAAATTTCTTACAGGGAGCAAACAGTTGTTCTAAGCATTGTAACCTTAAAGATAAACAAGAAAGCATTCGTAAATTCTGTTCCTCCTTCTGGGAAGGGGTACTCAGTCATTTTTCACTTGTAAGGATCAAAGAGAGTTGAGTATATTATTTACCCCTTATTGTTTTGTTAGGAGGACATGTAGAAATAAAAACAAATGACTGAGAAGCCAACTTGCTCAAGGTTGACACCCATGCCCAGGATATCTTTAGGCAAGACACAAATATGACCAATAATCTCCATCTAGAGGTCAGAGACTCTGTGAGTATGAATGTGTTTGATGTCCCTCTGCTCACCACTGTGTTCCTAGTGCCTAAAAAGCTGGCACTTATGAGATGCTTAATACCTATTTGCTAAATGGATCAGTGAATGATTGAGTTATGAATTTAGCGGTTACATAAAGGAAGTGAACTTCACACAGAAAACTATTTATCTGTTAATGTCACTAGAGTCAAAGATTAATAAAATTTATTTTATGTACGTTTTTCCCTCTAAGTTCTATCAGATTAATGAAATTTATTTCATGTGTTTTCCTCTACATTCTGTCAGATTAATGAACTTTGTTTCATATAAGTTTATTTCCCCCTAAATTCTATCAGAGGCACATTTTGAGTGCCTTCATTGTGAGAAGAAATAAACTAAGCATTGCTGATAGTGAGATAAATAAAGAGTCTGGGAGGCAGTAGGTGATTATGGAAGTGGTATATATTTTGAAAGAGGAAGAAGCAAAGCAATACCATTTACTAGCTTAGTGAACTTGGGCAAATTACCTACAATCCCTGAGCTTTAGTTGCCTCTTCTGTAAAATGGGGAGAAATAATTGTAGCATAAGTCTATTTTGTGATGATTGAATAAGATTAGGCAATGTCAAGTTCCTGGTACATGGTAAATGCTCACTGAGTGTTGGTCTTTTTGTTTCCCTGCTCCTTTAGACCTTTCAATCTAATTCTACTATTTTAGATGAATACACTAAATATAACCCAACAGGGGAAAATCTTGGAAGATCTAAAGAGGAACACAGAATTACTTCTTTTGTAAAGAAAAAATGCATGAAAGAATGACTCCTTTTGTTCTTTTTGTCCTGCCTCTTGCCTGTGCTCATGTTGTTCTACCTGTCTGGAACACCTTCCTTTCTTTTATTCAATTATCTAAATTTTATTCTATCATCTAATTTCTAAGCCATCAGACCTTAGGAACAGGACTTCAGAGCTTACAAGTGGGCTCTTGCATTGTTTGGTGAACCTTAAAACATAAATATTTTCTGTTTTATGGTACTCTATCAGTTGTCTTTTGCTGCATAAAAAATAGCCTCAAACTTTAGTATCTTGAAATAACAGCAATTTATTGCTTCCCACAGTCAGTGGTTTGGCTGGATGGCATCCTTTCTTATTTAGCCTGGATTCACTCATGTGAATGCAGTTAGCTGGAGAGTTGGCTGGGCTGAAATTTCCAAGAAGACCTCACTCACTTCTTAATGCTGTTTTCTACAGTACTTTGATTCTCCTTCATGTGGCCTTTTATCTTCTGGTAGACAAGGCCAATTTCCTTCTATGGTGGTATGAAGGCAGGTCTCCAACTGGGTAAACATGGAAGCTGCATGGTCTTTTAAGGATAAGCCTCCACAACTTGCACAAAGTTGTTTCTACCATGTTCTATTAGACATAGCAAGTTACAAGACCAACCCAGATTCAAAGGGGTAGAAAAATAAATTTTACTCCTGGATAGGAGGCATGCCAATGTCACATTGCCGAAGGTTGTACATATTGGAATGGGAAGTATTCCTGGTCATTAAATAATCATCTTCAGGTGCTTTTTTGCTATTATAGCTATACCTCTTTTGCTATTGGGTATTTGTGTCTAAGTTCTCTTTGGATTGTTTTTTTTCCCTCTGATCTGCTTTTGAAGGCCTGCCCTTATTAATTGTCTAGTTTCAAAGACCTCTGTAGTCACCAAGTTCCTATTCTGAGGTTTTGCCTTAGAGTCATTAAGGTACTCTTCTAAACAGAGGATTGTCAAATCTTGTTTCATACTTTCTTCTTTTATTATGCAATATCCACAAGAAGAAGAAACAGTAGAGAATTATTTTCATGGTAGGAAGTGTGCCACCTATTTTAGAAAGGAGAAAGATAAAAGTTAAGTACTATTGGTTTCAAATGATAATTTAAAAAATACTCAGCAAACCACCATGGCACACATTTTCCTGTGTAACAAACCCGTATGTCCTGCACATGTATCCCAGAATTTAATAAAATAAAATAAAACTTAGTATAGACCCAACAAAATATACATAGAATGTATATGTAGAAAACTCTAAAAATCTAAGGAAAGAATCAAAACAATTTTAAATAAATGAAGAAATATTCCATCTTCATGGATTGGAATACTCAATATTGTTAAAATGTCAATTTCTCAACTTTCTGTAGAGTCAATATAATCCCAATGAAAATCTCAACAAGATAATTTGAGGATATCAACAAAGTTACTCTAAAATTTTTATAGAAAGGTAAAATATCAAAATAGCCAACATAATACTGAAGAAGAACGCAGTTGAATGAGTAACAACACTCATTGAAACTTACTAAAAAATTGCAGTAATCAAGACAGGCTAAGATATCAAAATAATAGGCAAAAATCAATGGAACAGAATAGAAAGCTCATAAATAGACCAACACAATATCTTTGATAAAGGAAAACTGGCAATTCAATGAAGAGATGATAGTCTTTTCAATAAATGTTGCTAGAACAATTGTATGCCCATATGCAAAAGAAAAAATCTAGACATAGACCTCACACCTTTCATAAAAGTTAGCTCAAAATCAATCATAATCCTACATATAAGACACAATATTGTAAAATCTCTAGAAAAAATGTAGGAGGCAATATATGTGACTTTAGGTTTGGCAAGGAGTTTTTAGGTACAACACCAAAAGCATAATCTATGAAAGAAAAAAAAATGATAAAATACCTTTTGATTTTTTGCTCTGATATGACATTGTTAAGAGACCAAAAAGGCAAGTCACACTCTGGGAGGAAATATTTTCAAAACAAATATTTGATAAAGCAGTTGTATTCATAATACACAAAGAACTCTTAACAATAAGAAAATAACCCAAAAAAGAAATGGGCAAAATATCTGAAGAGATATCTCACAAAGGAAGATATGCAGATGTCAAATAATCATATAAGAATGCTCAATATCTTTTGTTATGAGGAAATTAGATGCTAAATTTTGTCAAATGATTTTTCTTTATTTTAATAATCATTTTTGTCTGTTATTATGATGGATTATATTGATTAGCTTTTGAATGTTGAACCAGTTCTTCATTAGTGAGATATACCCTATTAAGTCATGATGTATTAATATTGTTTCATGTACTGCTGTATTTTTTGTCTAATATTTTGTTGAATATTTGTATGTCCATGTGTAAGAGGGATATTGGTTTTCAATTTCTTGTTTCTTATATTACATTTATCTGGCTTTTTTGTGACAAAATGACAAAATATTTCCTTTTCTATTTTCTGAAAAACAAATTGTATAAAGCTTATATATTTCTTAAAATTTTGGCAGACTTTGTCAATGAAGCAATTTGGTCCTAGAATTTTTTGCTACAAAGTTTTAATTATGAATAATGTTCTGTAGCTCATATAAAGCTATTCAAATTATCTATTTCTTCTTGAATAAATTTTGTAGTTTCCGTCTTTTTAAGTACTGGGTCCATTTCATTTAAGTTGCCAAATGTATAGGCACGCAAATGTTTTTATTATTTTCTTATTATTTCAGATTTCCTTCTATTTTATTTTCCGAGGGTCTGAAATGATATCCCCCTTTTATGCTTGATATTGAAAATTGGTATATCCTCACTTTTTTCTTGGTCAGTCCATCCAGATATTTTTGAATTCTATTCATCTTTTCAAGGAACCAGCTTTTGGTTTCGTTTATTTTCTCTATTTCTTTTTCTTTTTATTAATTTCAGTTATTTTTTATTGTTCCTTTTCTTTTTCTTGTGCTTTAATTTGTTTCTCTTTTTCTAGCTTATTTTATTTTATTTTTTTTAGCACTCAATAATTAATCTTTTAATGCAACAATGTACGAAGTGCATGCAATTACTACCTGCTCAATCTACACACTTAGTCTTAATGGAAGTTTACAAGAATTTCATTAACTGGGTTTTCTTCCTCCTTAACCAAGTTGAGAACACTGGTAGCCCCCTGAGGGTATAACCTCTCCTTCTAGTCCCCTTAACTGACTGACTTAAACTTGATCCACTGATTGGCACCACGAACTTCAAAAGGTGGGTCGCTGGAGTAGATGTGGTAGCCCAGCTCCTCCAAAGGTGGCTCAGGATAGGCCGTGGCAAACTGGGCAGCATCCTCAATCTCCTTCCTCACTTCCACATCAATTTCCTTTAGTTCTTCCACACTGGCAAGATTGCTATTCACCATTCTGTCCTTGAGAAGCATAATAGGGTCACTTTTACTTCTTACTTCCTGAATTTCTTCTCGTGTACGGTAACTGACTCCAGGATCACTCATACTGTGTCCGTGGTAACGATAAGTCTGCAGCTGCATCAGGATGGGCCCCTTCCCAGATCTACAATAGGCAGCAACAAACCTTGTCGCCTCTCGGACGCCCAGGCTATCCATTCCATCCACTCTCAGCCCAGGAATGAAATCGCCTCTCTTGTAGTAATCAGTGCTGGCTGCTGCTCTCTCAACAGATGTTCCCATTCCATAGCGATTGTTCTCACAGATGAAAATACAAGGTAATTTCTACAAAGCTGCCATGTTGTAAGCTTCGAATAGCTGGCCCTGGTTAGCAGCACCATCGCCATATAAAGTCAGCAGACCTCATCTTTTCCATTATACTTACAGGCTAGAGCAATCCCAGCGCCCAGGGGCACCTGCGCTCCCACGATGCCATTGCCCCCGTAGAAGTTCTTGGCATACATGTGCATCGATCCTCCTTTCCCTTTAGCACAACCTCCTTTTCGTCCTGTAAGCTCTGCGAGAATTTCTCGGACAGAAAGGCCCCGGGTGAAGGTAAAGCCGTGAGCCCGGTAGGCTGTTATGAGATGGTCTGTGGGGTTGATGCCGGCTTCCAGGCCCACACAGCAAGCTTCCTGACCATCACACAAGTGACAGAAAACACGAATAATTTTCTGTTTATACAGCTGATCTGCTTTCAACTCCATTCGGCGCACAGTCTGCATCATCCTGTAGTATTTGAGCCCATCCTCCCTGGTGAGCACTGTTGTGACAGAAGGGCCTTCTTCCAGTCGGTGAAGGTCATATTTCTTAATTTCAAATGTAGCATCATTTGCAAAATTACGGGATGCTACCAGCACTCTGCTTGCCAGCTTCTAAGAAGCACCAGACAACACGCGGGAGACGGCGGCGAGCATCTTCCTCATGAAGCACAGGCACTGGCGGCAGCGGCGACTCCTCCTAACTTCTTAAGTTGAAGACTTAGATCATTAGTTTGAGACCATTCTATATTTCTAGCATAAACATTTAATGCTATAAATTTTCCTCTAGGCACTATTTTAGCTTCATTCCGCAAATTTGTCTTCATTCTCATCAATTTCATTCAGTTCAAAATATTTTATCGTCTACTCCAGACTTTTTCTTTAACCTGTGTCTATTTAGAAGTATGCTATTTAATTTGCAAATATTTTGGTACTTTCCCGATATCTTTTTAGTTTTGATTTCCACTATGATCGTAGAAGATATTTTGTATTATTTCTATTTTTAAAATGTGTTATAGTTTGCTGTAAGAGCCATGATATAGCTCATCTAGGTTATTATTTATGTGGATTTAATAAGAATATGTATTAACTGTTGCTAGATATAGCGTTCAACAAATATAAATTACATAAAATTATTTGATAGTGTTGTTCAGATCTTGTATATCCGTGCTGGTCTCCTATCTACTTATTTGTTGATAATTCAAAGAAGAGTGCTAAAGTCTCCAAGTATATTCGTGAATTTGTCTATTTCTATTCCTTTAAGTCTTATTATTTATCCTTCTTTTGAGAATTTGTCGTATTTTTCTAGTTATTTATTTTTCTTTTTTTTTTCTTTTTTTTTTTTTTTTTTTTTTTTTGAGACGGAGTCTCGCTCTGTCTCCCAGGCTGGAGTGCAGTGGCCGGATCTCAGCTCACTGCAAGCTCCGCCTCCCGGGTTCACGCCATTCTCCTGCCTCAGCCTCCCGAGTAGCTGGGACTACAGGCGCCCGCCACCTCGCCCGGCTAATTTTTTGTATTTTTAGTAGAGACGGGGTTTCACCGTGTTCGCCAGGATGGTCTCGATCTCCTGACCTCGTGATCCGCCCGTCTCGGCCTCCCAAAGTGCTGGGATTACAGGCTTGAGCCACCGCGCCCGGCCCTAGTTATTTATTTTTCTAATAATTTTGGGTTATATCCTGGATATTTTAAATATTACCTTGAGAGACTCTGGGTGCCATTAAAACCTTCTGTTGAATGTCAAATTTTTCATTTATCAAACCATCAACCCAGTTAGGTTAAAACTAAAAAATTATTTCTTGCCTTCTGTGTGTGGTATTTCCAATGTCAGCTATAGTTTCAAAGTCTTTGTCATATTGCTTTGGCTGTTTTGCACATATATCTCACAGAGGTAATTCTGGGACTTGGGTGGTGGTTTATATTACAGTTCAATTCCAGAAGCCTTTACTATGCTGATTCATATTAATGCCTATTACTCACACGCACAGCTTAGGAGTGAGCCCAGGACTTGTGTCAGTTCATATATAAAGTGGGGGTCATCTCCAGCTTTCTTCTTTCTGAGATTTCTCATAATACTCTCTAGTATCAGGGAGTTCTTTTCTCCTTAGAGTTTTTACTGCCTCATGTTCAGGTAAAGTATTTATCTCTATTATGGTCATTCTTCAAGTTTGGCTCTCTCTCTGGTTTGTCTGCTATTGCTAACTTTTCAGAGTTTTCAGATAGTTGACTTTTAAATATTGTCCAGTTTTTAGTTGAAATCAGTGGGAGTGATAGGTATAATGGGCTTACTCTGTTTCGGCCAGAATCATGAAGTGTAAACCTGGGTTTTAATAAATTACAATAATATATTGCACTTATCAAATAGTTAATGACAGTCTGAGGATTTTTTTGTGACATGAATTGCTTAAAAAAATGTCTTTGACATGTATCAAGAAGTTGGTCTCCAACATGATGTCTGTGTATGCTGACATTTAATAACTGTCTTAATGAAAGACTAGAGATGACTGCCACCTAGCAGGATGAATGAATGTATTTTTCATTATAAATAGGTCTTGATAATTAAAAGTAATCTACAAATAAATTAATAAAAATGTTTACATCACAGAAAACATTCTGTTAAAGGTTTAAGTATTAAGTTAATTTAAGAAAAAAGAAACCTAAAGTAAACTTTGACCTTCTCAGACACATATGTTATGTAAAATACATTTTATTTCAATTAAAGGCTATTTTCTTTTTGTCAATCATATCCTGGTAAACCTACACAATTATTGATCTTAATTGTGGAAGGCTTGAGATATTGTTGATGCTGGATAATTTGTTTGCTTGCTGGCTTTGTAAGTGGTACCACCATGAAGCGGCACAATGTGCTTCTGACTTTGGAAGGTCACCACAGTTCTAGAATCTGTTGTTCAGCCTTATAAGCTTTAAATGTTTACATTATCAACACAGAAATAATGAATCCGTCTCTTGGGAACAGGGTTGCGTCAGCCAAGCTCACAGTCTGATAAAGAAACCAGAATGATCAGTTTTCAATGAGAATAATAGCTGTCATAAGAATCAGAGTATTTCTAGTGGCTTGAATGACCCACCCTTTTCCTAAAGGCAGATCTAAAAAGGAACCACCACAATGAGAAGATGTGCAGTTATGCAGATGTGCAAGAGTATATTGACTTGAATATTTAGTAGTGGTATAGATAAATTCTTGCCCCCTTACCTAATAACTGTGAGATCTTGGGCACATCATTTTAACAATGTTGAGAGGGTGGTTTCTTGTTGTCCTTGAATTATTTAGAGATTTAAAAAGTGAGAAGTCCAGGATCTCACACTCTTAATCAAACAGTACAAATAATTGTAAGGAACAAATCCTACCACTGCTATAGTGAATTAACAGTATGCCCTCCATGTGAGCAATCAACTGCTAGCCATTTCCCTTCAAATATGAAACAAAAAAAGTGAGATATTTAGAAAAAAATTCGCTCTTCATTGTGCCGAACAACAAAGGAGACAGACCTTAGAAGAATGAAGAGTGGAAGACATAAAAAAGGAGGAAGCACCAACCACCCCTCAACCCCGCCCCACAAATGTACACAAATAAACATGCAGATATAAACCGTCATTAAACTCATACAGTTTGGTTTATGGTAGAGAGGGGGAGATTCCTGAATCTGGTATGAAACTGCTATTTCAGCCTGAACTGGACGATTTTAATAAGTAAAATTAACCAGCAAGGTTTAGAATCTGATTGATACATCATGAAAATACTTGCTACCTTTCAGAGTTGTGTTTGGGAAAATTAAACCAGTTCATGTTCATGCCTAAGAGAATTCTTAGTAAATGGCTACAACTTTCTAAGATGGGGAATAATTGTACGGTTTTTTTGTTTTGTTTTGTTTTGTTTTGTTTTTAAATATGGTTAAGGTGATAAGTCAATCAGGCTGGGATTAAAAAGCCCTTAGCCAAGTGCACAGTGTGTAGTAAGCTGTTACAGTATCCTCCCGTGCTGAGAATGTAGGTCCACCCACACACCCAGGACAGTGCTTGTTTAGATACTGCCAATAATTGTTTCAGACTCTCTCTCTCACTCTATGTCTGACAAGAACAGCTTCCATTCTGAGTGACATATTTTCCTTTATATATGCTAGTATCTTCAAAATATGGTCCACTCATAGAGACTATCTGTTACCCTTAGGTTGATTTCATATAACCTCATTGTAAGTTGATTATATATTTTAAATCCAAGAAAACAACCTTTTAAAAATCTTTCTCTTTTAACCAGGTCTAAGTGAATGAAAAAACCAGGGTATGTCAGCATAATGATGGTGTATATAATAAGCGCTATAAATAAATCAAGCTTACAAAATACTTTACATTTGTACAAATAATCACAAGAAAAGAAGGTATGGTAAAAAAACAAAATGTTACAGAAGTTCAGAGATGGAAGATATCACTTCTGGCCTCCGAGTTTCATAAATAAGTGACCTTTTGAATCAGATGTTAAAAGATGAGAAAGATTTTGCTGGGTAGAAATATGTATAAGTAAGACATTTCCTGCAAAGCAAGTGGCACAAAGCATAATAAAAATGGGAATGTTCAAGGACTGTTAAGGAGACAGAAACCAGATCAGTTAGGCATAGCGTACTTCTTGGTATTAAGTCTGGGACCAGATACATAAGGCCTTGAAAACCAAGATGGGAAGTTTCCTTTTATTCGGAATTAAATTAAAGAACATTTAAAATTCGGGAGGAAATGTGGATATATAGAGATAGAATGATAAAAGAAATTGACAACATGTTAATGTTTAGGAAGTCTAGGTGAAGGTTATATAGGATATTTTTTGTAAAATTCTTGCAAGTTTTCTGTAAGTCTAAAATTGTTTCAAGAAGTTTCAAAAGCTACATTTGTTTTAAAATACAAAGCCTCAAGGAATACAGTAGCACCGTGAGAGCAATGTTTTAGGATGGCTGCGCAGAGCATTTTGTTGGTAGAAATTTGGAAAGCACCACATGGTTATTATGAGATCCTGGAGGTAAAGTCATTGTAGCCCCAACTAGGGTGAAGATGAAAAATAAGTAACAAATGTGAGAAATGTAAGACAGGGAGAACCAATAGGGTTTGGGGACGTATTTGATATATAATGTGAAGGCAGAAAAATTTAAAAGGGCTGTGAAGAATCCCAGACAGATATGTTTATAGACTTGATGGTGATGATGGTTTCGCAGATATAGATTTATTCCCAAACAAATCAAATTGTACACATTATATTTGATACACTGAATTATATATATATTGTAGGTAGCTTTTTACATGTCAATGGAATCTCAATAAACTCAATAAAGTGTTGTGGTTTTTTTTTTAAGACTACGATACATTCACACACCAAAACTGATTTTCAGGTAGGTGATTAAAATAATTGTAATAATCATGAAGAAAAGTAAAGGTCAAAGCAATTAATACATGTGACTTTATGTAAACTGAGTTTTAGGTGACTATGGGACATCTGAGTTGAACAGGAGGAATATAAAAACTTTATGGCATGGGTATTTATGGTATTAATGAGTATTTGCCAGAAACAGGGAAGCATTTTTAGAATAAAGAGAAGTGAGGACAGAACCTTGAAGACTGTCCATTTGATGGAGTAGAAGCATGGAAAGAAGTCAATGAACGTGACTGTGGTACTCAATGTCCTAAAAGGCCCTCAAGAATTCCTGTCTCCTGGTTTTCACACCTTCCTGTCATCTCCTCCCTTTGCACGCAGACAGGACATAGTAGTGGCTTGTTTCTAGTTGATAGAAACAGCAAAAATGAGAAAATCTCACTTCCAATAATAGGTCATAAGAGATTGTGTCTTCCATTTTTCTGGTATTCACTCTCTCTGCCTCTTCTCACATTATTGTCATGATGGAGAGGGACACTTGGCAAAGAAAAGAGGGCAGCCTCCAGCCAGCAGCCAGAGGGGAACTGAGACCGCTGTCCAACAGGTCCTGTAGAATTCAATTATCCCAACAACCACATGAGTGAGCTTGGAAGCAGATCCTTCCCTAATTAAGCCTTCAGATAATGCCACAGATCCTGGGCCAATATCCTTTTTAAAACTTTGAGTTAAGTTTTTTTTAAATTTTTAATTGACCAATAATAATTCTATATTTTCATAGTATACCTAGTGATGTCTCTATACATATAATCTATATGATCAGATCAGATCAGGGTAATTAGTGTATCCATCATCTCAAATATTTATATATTTTTTGTGTGTGTTGGAAAAGTTCAATATCCTCCTCTTTTGTTTTGTTTTGTTTTGTTTTGTTTTGTTTTGTTTGAGACAGAGTCTCACTCTCTCCCAGAGACTGGAGTACAATGGCGTGATCTTGGCTAACTGCAACCTTTGTCTCCCAGGTTCAAGTGATTCTCCTACCTCAGCCTTCTGAGTAGCTGGGATTACAGGCATGCACCACCACATCCAGCTAATTTTTGTATTTTTAGTAGAGATGGGTTTTCACCATGTTGGCCAGACTGGTCTTGAACTCCTGACTTAAAGTAATCTGCCCGTCTCAGTCTCCCAAAGTTCTAGGATTACAGGCATGAGGCACCGTGCCCAGCCCAATATCCAAGCTCTAGCTTTTTGAAACTCTGCATTGTTAACCATTATCATTCTACATTGATATAGGACACTAGAACTTATTTTTCCTATCTATCTGTTACTGTGTATCCTTTAGCATCTTGATGGCAGTCTTGTAGAGTATTGGTTTTGAATTTGTTTGTAGAGTGTAGAGATCATGTCGCAGAGGACCAGCAAAATCATGCCTCAATTGCTGAGCCATAGACACTATGAGATAATAAACATTGTTGTTTTAATCTGTTAAATTTTGGTGTCATTTGTTACATGATAGATATCTTATGCAGACAGATATAGATCCTTTGAAGAACTAGGAACAGAAACAAGATTATGCAGTGTCGTAGAAAACAAAAGAGAGAGGAAACTTCAAGAGGAGGAGAGTCCTTAACAGGCAAACTGTGGCAGATAAGTTGCATAGGGCAGTGGCTATAAAAAGATCCCTTGAACTTGGAAGTAAAATTGGAAAAAGTCTTTGAGTGAGGGGCAATGAATAAAACATAGCTTTAGGTGGTGTGGATGGGGATGTTGGTCAAGAGCAGACTTATTTGGGGTTTCTGGCAGGAAAAAAAGGAAAAGAAATTTACAACAGTAGCTTTGATGGAGAATTATTATCTTTATGACATAAATTTCTAGGCTTATCTCTAGGACGAGGGCAAGTCTAAGGATCCTGAGAGGTATAGGAAGATGTGAAATTATTTATTGAGTAACTACTATGTATCCCTCACTCTTTTCAGTGCTAGAGATGCAGTAGCAGGAAAAAAACAAAAGGTAAAGATCTTTGCCTCTCATAGTTTACATTAGAGTAGGAAGAGACAGAAAATGAAATAAGAAAAGCATAAAATTTCTTAGATGCTGATGTGTGTTATGGAAGAGAACTATTCTCAATATTCAGCTTTATGAGGAAGAGAAATACCACTTTCTCCAAGAAATATGGTAAAAATGTCAGATGATACTAGAGAGATGCTCTAAAATGGAGGGAGGGGATAGGACAATTGAGCCATTTTGTAGAGAATGTGGCCTTTTACTCTGCTTTTGCCTAATACTTTTCTTAGCGTATGTTTTTAACACTACTGCGCTCCTACTTCTCTTGCTATATTTATGCAGGAATTGACACATGTTGGAACATTAATTGTTGATGTACAATCTTCATCCCTTTATTATAGATGGCAATAAAATTCACAGTAACCAAGGTAGTACATTTTTCAATTACACATTATATTGTTTCATTAGTTGTCATACGTCACCTGCACCTACCTATCAACTAGCACATTTTACTTCATTATGTGCCTGCAGTCATCTTTTAGTGACAATCACTGTATCCTAAATTGTCATAACAAGCCCTAATCTCAAGCAGCAATCTATGTTTCAGCTGCATTTTAGAGCACATTTATGTATATGATTTCAGCAAATGTAGTTGAGTGCAATAGAATTGATTTCATGTCCTCCCTTCCTCCCCACCCCATATTTGTATATGGTATATGTATTTTCATTATTGTTTCCAGAGTAACATCAAACTTTTCACTATGAGTTGGGGGCTTTACATTTGTGGCCTTAACATAATGGCCGATAGTGTTTCAATAGGTTGCCCAAAGTCACAGAATATATCAAGGTCTTGGTCATGGTGTTTATAGGTTGGTTCTCTAGAGTAGTTAGCAATTTTAGAGACAGTAAGGCAGGCCTGGAAAGGGTCTGTGAACAAGTTCCCTAGAAAAAGGGATGATCTTTAGAAAAAGCAGATCCATTCAGCCTGAACTAAATTCTGCCTCATGAATCAAAGCCTATCATTTTCCTTCTTTTTCCTTTGGAGTTCTATTTGTGCAAGACCGTAGTGTCATTTCCAAGCTTTAATCAGAGATATACAAATACTCACAACGGCATTAATACCGTGTCTATTTGATGATGCAATATGTCTCTCCATCTGAATTCTTGCATGTGACGTGTGAACACTCACAGTCCCAAATTTGCTACCACTTTGCTATAGATGCCTGAAATCTAGAACCCTATAGAATCCCTGGCTTGAGACCTTGTCAGAGTTTCACTCCGAACTAGAGATGTAGTTTTCCATTCCACTTCAAGTAAACTCAAGCCTTAGTCCCCTTTTCTTTCAGTTCTTCCTTAGCTAGGTCTGGAAACCCTGATGAACTTCCTTCTGACTGCCTGGTGTTTTCTTAAAACAGACTTTCCCCACTCCTCCTTGGCCTGAAATATTCCAAAACAACATTCTGGGAATTCCCAGTTAGAGATTCTTCCTCACTTCTTATATAACCAGTGAAGCTACCAATGCCATTCAGGATGTGGCCAATTTTATATCCTCTCATTCCTTTCGATTTTTCCAGTTAAGCTAATTTAATCCCTTCCCCACCAACAACCCCTTTTCCCAAATCCGTATTCATAGTCTTCTTAGTAGGAGGTAAAGGGCATTAAATCCTAAAGGTTTCTGCTAATTTTCCCCATTCCTCTTTTGCCAACAGGGGAAGGCTTGTGTTTCTGCTGGGTTTGCTAGTAATGGGATTTTTTTTTTTTTCTTTTCCTTAACACAGTTCTATAATTAATGCATGTTTCTCTGATTCTACATTTATATTTAACACATTTTAAAAGGTACAAAATGCGTTTTAAAGGCGCTTCCCGATCCCTTGTGATTGTTGGAGCACAGAGGAGCCATGTAAGGATTATGAGAGGAACTCAAGAAGGAGGGGTGGGCTCCTGCCAGACTTCCCAGAGCAGAAGCCACGTGAAGGGGAAGTTCACTGACTTGGAAACTCTTGCACCACCTGCTGGTAATTTAGGAAAGCAATTAAATGCCAGACAGGGACTGACGTCCTCACTGTGGTATTTGGGAGCAACCACACTTTTGGGTATCATTTTATCATCAGAGTCTGGAGGGCTGACAGATGCAGAGCTTGTGCTGAAACTTATGGAAAACTTAGTTTTGGCATCTCACACTCCTGGAAAACTGGCTAGCTTAAAAAAGAACGCTTTCTCCTCTTTTCCTCAATCCACTCCAACTCAACCTCAGCCTTGTGAGAGCTTAAGTTTTTGAACGCCTCTCTATTCACTCTACTCCGATGTTGCCTCCTTGGCAAGTTCCTGAGTGGGCTCTTTCTCTCCAACTCTTGGAGCTCATTTTCTAAGAATAATGTCTACTTTGTTGTCCATTGACAGTGCCCTGGGGCATTCACATGCAAAAAGACTTAAAGACCAGGATAATTTCTGTGGCCCACAAATCATGAAAGGGGATGCTCTGGGGAGAGAAAGGAAAGAGTGCATACTGAAGTGGCTTTTCTCCTTGGATCAAAAATGCCTTGAACTGCATCACTTAACACGTTAATGGACACCCAATAGTTACTGTATTGATAAGGAAGCTACTAGAAACTACTTAGCACAGAATTATCACTCAATATGACTGACCATCATTCAGTAACACTGAAACGTAAGGGATCCAGGTAATTTCCTGGATCCAACTACTGAAGCCAATAGTTCTTAGTCCTCCCAATACGTAGAAAGCACCTGAGACTTGGCTTGTTAAATTGGTAGATTCCTGGGCGCTGTCCCAGGAATCCATTTTATGCCTCACATTTGGGCTCTGGAATCTGCACTTCTAAGAAAGTCTCTGAATGGTTCTGATACAGATGATGCTCAGACCACACTTTAAGGAACATCGAGAGAAGGCAGCAGAATAAAAGGTTTCATTTCCAAAAATTGTTTCTCCAATTAGGTCTTCTGTTCATTTATCCCACCCTCTTTACTATTGCTGCTTTAAAAGAAAGTTAGATTATTGTTGGAAAATTAGAAAACACAGATGAATAAAAATGAAAATTAAATCAAACTCATATCCAGAGAAATAACTCATGCTAAACTATTAATTTGTTGTGTGTATTCTTAAAACATTTATACACACACACATAATATAACATATTGGTGTGTATGTCTATACTTTATAGGTTGTTTAGTTCACTTAATAAATCATAAATATCTTTGCATACTGGCCAATCCATAATATCTTCATCATGACTTTTAATGGCTATTCCATTAAACAGATGTATGGTTATCAGCCAGTGCCCTAGCATTGAATATTTAGATTTTCTCCCAATAGTTCTATCTTATAAACAAACCTGTGATGAACATTTCTGTACATATGACTACTTGTTCAATCATTTCCTGAGGACAAATTCCTAGTAGCAGAATTGTTAAGTCAAAGGATAATAGATTTTAAGGTTTTGATAAATTGCCAAATGTCCCCAAGAAACGTTTCTTGATTTACTCTCTCAGCAGCACTTAATAAAAATGAGGAAACACCCCTTGCCAATCTGGATATTATAATTAAAAAAAAAAAAACTATTCCCATATGCTTTGATAGAAAAATTGTTTTTATTGTTTTAATGTGCAGTTATTTGACTCAGAGAGAGAATGACTCTTTTCTTACTGTATGTTTGCCACCTAAGATTCTTATGTTATGAGCTGCTTTTTCATATGCTTTGTCCACTATATTTTTGAAACATTTGTCTTTTTCTTAGTAAGTAGGAAGAACTCTTTACACTAACACTTAACAGTTTGTTAACAACATTTTATGTTAACACTTTGTTCACTGCATATGTGCAAATATATTAAATATATTAACACTGTATTGGCTACCTATTTGCAAATATTCCCAGACATTTTAAATAATTGTTGATAGTATTTTTAACTGGTTTGCTTTTATTGTTGTACAAGTATGATTGACTTTTATAAGGCAAAAATGTATCAATATTTCTTTTAGAATTTCCATCTTCAATGTCATATGTGAAAAGACCTTTCCTGCTTCAAAATTATATAAATAATCACTCAAATTTTCTTCTAGTATTTTTTAGTTTATTTTTACACTTAGATCTTAGATTCATCTGAAATGTTGTGTGTGTGGAAGAATAACTTCATTTTTCATATTGTCAGCCTGTTGTCCGAATAGTTATCTCATTTTCTGTGAGAGAAAAGTTCTAAACAGCTATCTCAGTTACATCCATATGCATGGTCTGGAAGAAATGAAATGAAGCAAAACATCTCTTGAGGAGGGTGCTCTCTCACACTAGCTCCATGGAAAACTTCCTGTTGTTGTGGATTTTTGGGACTTCTTAATATATGTCACTTCTGGAGGAAGTCATCAGCCTTCCCTTCCCATTCCTTCTCACTATCTACAGATCTGTAGGTTTCCAAAGGCTGTTGCATCTCAGATAAATTGACAAGTAAAAGGAGAAGATAATGTAAGGAAGGCATTGTGATTTAATATTAATATTTTATTTGTATACTCTGGTTCCCTTCCATTCTCTCCCAGTGTTTTCTGCACCTCACAACTATAACGTGGTAAAGTGAAATGAGCATCAGCTGTGAGAGTACACATGTGTATTTCAACCCTGGCTCTGCCACGAACTCACCTCTCTCAATCTTTTGTAAAATGGAGTGTATGCATTCATCTGCTTCGGCTGGTATAACGATATACCAGAGACTAGGTGGCTTAAACAACAGAAATTTATTTTCTCCCGGTTCTGTCTTCTGGAATTCCAAGATCAAGATGCCAGCAGAATTGGTTTCTGGTGAGGCCTCTGTCTTTGGCCTGCAAATGGCCTTTCTTCTATGTGTATGCAGAGAGAGAGAGAGAGAGAGAGAGAGACAGAGAGAGAGAGAGAGAGAGAGAGAGAGAGAGAGAGAGAGAGAGAGAGATCTGTTATCTCTTTTTTTTCATGTAAAGACACCAGTTCTTCTGAACTGGAGCCCTACCCTATGACCTCATTTAACCTTAACTGCCTCTTTAAAGGCTCTGGCTCCAAATGCAGTCACAGTAGGGGTTAGGGCTTCAACCCACAAATTTTGGAGGGACACAATTCAGCCCATAACAATATGGTATCTAGATCTCATACAGATTTAAACACTATGAACACCATTTCAAATAAATGTCAATGACTTTGGGAAAAGGAGCCTGAAAAATGCAGATTGCATTGCCATTGAAGTCAGCCAATTTGTATGGAAGTCAGCCCAGGGCTGTGCTTGGAGCCCTGTTTGTTCAAGAGTGGTATGTAGGCATAGTCCCTGCTCTTCAGTGACATAGCCTCTCATTCATTGCTGAGGAGGTGAGGCCAACCTCTGAAACAATAAGAGAATAGTACACAACCCAATATCATTAAGGGCAAGTTGTGGGCTTCAAAAAATGCTCCTACTTAATCAGATAATAATGCATCTTCAGAGTTCAAACACTAAAGTTGTGCTGAGACCATTTTCTGGGTTTTTACCACCTTCGGAGGCAAAGCAGAAAGTAGCATCAAATTTCTCCTGCAAAAACTTCTTTGTTTGAGTGTTAACTTGTTCTGAATGGAAGCAGGTAACCCTGTTCTTAGCTGATAAAATCAAACTTTACTTGATGCATGGACAGAGAAGCCCAGTAGAGTTTGATCCAGACACATTTAGGTACATTACCTTCAAAGAGACCTTCTAGAGACTACAGGAGTTGCTGGAATTTTGGATCAAAGGGAGACAGGAAATAGCATCCGTATTTTTTTTTCCTGAAAATGATTGTTATTTCAGAAAACGGAAGCATGTTTGGGCTGAGAGGGCAGGCTCCCAGTTGTCTGAACCAGCCATTCCAACCAGACTTCCCACTTCTGCAAAGAAGAGAGAGGGTGAGTTTACAGGGAGAGGGTGCAGTCCTTTTCAAAGACAAGTAATGGCATTAGTGTTCAAAAAGCAGATAATCCCAGTTACCAAACTGGTGAGAAGCCAGGCAAATCCAGCAGGGGTGGAAGGAGGGAACGGGTGGGGCTGCAGATCCTGCTAACAAGGAGTGCACCATGGCTAGCAATGAGTCAAGCTCACCTGTTATCGCCTGACATCACTCCCTTTCCTCAGCTCCCTCTCCCCTTGCTTGGAAAGCAGATTGCTAAATACCTGACTGTAAGCCCCACAGGTGGAGCTACCTGAAGTGGTTTAACCCACTGCAAGTGTTGTACCAATCAGTCAACAATTCCCACGGCTGCCTTTGTGAGAAGCCTCTCTCTTAAGCCTCTGGTTTAAGAATTTAGAGTAATCATGTAAAAATGATACCCCTGTGCTCCATGATCCGCTGAATCTCACTAATGCCGGATCCCAGAAGAGGGCTTATTAATGGTGAGACGCAGTGCCTCTCTCTCGGCTCATGTTTCACACAGATCTCTCTTATGGCTTCAGCTGTAAACCTCACTGCTGATAAAGAGAATATAATGAACCTCGCTGCTCCATGAGAATGAAATCGAGGGCCATGCAGTAGTTACCTGCTCTACCTTCTGGCACTAGGGTAGGCATGAGAGGTGAGCTTCGTGGCTGTGGGAAATAAAGGCATAAGGCCACCTCCCTTACCTCTCAGGATTTTCTCTGTCATGGTGAAAGAGGCTGCATTTAAAGATCATGATACGGGACTAGAGAGATGCTATAATTTCTCAAATAGTTCCTCCATAATATTGTCAATTCCCTACTACTAACTAGATAAAGGACTCCTCATTTTTGTGCTCTTTCAATAACAAAAACATAAATAAAACCTTGGGATCTCTGGATTCTATGAACTAGATCATTCCACGATGTTTAGGGACCCAAGATTTATCCCACCTTGTTCTGACAGTGACCACTGGGCCCTTGATTTATCTGATGGAAGTCTGTAGTGAGTGCCAAGCATAACCCAACAATTGCCTCCCTAGGCCCCATCATTCCCCATCTTTTTCCATCCACCAAGTGGCAAGAGAAAATGACAGATCCTGTCTTAGAGTAGAAACCATTTCTAGAATACAGCTCTAAGATACTGGTTGGTACACACTACTACAAAGCCCATTTCCAAATGTAGAATTTCACAGTTAAAATAGCTTGATTCTGTATCAAGGTTTATCTCTTCCCAAACATTCACACCCAATATATCCTTTACTGCTCACACAGTTGAGAAAGGGGCTGAGAGAGTCATGTTTTGGATATGATGAAACAGAGGCATGCAGATGTAAGGTCACTTGCTAAAGCCATATCAAAGTTTAGGTGTGGAATACAGACTAGAATGCAGATTTAAGGCTTCCAGCAAAGGGCACTTCTAAACATGCCATTTCTCTGAAACTAAGAGGTTACTTTATCAGATTATGCATTGAAAACCTTTTTTTTTTTTTAGATTACTTTTTGGCTTTCTAAAGGGATGAATTATTTTGACCATATAGTTCCCAAGCAAGACATTTTTTGTCTGTCTTTGTTCTGGTAGTACAGGGTGACAGGTGAAGTTTAACCAGTCAGTGCCCAAGTAGACAGATTCTGGGGTGAAGCATTGTGCGTGCCTTCTCACAGGATCTATGGCTCAGGCCTTGGTTACTCTGGAGTGAAGCCAGGGGCTTTACTTCTGGAGATAACACCTCCAAGGATTAGGTCATTCTGCAAGAATGTTCTGGTGTCATTTAATGTATGTTCAGTCAAAGATGCAATAACATCATTGAAAAAAGCACCCTTCTGGATGGAATGAGGAAAGCAAACGGTGAACCCCTGATTCTGAAAAACTAGTCTGGACTCCTGATTTTCAGACAGGTCCTCCTGCCAGTGTGTCTTTTCTAGACAGATAGGTGGATGCAAATACATAAATACAGGCGGATAACATGCATTGACACTTTGTCATAAAAACAAATCTCTTGGCAGGACCCCATCAGATAACTACTCCTGCCCCATCTGAGCTGACAGTGCCTTTTAAATGTACTTTTCACTTACTAAACCTTAAAAAAAAAAAGCACCTCATTTGACTTACTGCTTATTGAATAAAGGATTAGTATTATTTCCCTTCCTCCAGTAAACTTTCTTGCACTTTATTCTCAATAGATTGTATGTCTTTGTGTTTCTCTGCCAAGATGTCACTGCCGAAAAAATCACAGGCCTTAATGCTGCCCAGTTCATGCCGTGATAACTTTTTATTCAGAATTGCTTGAGGTCATCTCAATGGGAGTAATGGGTAAGAATGAGAATTTACCCCCAACTTGAATTAAAATAACTTTCAGGCACTTCCTAGAGTAGGAACAAAGATGAAAGGGGCCCCAAATTATGGGATTATTTGAAATAACAAGACAAGGGTGTCCTTTGAAATATACTCAGCCACATTTGTTTGCCTTTAAGTCAGATCACCTTAACCAAGGACACCGGGTGACAAGAACAAATGGTTAATGATTGTGGAAGGAACCTGGCCAATTGGCTTTTCTTTCTCTCTTTTTCTTTTACTTATCTTTTCATATTATTATTATTATTTTAACTTAGGCTAGAATGCCCAGTAGGAGTGCAGACTGGAGGATCGGCTGTCTTTTGAACTGGAGACATCACAGGAGACTGGGGAGGCTCCAAATTGCTAACCTGAGGCCGGAGCAAAAACTTTTTCGTCGAAGGGACTGCTTTTTTTATTTCCCCTTCAACGGATGGCATCCCAAGTCCTGCTGGATTGCATCTGTCTTTGTTCCTGCAGCCAAGCCTTATAGCTGGCTCACACTCTGCCACGCTCATAACCTCACACTAGAAAGGATATTACAAAGAGGGGCAAACACCCTAGAGGGTTCCCCTTTATCAGAACCTTCCCTGTCAGTGGGCTCCTCATTTCCCGAGCCCTCGTCTGATTATTAGTGTACTGACGGAATAAAAATAACCTCATATTCCTACATGAATCATAAATAAAATCCTTTTATTTCATCAAAGAGGTTGGCAGGTTTATAGTCCTTTGCAATGCAGGCACGATGTGAATGACATACCTTTAATTTTGCTGACAAGCTCATCTGGGTTCAAATGAAAAAAGAGTGAGAAGTGGGTGACTTGGAGAACAGTTGTGCAGGAGCTTTTTGGGGAGGATAAATATTTCACCTTGCCACTGTAATCAGGGAACCAACCGATCTTGGTAATGAACTCTTCAATTATAGCCCACTTCTGACTCTTCAAAACTGCCTAAGCAACAATACCACAGTGATTATTGCTGACGTTACAGATAGGAGCTACCTGCAAAGAAAGAAAAAAGGAAAAGGGAAATGATGGTGTGGTAGGAAGAGAAAGCCATTGAAACTTTACACCACTAAATCTTCTGATAAGAAAATGCTATGGAGCCAGCCAAAGAGAAAAATACATTCACCCCACCCCCTCCACTCTTGTTCATTCCCTGACCTACTAAACTATCTTGATGACTCCATAAATGCTCCAAATTTCTATAAATCTAGGCATGAGCTCCCCAGATCAGATAACCCAGCAATTAAGACTCTGTAGTTCGTACACCATGCCCATTTGCCATTGATTTCTATTAAGTATGATTCTGGAGTCCCTTCTTTTAAAGGAAGACCAGCATGGACAATGGGCTGGGTACTGCCTTTGGTCCAAGTGTTTCCTGTCTTCCTATTTGGAGGAGGAAAGAATCAAAAGATAGAAAGAAACACTAGATGCTGGGCTCATAAATTACTTACCTTAATTTTTCGAGGAAAGAAAATTGGAAATTTGTAAACAACATTTATCAACATAGCCTTATAGATCAGGATTTTACATAGAAAAACACAAAGGGAAAAATTGGAAGATTTAAAAGAGTTAATTTCTGGAAAAGGAAAGATGCTTGGCTTTATGATGAGACTCTTCTGTTGAGCCAGTCTAAGAGAGCTTAGCCCTAAGAAATGAGCTTTTGTAATAGATACCCTGGGGGCTCACAACTTAGCTTGGGATTTGTTTTACTGGTAAATTTAGTTTTCTTCCATTATTCAAAACATTCTCTCAGGAGAGACAGTTAGTAGCAGTGATCTCCAGGCCTCATCTTATCAGAAATGGGCCATACTTTGCCAGGTATGAGTCTCTTTTTACTACAGCTAAGCAGAATGGAAGAGAAACTATACTGCTCTCTCTTCACCTGAACTAAAACCTTTTTGAGGACAAAAGCCATATTTTATTCTAATTGTGTAGCTTCCACAGAACATAAAATGGTGTAAGTCTTGGGTTATCTAGATGAGTTAAGAAACAGGACAAAGGCTATTCAAGGAGCCACTGGATATCAAAGTGACTCTGTCTGTCCTACAGTCTTGAGATTAAACCTTCTGCATCCAAACAATCTATGATTCTTTAGATCCACACAGATGAGATGGCTTGTTTACTTCATGGATCCCTTGATTTTTAAGCAGCTGATACTTGTGATTTGAGAAAAAAAAAAAAAAAAAGTCTTAGGAAGGTTCTGTTGTGCTAGTTTTATGGCTGAGGATACTGCGGCTCAAAGAAGTTAAATATCATGCCAAAGACATACAGAGGATGTCCCTAGTCATGATCCAAATTCTAAAGAAAAGAATGTTGATCTTGAGGCGAACTTATAGTTTAAAAGGCCTATTCCACACTCCTGAGTTTTAATAATGAAGTATGCAGGAAAGAGATACTAATTGTACTTCTAGGAAAAGGGTTTCGTGGTAGCCTGTAGGAGCTAAAAAGACACCTGTAAGCAACAATGACATTGCACTGCTCTTATTCCACTAGGTGAGCACACAGATGCCTAACCCCATGGCCAAGAAAACCTGGCCTGTGATAGCTGTCCAGGATCTGTCACAGCTGCCATGGGCCCGTGTATGGTCCTCTCAAGCTAAGCGAGAAAACATCAGCTGGGCTCAGGAGGGAGTGCCCAGCCTGAGACCACCTGGGGCACTGGGCACTCTCACAAACTACCCTAAGAGGGGAGGGGGAAGTAAATGTGAACACTCAGATGTTCAGCAACAGGCTTTAATCAGAACCTGCTGGGAGGTTCAGCTGAGCCAGAACATTTCTGGCACATTTATGGCCATAAATGGAATAAAACATTAATTTAAAAGTACTAACCTCACATGCAAAACCATGCATGTCTTGTTACCAAACAAATGCCACGGAGAGTATAGGCACAATGAAGACAAACTAGAGATAGAGACTGAAACAGGTACTGGAGAGGCTCACATACAGCAAGTCTTTCTTCTACAACCACACATTTGGCAAGTGGATGAGAACTTTGTTATTCACCAGGCACTGTACTAGATGCATTGTGTCTGTAATTACCACTACCCCTTACAACAACACTATGAGGAAAGTGTGTTAGTCAGGATCCAAGCAGGAAACTTCTAAATATTTATAACAGGGAAGATTAGATACAGATAATTGGTAATCCAGAGAATTTAAGACAGTGAATGGTTAACACAGGCGATATAAGACTGAGAAGCCAAACTGGGAATGGCGAGGCACTCTCATATTGTCAGGAAAGAAAAGGAGGTGGAATTTCTAGAGCCCAGAGAGAACCACAGAGGAAAGACAGTTACTTCTGAAAACGCCATGCAAGGCAGTGAGACCGAGAGGGAAATCTCTCATTCCGTTGCCCTCCATACCACCCACCCCAGTGCCTTTCATTGGCCAGAAAACAGAGAAATACTTTTTGTAGGGTCTGTATCCTGAAATATAGAGCAGAGCAGAGAAAAGGCAGAAAACAGATGTGAGAACAGGCAGACCAAGGACAAGCGCTGGTGTATCATGATGCCCACACTACACAAGTAGAAACTGAGTCTCAGACAGGCTGTGTGGTTTACCCAAGGACACCTAACAAGACACTGAAGGATAAAGATTTCAGCCCAGTATTTGCCAGGCACTATCCTGTATGCTTCCAGTCTGTAATTATCACTACTTCTTACATTAGCACTGGGAAAAAGTCTCAGTAGTCCATACCTTTTCCGTGACATGATTTCTTTTCTGTGTGCTAGGCGGGGCAACAAGAGGAAAGGTCCCCAAGCACCTGGGATGCCCCTGACTTCCAGGATCAGACTGAACCCCTGGCCTGTTCCAACCCTGCCCAGGGATAAAACATTCATCATTAATCCTTGGAAATAAGCAGATTGCTGTTTACTGTGGTTGGCTCAACAGTGATCTAATGATGTTTTACTGAAAGTCCTGGGATTTAGACTTCTATAGCTCACTTTGCTCTCTCGATTCTTGTTCTTGTACCTGCAGCTTTGACTTCAGGGTCTGGCTTGTCCCATAGGTCTGGACTGTATTCACACTCTGAAGCCTATGGAGCAGAGACTATGGCACCCATTAGATTTGATCAATTAATGAATACTATGCTGGTTAATATTGGCTAACTCCATGTCTCCTGACTTTGATCTTAACCGTGTGGATGTTCTCTGCGGGTAACACACTTAGATCTTGTTTGTGTCCACCTTCAGCCTCTTCCTGGGCCCCTATGTTAAACATGTCTCCAATCCCCGTTCCAGGTTCTATTCCTGGTTCTTGATAAAATAAGCAGTTTTCAAATCATGATATTCCAGAAAAATACCATTTTCCAGGCTAAATTTTTAAAATTGAAGAATTGCCTAAAATCAGCCACTTTCTGTCTCTGTAGAACCTTACACTACACCTTGAATTAATTTTGCATCAGGTAACTGTTGTCAGATTGCTGGTATGCATAGTTTCCCCATTGTTTAAAGAAAACACTTCTTTAAAAGCTTACATGCACTCTTTAAAATTGTTTTTTTATGAATATAATAAATTTGCTAAGAAAAAAGGCATGTGTTGCTATTCGAGAGAGACAGAAAGAGAGAGAAATGGAAAGGAAGAGAAAAAAAATCTGATGAAACCATAGAGAAAGACAAAATCAACCCTATTGAATTCTAGATTGCCATCTTGTCAGGATTTTTGCAAGATTCCTTTGCCACTCTTTTAATTTTCATTACTTTCCATTTTCTTTGAATAAGCATAGAAGCAGGTTCTAATTTTACCAGAGGCTTTTCATCAAATCAGACTTTTTATTCTCCCTAGGTTATCCTAGTCACAAAAACATCTCTCTCTTTTCAAAGCTTGCATAATATTAGCTAACTCTAGTGGGGTACAGCTTCTTGAACCCACACAGTTAAGATGCAAACATTATTCTTTAACCTGACTTCAGTTCTCTTTCATCACAGAGACTGACATTCTTAGAAGCCAGCATCTTCACAGAACCTCTGAGGTTTATGAAAAATTTCCTTAATCACTGGCTGTACAGACATGAACTTTTTGAACTTAAAGCAAGTCATATCTCTGTTCAGTGTTTTGAAGAATCTCAGATGCTCAACTCTCCTATTTTTAACCTGGTTAAAATGAAGACTTTTTTTATATCCAAAGGAATCTTGTCCCAGCCAGGACTTGCCACTCCTTTCGTCTGGCACCGTGGTGAAATAACAGGTCACCACTTCTCACTAGGGCCATTGGGAGCACCTAATTGTATTGGTGCAAACTGGTGGGAGGTTTTTGTGGAGGACCAAATACCAAAGAGCAGAGTGATGTAAATTCACAGACTTGGTATCACCATCTTCTATGTCAAAATATACCCTAGGGGACTTGTGTCATTACCCTAACCTCAAATCTAATGGTGAAGACAAAAGGGCTACCAGGACATATTGAGGCCTCTTTGCTCACTGACAGGTGTGATTCCTAAGACTTTCCCTTTCTCAGTGATGAACAAATCTGCTTTCTTGTAGTTTCCTTGAGGGATGAGAATAGGTTTGTATTTAGACTTCTGCAGAATATAAACGTAGTTGGACATTTAGAGGCTGTTGGCTTATACTCCATTGTTACTCTTTTAAAACACAGGTTGCAGAGCATCTATGAAACAAAGCTATTAATTGATCCATATCCATTGAGCATTTGCATTACGTTAACACTGGTGGCTTATAAAGAGATCCTATGCATAGTCCCTATTATCAAGGTGTTTACTGAATAGTATCAATGGAGATCTAATGGACCTGCCATCTGACAGACAAGCTCTATTCCAGGTTGAGTGCTTGCTAGCTTTGTGGCTCTAGGTCTTTCAGGGATTTTTTTTTTTTTCTTGGAACTTGGTTTTCTCACCTGAAAATGGACTACTGATGCATGAGGTATTTGGAAGACTTTATTAAGATGATATAAAAAAGAATTTCTCACAATGACTGGCATATATTAGGCCTTCAATAAATATCTGAGAAAACTTGATGTGCAGGCATGAAAATACAGTGAACCCTGACCAGCTCTGTTAATGCTGAGGGCCAATGTAGGGGTTTGGCTTATAATGTCTTTGAGAGTTCAGAGCAGAAAGAAAATGTGATTAGCTATGATGATCAAGAAAGTTTTCAAGGGGATGAAGTGGAACCTTGCCAAAAGGTGGGATTTTAAGAAAGGCAGATATAAAGAAAGGGGCAATCCAGGAATTTCATTCTCCCAGTGACCCAGGCAAAAATGAAAAAGTGGAAATGCCAGTTGAATTTGAGCAACAGTGAGGAAGTGGTTGGCTGGGTCAGGGAGCGAGAAGGGGACCTGTGAACCTGAGTCTAGAAAGGTGGTGGGGACCAAGCTAACATCCTTTTTCTTTAAGGCAGAAGAGAGACTAGTGTTTTGGGACTTGGGTGCATGGTAAATTGATCATAGGAGAAATGCAGGAAGACAAATCAGAGGTGTTAATCCAAAGAGCTTAGAGACAGACAGGCAGGTGGAGTACCACTGAAAGAGTGAGGGTGTCATGACATGAATGGAGCGACAGGGAATAGAAAAGAATATATGGTCATGTGATACTCAGAAAAATGGGTAAACCTTAGGTTCTGATTAAATAGGAGTAAAAAGGAAAAAGAAAAGGCTCACAGTTAATTCTGACTCTTTGTTTTTGCATAACAGGGAACTAGTAGCTACTTTAACATGAATAGGAATGTAAGGAGGAAGAGCTGACTTTGTAAAGGAGAAGACACATAGAAAAATAGCTGGTACTTTACCCACCATTTACTTTCAGGTGTCCCTTAAGGGTCTAGAATGAAGTGAGAAACACTTCAGCTTCAGTGAATTCCAACTGGATTGTATAACATATTTTAAATATGAAGCATAATGTAGCATCTTTTCTACCCATGGCAGGGAGGGCTTTTTGCCAAGCAATGCTGGAACAGCACATCTATTTTGCTGGGCTGAGTCACTGTGCCATCAGAAGCGGTTCTAATCTCAGCTCTGTATGATGGTTGTGGAAAAGTTTACTTCCATTTTTTCCTGCATCTCAGAATTTTTTTTTCTCTCTCTCTAAAAGGAATATAATGACATCAACTTGTCCTCCACTGCCACCACAACACATTTAGCAAGAAGTTTGCATATTTACTGAGAATGTATTCAGGGCTCCTTTCTGGGTTGCCCCTTCCCAGTGTTCCCAGAGGGCACTGTTGATGCCTTTGTGGCAGGAAGCATCACTGAGCCGGGCAAATTTTATTGATGTGTCTGTCTCCCCCGGGAGACTATGAGCTTTCCAAGTCTGAGACTAGACTTCTTCTTCAAAATAATCCTCTTGTTTAGCACATGGAAAGTGAAAGAATGAATTAACAAGTAAAATGTGTATCTCGTGTGTCTGTGGGATGGGCACTTCCTTGGTTAAAAAAAGTCTGGCTTCTCTTTGATGGGCTCAGCTCCTCTGTGAAAGAAGCAAGAGGCATCTGGAAATGATTGACTCCTCCTGATATTTTCTTGATTCTTAATTGCAAATATGGTAGCTTCTCAGTTAAGGGAAAGGATGTAACATTGGTGAATTTCAGTAATACCCTCACTAAAGGCCAAGCCCAAGAAATTGGACTTGAGCTAGAGGAGTAGCAAGTTAAGTACTAATGACATCCAAAGGCTAAGTCAACATGCCCAGAATGTCAAAGCACTTAATGCATTACATATCTTCTTCTAATGACACTTGCATCTACATGACAGGGACATTGGGGCATTTGTGAAAAACTCAAATATATATTTTCCAAGTGGTTGCCTATGTTTGTTGAATATAATGATGTGTGGACGTTTGTAGAGTGGAAATGAGTGGGAAGAAGAGAAATGAAGGGATCACATAAACATGTCTTGGTCGTTCATTTTGAAAAACACTTACAAGATTCAAGACTAGCATTTTT
The DNA here is from genome assembly GCF_047675955.1 of Chlorocebus sabaeus. Taxonomy (NCBI): domain Eukaryota; kingdom Metazoa; phylum Chordata; class Mammalia; order Primates; family Cercopithecidae; genus Chlorocebus; species Chlorocebus sabaeus. Next base: position 59,116,949 of record NC_132917.1, on the reverse strand, counting down.
ATACACCACCTTGTTTCTTGTTTTTGCTTTAGATTAAGACTGGTATTTAACAATGAATTAATGTACTAATTGTTTTAACTTTCTCAATGTTCAGTACTTTGTTCTTGCATTTCTTAGGCAAGTACTTGGAATGAACTAGAAATTTTGTAACATGGTGGAAAGAAAATTAGTAATAACACATATTTTGCTGCCTTCTTTTCTATTTGATGTTGGTTCAGACAAAGATAATTTACAAATTGGACAATGAAACCGAATTCAATATTTGTGAGTTGAAGCCTGAAGAAGATAATAATTGCATCATAAAATACCTAAAACATCTCAAAATTCCCAAGGCTGTAGAAAGCAGCAGCTTATAAAACTCAAACTTGTGATCTCTTATTAATTCTGCTTTATGTTTTAACTATAAATATAAATATATTAATTACAGAAATTACAATAAGACTCGCAGAAAGCCAACAATAACATTAGTTAGCATTATTTTAATGCTTCATTTTATTGGCACTATTTTCGGAATTCAGGTCCTGATTCTTGGGTACCTGTTTCATATCAACATTAAGGATTCTCTCCCAGCAAATTTTTACATGAAATCCCATTTTCAGGTAGCTGCAGTCTTTGGAGAAAGGACCTCAAAGATATTTTAAATCCTTAAGTGAATACTGAGCCAAGGCTCTGTTTCTCTCCACCCCACCGCCAACCTTGACAGTAAAGCATATTCAGAAGGAACATATTAGCAAATTGGGAATGGTATGATGTGTCAGAAATTTTTTACTTTCCCTGTCTAATTGTTGGTTTAGGAGTAGAGAAAGAACAGTCCAGGAGAAGAACAATAATAAACAGTGAAGATACTCCCCACGCTGCCTGGGACCTGATACTGAGAACTGAATGCAGTGATTAATCCACTTTTGTGGATATCCTATTTGATCCTATGCTATATATTTTGGGATATTGAGGACTTACAGCATACCAGGCCAAGAAAGCATGTGTAATCCATAAACAACTGCGGCACATAAGAGTACATGATTGTTGCCTTACAAGTCTTCAAACTGCTATAGCTGTTTATATTGGAACTTATATCAGCCAGGTTTCAATGGATACACAGAAAATTCTCAAAATATTTTAAGCAGAAGGAATTTAATACAGGGAATTGGGTTCTTAAAAACTGATGGAAGAATTGGGAGCTGAGGTTCTAGGATGAGCTGTCAGGAATATCTCCTAGAATGACTTGGACCCTCTAAAGGAGCTATTCCCTCTAAGACTGCCAGCGGAGCTGGAAGGGGGACTGGAATTAAGTAGCTGGTACTTCCACTATTACCATCCTAAGTGCCTCTCAGCACATTTAGGAAACTGAAAAATTGATCAGGAGTGCCACCATAGAAGACCCTCATCTCCTCAGAACATTGTCCCCTTGTGGAAACAGCCAAAGGGGCAAGGAGGTAGCCTCCACCTCATTCCACCCTTCAAAGTCATGTAGGTATAAATATGGCTAAATTTAATTCACATTAAACTCTAGCTGCAAGGAAACTGGGAAAATAGTTTTAGTTTTCTAATCTCTTCAATTAGAGGAAAGATCGAACGAAGACTGAGTGGGTCAATCATCTGTATTGGTATTGGAAACTAGCATCTATTTTCAGCCTTCCATGTTTAGACAATTTCCCAGAAACTTTAACTGCAGTACTTATTTTATTTAATTAGAGATGGTGTTTGACTTAAGCCTAGGATGATGAGTAGATGATTTATGATGAAGTTTAGAATAGAGCAAGTAGGATAAATCAGCGTAGGAGGAAGTATTGCTGCCCCAAACACAGAGGCATGGAAGGGAAGGATATATTTGGAGGTGGGGTTGCAGCTTCTGAGGCCAGGGCCAGGTCAGAGAAGAGCAATTTGGATGCATTAGCAGTGATGGAGGTTGGGGTACAAGACTTCCCTTACAAATATCAAACCCAGCAGGAGGCTTAGAGGGACTAAGTGTAGAACGCCCATCTGTCCATCATTGCAAAAAGTTGCTTCTCCATCAAGCTCCAGCTCAAGGCTTTTGTAATCAAAATTTTGCCAATAACTTGACAAGATCGTCTTCTCTAACCTTTTAACTCCTGTAACATTTACTGTCCCCAAGAAATATTTAGTACTTAAAAATAACTTCCTCATTTTTCTCAACAGTTGATTCTTACATACTGAACTGGCATTTCTCACTATGGATTTCTAAAAGGAAGGACACGTGACATCCATTCTTGTGTCCCCTTTGCCTCTATCCCATTTCAAGCACCTGTGCTTACTTAGTAAAGGGGACTTTTAATACACTTAATTTGCCTTTGTATTGAACATAGAGTTTCTTCTATTTTTTTCTCCTCCCATAATGTCTTTGCTCTTTTGGTGACTTCTCCAGTGCCATCAGACTCTCTGGTCCCCTCAGAGTGTTCCTTTTGCCTTTACTTGCTATCTGACTTGATGTAGTTTCTTTGTATTTATCTTTACCTTAAACCAGTTACTCCGCTGCTTTCTCTATTTCCCTTCCCTACCCCAGTTCACATTCTCATACTTCGGCTCTGTTCCAACCTCTTCTATGTTTTTATATTTTGTCCCGTTTGTCTCCTTAATTGGGGTTCCTAGTTTTGTTTGTTTCTGCCTCTACATCTGCCACCTTCTGTGCTTTCTCTTGTTTATTTCACTCTACATGCATATACTGTCTTCATTTTTATCTTTTCCTCTGGGTACGTCACTCACTCTTTTCCATTCTGTACCACACCCTTCACCCATCCTTGATAAATTACCTTGCTTTTTATCTGTCCCTGTCCACATAAAGCCTCTCACCCCCTCCAGGACAGAGGAAGACCAACATGAGACTTCACTCTTTACCCACCTGCCTCTATAACGTCAGGGGCTCAGGAACTTCTGTCAAATACAAAGTTCCCTGCACCCACCACCTCTATGGCCATGCCTACCTCACTGCTGACCTTTGTTAGGGTAACTTGTCATAGAAACAATTGGTTTTGAAATTCAACCCAGATTTTAACAAAGGGGCCCAATTTAAGACTGTCCTGTCTATGACCTGTTAGTTTTCATGGCCTGTCAGCTGCTTCAGGAGGTGTTTTCAGAGGACAAATTTGTCTCTATTTCTACACTGTCTGGAAGGCATACACACACACACACACACACACACGTAACTTCACTCTCCAACCATATGTGTGTGTGCATGTATGCATATATACACACATATATACATATTTATATATGAGCTATATATAAGCATATGTGTCTAAGTATATATGCATTATATATCTATAATACATATATATTTTATATACATAATACACATATCTATATGTGTATATATGCATTATCTACATACTGCTCATGTGTATTTTATATACACATATAAGTTGAAATTTTGGTCATTGAGTTAAGCATTCAGTAAGGGGCTTATCATAAGAAAAAAATAGTCTCTTTCAAATTCATGATTAGCGATTTAGAGAATAAAAACTAACAATGCTCTGAAATTTTATCCTGTTTTGAAGATATTTAAGCCATCTCACATTTAATGATTTTATCTCTACCAACTGACTCTTTTAGTGTTGATGTGTTTCTTTAGACATTTCCTTTAGCCTCATAAAATATTTCTGAGAAATCAGTAAAGTAGTAGAGGGGGCATGAGGGAGGCAGGTTGCATCACACGGTTTCAAGGTGGAGAAATGAGAGCAGGACCCGGTGGAACTGCTAACTGAACTTGCTCCATTGAGCAGCCAAGGAGCAGACACCTAACCAGCATCCCTCCTTCATTTCCTCTCACTTCACTTTTCATCTGCGTTTCTTGCCTCGTTTCAGGGATCCTCCAAACTCAGAAATACAAACCTCAGAATCCGCTTTAATCACTAAGTGTTCAAGCTGGAATTACAAGTCACATTTTCCATATTTAGCTTAAAAAATCTAATTCCAGAAGAAGTCAATATCATAAAAATGAATGCATTAGATGTAATGAATCAGAATACCTTTTAAGTGAATATTCATATGTAGACATTTAGAGAAATATGAGCAGAGGCAAAAGACATTTATTGAATCCCAATTGTTTTTAATACCCCAGACATTATACACAGCAGGGATTTAACAGGAATTTTTAAACCACATATTAAATATATATTCTATACAAATTAACATTAGCAATAATTATAAAATAATTTATCACCAAAATTACTCCTCTAAATTTTAGAATTTGAATGTATACTTCACCTCTCCAGATTTGTAAACACAAATACTTTATGCCAACATTTGGGAAGTATTAATCTTAAAGGGCTTATTTTGAATTGATAGCGATGTCAGAATCCTACATGGTAACTGGAAAACTCAATCAAAATAGAAGAAATATAAATTAATATAAATTAGTTTATACACTTTTTTTTTTGAGACAGAGTCTTGCTCTGTTGCCCAGGTTGGAGTGCAGTGGTGAGATCTCAGCTCACTGCAACCTCTACCTCCCATGTTCAAGTGATTCTCCTGCTTCAGCCTCCCCAGTAGCTGGTAGGTATGAGCCACCATGCCCAGAAAATTTTTGTATTTTTAGTAGAGATAGGGTTTTGCCATGTTAGCCACGCTGGTCTCCAACTCCTGACCTCAAGTGATCCTCCAGCCTCGGCCTCCCAAAGTGCTGGGAATACAGGCATGAGCCACTTCACCAGGTCTGTTAGTTTATAAACTTTACTGGACAGCTTCTCTGACCAGAAGGTAGGAAAGTGATTGAAGAATAACCCCCAGTGAAAAGATTACTGCAAGATGGCTTGCAGAATTTCCAGATCAATACAGAAAGCACCAGAGGCTCAACTTATTGGGGAAACAGAAGTGAGTCTACAAAAGATCTTGCTTTGCAGACACTTTTTTTCTGCTCTTAGAGGAAACCTGCCTGGCTGTGGGCAGATCTATCTGGGCCAGGTCTTCAATCCTGTCCTACACTGGCCTGCCCTGGGGAATCTACTGTCCTCCTGTCAGAAAATGCAATGACTTCCCGTCACCAGTTAGCCCTGCTTTTCCTCAGCAAAGTTGATCAGATTTTGCTGGTTTGTATTAACTATGCATATTATTACATTCAAAGAAAAACATGATCTCAATTTGGCTGCATATTCAAAGTGCCGGTCCCTGTTGTCCTGCCTAACACTCTTAACTGCATACATTTAGCCGTTGGTAGGAGAATTATTTCAATTCAGATTGAAAAGAAACAGCCCTGGCCTTGGTTATTTTGGCATACAATTCTCCAATATGACTCTGTTTTCTAAGCAGACATTAATGATTCTAAAACTAATATTCATTGTTTGAAGAGACACAGCGGCCTTGGCATTTACTTAACCTTTTGTCTCATGTATGAGACTGAGTCAGCCTAAATCCTCTTCTTAATTAATATCTTTTCTTTTTATGGCCAACGTTATTTATTGAACAATTTGCATGTAACAATTAGAGCCACGAGAGCTTAAGAAAACTCTTCCTGCTCAGAAGTCCACCTGTTCAGATTTTTATTTATTTAGTTTTTAAGGTTGTTCAGATTACATAAACTCAGGGAAAGCTTGACTAAAGTCATGGGGAATACATTAGAGCAGATATATCTTATGTAGGTGATCCTACCTGCTGGAGCCCAAAAGAAAAGAAGAAAAATATTCCTTTTATTTAAAAATGATGTGATTTATTTAAGCAAAGAGTATGGATTTATGCTGTTCTAGGTATCTGCAGAAAATTCCCATTAATGTTGGCCATTGTGTGGAGGGATGAAGCGTAGCTCTAAATAAACCAATATGCTCAAGGAATAAGGTGTTGTATGTGAAGATATTTCTTTTAAAATAACATGAAAAACGAAAGTAATAAAATGTTAAAAATAAAAGAAATAACTTTATCAATGGTCTTAAACCATCCCAAAAGTGAACTACTATTTACCATCTTCTCTCAAATTTCTGTCCACAGGAATTCATAAATTTGGCATAATTTTAATCATAGTACAGAACAGCATTTTTAGATATATCAAGTCCTTCACTTTTGTGGACATATTGTTTCAATTTATTATGTTGAAGATCTGCATAATATTAAAGTAATTAGATGTGCTCAATAATTTAATTAATACCACATTGTGGTATTATCTTCTTCATAACATTTTTATGTAATATAATATTTCATAAACATATTGAAGAATATAGCTGGTTCCTTTTTTTTTTTTGCCATGCAAGTAGAATTATTGGGCAAAATAGCATGTACATTTTCTATTTCTTGGCAATAATATTTAATAATATATCACAGTATATTTTGATTCTAGCAATGTATGGGTATGTTGGTTTGATAACCTTGCCAGAGATGCATATTACCTATATTTTTGAAGTTGTGCTAAATGGACATGTATAAAATTTTCTTGATAACATAGAGTTGACTCCCCCAAATCCAGTAATTATTATTTCAAACTATGTTATTCAAAATTTTGCTTAATTAGCTCATTGGGGAAAACCAAAGATTTTAAATCATTGAGGTGCTTTCAAGACCTGAGGTTTATTATTAAATCACTAAATGCCAAAAATTTTTATATAAGACTCCATGTGGAAATGTGGAAGATATAGAATATGTTTCTGAAGGTGTACTGATGCACTTTTTTGACCAGTACTTAACATGAACTTACTGTGTACTGTGTGACTATTTCTCTTTCTGAAAGGGAACCAGAGGGTGCAAACTCTTTATTTGAGGGCCCTGATGACTCAAGGTTATACTCTAGAAAATCTAATTCTTTCCTTTCCCAACTGGCATTTCAAAGATATTTCAAGTACTCATGTTACCAGATATTAAGCACTTCAGCAAGAAATTATCTAAATTTCCCAATTTGCTCCTTAAAGACTTCTTGCAGACTCTTTTTCAAATTTGCCTGTGGAGTGCAGATTTTCTTCTGCAAAACGCTGAATTTATTTAGGTAGTAGAAACCTTCCTGGGTGATCCTGATTGTCTCAAAACATGACATATAAGAAGACCAGTTCATAACAGAGCCTGGCAGATTTTTCTGGAAAGTAACTTGCAGAAAAATGAAAAGCTAAAAGTCTAATTAGAGATATAAATTGTTTTTTAACATATTAGTAGCAACAAAATCAGTGAATGCTTTTTCATGTTCATAATGCTTCAGGGAACACCCTTGAACATGTCTCCTTATAGTATGAGAATATTTCTCCAAAGTGTATATCTGGAAATGACATTAATGGGTGGTAGGAAATGGACATCTTCAAAGTTTTCCATCATTCACAATATTTTCTCCAAAATTGTTTTAACAATTTAACACCTCCATCAATAAGGCATAGAAATTTCCACTTTCTTACATTTTCAAGAACGCTTTGTTATCAGATTTTAATTTCTGCCTAAAACTTGTAAAAGGGTAGGGAGCAGTTGTTTTAATTCTGTAATCACTAATGAAATAGAGCAGTTTAACAACAACAAAAAGAAAGGAAAGCCCTAATGGCCAATAGAAAGAATAACTTCTGATATTTGATAGAACAGTGGGGTACCTACAGTTCATAATAATTTATTGAATATTTCAAAATAGCAGAAGAAAAGATTTGAAACATTACCATTGCAAAAAATAATAAATGTTTGAGGTGATGAATAACCTAAATGCTTTGATTTGATCATTATACTTTATATGCATGTATCAAAATATCACGTGCCCTATAAATATGTGCAATTATTATGTATCAGTTTTAAAAAGATTCACCTGCTGAAGTCATCTCACTACAATTCAACTGCACCAAATGGTCATTCAACCAACACAGCCCCACTCCTCAAGGTTTTAGATGACATTTCTGTCTGTGAATGATGAAGATCACCCTGCAGGGATTATTGGATTATCTGTTACCATGCAATGTCTTAGTTAACATTTAGTACTTTATTAAAGGTTAGTTGAGGATAAGGTAATATGCTGAATGGTTTGAGATGGGACACTACCTGGAAGAAAGGAAAAGATATTGATTTTAACTAGACAGTATGTATCTTAAAAATGGAATTATATTTTACAATAATAGAAGCAGAGTAAAAGTTATTTATGTAACACCTACAATTAGACACTGTTCTACAGATTTTTGTGTACAGTTGACCCTTGACCAACATGATAATTAGGGGCACTGGCCCCACATACAGTTGAAAACCCACTTGCAATTTTTGACTCCCTAAAAACTTAACTGATAATATCCTACTGTTGACCTGGTAGCATAGTCAGCTAACATATATTTTGTATGTTATATGTATTATATACTGTACTCTTACAATAAGGTAAGCTAGCGAAAAGAAAATATTATTAAGAAAATTATAAGAGAAAATATATTTAGTGTTAATTAAGTGGAAGTGGATCACCATAAAGCTCTTCATTCTCATCATCTTCACATTAAGAAGGCTGAGGAGGAAGAGGAAAAGGAGGCATTGGTCTTGCTGTCTGAGAAGTGGCAGGGAAGGAAGAAAATCTGCATGAAAGTGGACCCACAAAGTTGTTCAATGATCAATTGTATGTATGTTTCATTTGTTTTCACACAAATAACAGTGAGGTAGGAATAATCTTCATTTAACACATTAGGAAACAATATTTAAATTCACAGAAGAGTTCAATAAGATAGACAAAAACCCAATTTTTTAAAATGGACAAAAGATTAGAACACACACTTTACCAAGGAAGAGACCTGGTTGACAAATAAGCACATGCATAGGTACTCAACATTATTGGTCATTAGCAATATGCAGGTGAAAACTGTGATGAGATACCATTACATATTGATTAGAATTGCTTAAATTAAAATGATTGGCGATGTCAACAAGATGCGAATCTACTAAAAATCTTATTCATTGTGGTGAGAAAGCAAAATGGTAGAATCATTTCAAAAACTCTTTGACAGTTTGTTACAATGTTCAACATATACTTATCATATTACCTGGCAATCTCACTGCCAGGTATTTGCCTACTGAAAATATAAGCCCACACAATGGACAAGACCTGTACACAAATACTTGCAGCAACTTTATCCATAGTTGCCAAAATTGAAAACAATTCAAAAGTTTATTAACTGGATAACGTATAAACAGATGAAATACTACTCAGTGATAAAAAGGTGTGAATTACTGATATATATAAACAACTAGGATGGATCCAAAAGCATTGTGCTAAGTGAAAGAAAACAGACACAAAAGGTTATATTTCATATGAATGAATTTATATGACATTTTGGAAGAGGCAAAGCTGCAGGGACAAACATCAGATCAGTGGTTGCCAGAGGCTGGGAGTCTGAGGAAGGCATTGACTACAGAGATTAGCAGGGAACTTTCTGGGATGATGGAAAAGTTTTGTATATTGATTGTAGTGATGGTCATATGCCTGTATATATTTGTCAAAACTCCTCAAGCTGTACATTTTAAAAGGTACACTTTACTGTGTGTGAATTCTATCTTAAATAAATCTGACAAAAAGTGTAGTTCCTGTATAATAAAGCTTTTAATCTTTTTAATTTATCTGGATATTCCTAGTGTCTTAGAAGAGAGCCTGACACATAGTAGGCATCAAATAAAGTTATGTTAAGTAGTTTCTAAGGAATTAGGAAGAAAGATGACAGTTTGACAGTGACAATAACATATTTTGCCCATTACTCAGTTTTATTTTTAAATTTCTATTTCATTGTGAAAGAACAGTTAACATGATATCTACCCTCTTAAAAATTTTTACCTGTAAAATATAATATCATTAACTACAGGCATTCCAGTTTTCTTTAGAATGGTCCAGCCATGATCACTCATGCCTGGCACCATTTCTGTAAAGCTCACACTTATGCAAGTGATATTTCTGTGAAACCGACCCATGAGTAATTTCTGAGTAGGTATTAAAACACCCTCACGTCTACAAGTCTAATATATTAATAAATGTGCTCTTTTCAATAAGACATCTAAATTTGCATGCACCATCCTACTTGTTATGTTCAGTACTCAATTTTTTAATGTTTCTTGGACACTAGCCAGTAAGTCTGAGTCCCTAGTTAGTTCATCTATTACTTTCTCGCCACAATAGATTTGGGTCTCTGCCAAGAAATGGACTAATATTGCATACAAAAATTGTAAAATGCATTTCCTGATCTTCTGATATGTTCTTTCCCAGTGAGGGGGGAGTACACACAAACACACACACACACACACACACACACACATATCCAATCTATATACGAAAGCTATCCAAGTTAGGTAAACATTTTTTATTGTCATTATTAATATCAAGTGCCTTCTATAATCCAAGTGTTTGTTTGACCATTTACATGATTCTCTCACCCTGTGGACTGGAAGGGAACAATGAGTTGTAAAATCTGATAATGATCAAAGATGATGCCTCTCTGTGAAAAAAAAAAAAAAAAAAAAAAAAAAAGGAGTCAGAATTATAGGAGCCCTCATTTCCACAGGAAAAGCACATTTTCTGCATTTGATTTGGCACATTCTCTGTGTCTTAATTTCAATGATTCCAAAATGAGATGCTCTTAAAGAAGGAAAAGGTTCTGTATTGGAGAGGGGTATTTTCCTTCCCTACCTTCATTTCCCTTAAAACATAAGCACAGAACTAATGAATGCTATTAAAGGTACTTGTAGAAATGATTCTGATTTGTATCTGATGACTAACTAACCTATTATTGCACTTCTTGGGCAGAGATTAATGGGAAATTCTTAAAGAATAAAGACTCTAACAAGCTTTAGAAATATGTGTGGGCCCAGACTGTACCACATGACCTCAGAAAGCCGAACCCTGGCTGTTAATATCCTTGACTAATGAACCAAGGCTACAGTCCGTGCTAGCAAAGTGTCAAGAAATAAGTAACCAGAGAGGTGACCTTTTAACACGCTTCTAAATGTAATTTTTAACAGAACAGTGTCAATAAGTTCAAAATCCCCTATGCTTTTGATCTGATATGGAAGTACAATGCATCAATATTAGACAGCAAAAGGGAAAGAAAGAGGAAAGCTAGAGGAAAATGGACGAAAAAGAATCCAAAAGAATAATCTCCAACTAAGACTCTAAATACCTTTTCTTTACATAGGTAAGAATATAAAAAGTTCTGGTTCACTATTTCAACATTATCATCATTGTAAAAAAGTAATAATTAATCATAATGGTTTCAGACTATTTCTATTCATTCCTTTAATAACTATTTATTTTTGCTTAGGTTTGAGATATATTGCATGACCTAGCAACCCTCCCTCTTCCTGCTCCTGGGTTTTCCATTAATACATTTAATCTTAAAGCATAAACTCTTGTGTCCATTAGATCTAGGGTCATTTCCCAGCTCAGACACTGTGTCACTAGGTATATTACTTAAGTTCTATAGAATCTCAGTCTTTTCATCTATAAAATGGGGACATTAATAGGATTTTTACTGGATTACTATAAAAATTAAATGGAAAAGTGAATCTAGAGATTTTAGCACAATACCTGATTCAAAAGAGTTTTAAAGTGCTAGCTATTAGTAGAGCAACTGCAAATATTATTGTTATTGTTGATATAATTACTTGGAGTTCCTCAATCCCTTTTAATGCCTATTATTTCCACCTTCCCAAGCAGAGGGCTACCACTTGCATAGAGTGTGCAGCAGCCCTCTTTGTACCCTTTGCACCCTCCTATTGGGTGGCTAAGAACGTGAAGAAGTGAATGAACATTGCCCATCTCATGATTATATTTCCTCATAATATCAAATAGTCACTTAGTATAGTCAGTAACTTACAATAACAAAAAAAAATAAGACGGGTACTACTGGAGAAATGTACTCTTTTTTTTTTTCATTCTGTCTTTTTAATCTTTTTTTTTTTTTTTTTTTTTTTTTTTTTTTTTTTTTTTTTCGATAGAGTATCCCCCCAGGCTTGAGTGCAGTGGTGCAATCTTGGCTCACTGTAACCTACGCCTTCCAGGTTCAAGAAATTCTCTTGCCTCTGCCTCCTGAGTAGCTGGGATTACAGGCTCGTGTCACTGCACCCGGCAAATTTTTGTATTTTTAGTTGAGACAGGGTTTCACCATGCTGGCCAGGGTAGTCTGGAATTCCTGAGCTCAAGTGATCCACCCACCTTGGCCTCGAAAAATGCTGGGATTACAGACGTGAGCCACTGCACTCGGCCTGTCTTTTTAATCATTGACAATCTCATTATTTAGGTATATTCAAGTTTTAACAAACTCGTGTTTAGGATAATACAATCTGTCTAAAAAATTTGTTAGACAGGTAAGGAAATGTCTCTCCTTCAGTAACAGCAAAACTCTGTTTTGCCTTTCCAAATAGCTGATCCCAATTTTTGGAGCATTTTGCATTTTATATTCTTTAAAGTTCACACTGCAACCAATTCATGACTCTTTTTCCTTCAACTCCACTTGGGACAGCAAGTGTTCATGGGTGTCCTCTGTTGGGCCAATTCCTGAACTCAGTCCTCACTCTTAAGGGGCTCACTGCCTAGAGGTAGAGGGGAATTATAATACAATATAGTAAGTGCTAAGGCGGAGAAGCTAACTCTTCCTGAATAGGAAAAGAGTAGTGAACAGTAGCATCCATTCATTCATTTACTCAGAATGGCACCATGTGTGGCCAATGGCATCATTGTGAAGAGCAAGGATTCAGGATGCAGACTGCCTGTGTTTACATCCTGGCTGTGGTCCTGGCCAGACACGTGTCCTGGCAGGCCATATCACCTCCCCATACCTTGTTTTCTTGACCTGTATAACGGAGATCATAATATAACCTTTCTTATGGGTTTGGTATTAAGTTTAAATAAGTTAAGTTTGGCAAGTGTTTAGAATAGTGCCTGGCATATGATCAGCATCATAGAAATGTGTGTTAAATAAAGAAAAAATCTATCATCACTTCCTGCACAATCCTTCATTCAACCCATACAGAGATTCCCAACCTCAAAAAGTCAATAATCTTCTAAGTTGGGGGGTGGGGAGACAGGAAAAAAGCAGCATATATAGAATGCTATATAAGATGCTATGACAAGTGCTATGGAAACAAAAAGATGTAGAGTAGGATAAGGGGATCAGGAATGTGGGGATGGGGGATGAGATGGTCAGTCAGTCAGGCTGGGCTCATTGAGAAGAAGACATTGGAACGAACAGTGGGAAGAGATGCAGGAGAGGGTCAAGCAGATGTGGGTTGTATGGGGGACAGAGTGGGACGGGGGAGCCCATCTTATGGCGACTGCTCTGGCTCTGAGAAGAGTTCATATTCTGAACATATTATGAAGGTAGAGCTCATGTTATTTCCTGATGGACTGGATGTAGGTTGTTAGATAAAAAGAGGAGCTCAGACTGACTTCAAAATTAAATTGGATTGGTGATCCCTGGAACCAAGAAGGCAATAAAGCACAGGACTCCAACAGAACAAACAGACAGGGAAAGTCTTACAGTATCAAGAAGATGAGAGTGGCTATATGAAGAAGTAAGTTGGAGAAAAAGCAGGATATAAACACAGAGAAGCAGGATAGAGACATATCGTAATAAACCTTACATGTAGTGCTCAGCAACCTCAGTCGTGCAGGCAGAGGGAGGTGCTGAGGATCTAGATTGTGGACTGGGGATAACCTTGTACTTGTAGGAAAATGCCTTCCATCAGGGTGGGGGCCCTGGGGCTGGCAGAATGATGGGAAGTAGGGAAGGCTGCAATGGTTCTCTCCACACTTGAACTAAGGGAGAGGCAGCCAGAAAGCAATGCTATAGAGATTGAGTGTGGTTCTACTATGATAGAATTGACAAACAGTAACCATTTGGGTTGCAGGCCTGCGGAGGGGTGTGAAAGGTAGAAGTTAAAGAAAGCAAAATAGGAAACACAAGACAAGAAGCAGATTGAGGACATTAAAAAGCCCAAGTGTCTTTTTTTTTTTTTTCTTTTGCTACATTTTTCCTTTTTTCACTCCATCTGGTTCTTCCTCCAATTTTAGAAGTCCTGGGCAGCTGAGCTTGGAGTTTAAGGGATCCTTTCATATTCTCAGATTTCACTCAGAGAAATCCTCTACCAAACTCTCAGGCTTCAAGAGCTCCCCACCATGAAGGCACCATGATGAATGAAAGGGGTCTTTTTGTTTGAAATATTTTAAAAGTGTCATAATTGTTGGAATGTGAGGAAAAGGAGACCAGGGGAAAAGGAGAAGAAACAAAACACTTTCCAGACCTTCCCAAGAAGTAAGACAAGAGGAACTCTCCTAGCATCCCTTAGGAGGACAAGACTTTTATCCATTGTTCCTTGATTCCATGTTAGCAAAGTTGGCAGTCCAGAGCTTAACCTGTGACAATTCTGGGTGGTCTTGTCTAGCCTGAGGCAGAAGCCAGTCCTTCTGGGTCTACTGAAACAAATTCTTAAAATAATAAGACAAAAATTGGATTTGTAGGAGTTTGTTTCATGAGAACTGGAGCTCCTGTAAATGAATTTTCTTAGATCTATAGTCAGAGTGAGTGGTGGAAAGACAGTAGGGAGAAAAAGATATTTTCCATGTCTCTTTACTAAACTCATAAATAAATAGTTCCAGAAAGGACTCGAATACTTCTTACTCATCCCTTTTAAAGTGTTCACTGATAGTAGCCAACAAAATTAAGTACTACCTACCTTCAGTGCTACTTTTGAATTTAACGAAAAAATTCTCAATGACTAAGGATCCTTCAAAGCCCCAAGGAATCTTCCTTGGAGTAGGGCTTCAAAGATGTGGAACTATTTTCAGCCAAGTATTTTTCTTTGGATTTTCAAAGAGCACAAAAATAAACTAACCAGCCAAGATCAGGATCATTATCTTGATCATCTTCCATTATCATGATTAACAATCATTGAGCTGTACTATTTGAAGCTGTGTTGAATGCTTTCCAAGATTGCCTCACTATTATCAAACCCATGTTACTGAGGAAGAAACCGAGTTTTAGAGTTTCAAAGTAAACTTGATCAACATTTCACAGTGGACAACCAACATTTATTGTGAAACTATTTATCAGCTGGGATGGGCCCAGAAGCTTTCAAACCTCTCAGATTCCTTTTATTTTTTCTGTTTTACATATAAGAAAATTGATGCTCTAAGTGGCTCAATAGCTTATCCAAGATCATCCCATTTGTAATGTAAGTGATCTAATTGTCCTTAATTTTAAACCAAACATAATTTCTCTTGGGAGTATGGAAGACTGTTCTCATCCCAATTCCCAATAGCCCTTTGCTGCTTTTCTTCCCTTTCAGTTCAGGTAGTAAGTGACAATCCCTGGATAGGCCATTACCTATCCCCTTGGTCTAAATTAATTTTTGAAATTTCATAATATAATGATGGTCATAATGACTGACCCACTTTTGGCCTACAAGATTTCATTGAAAGGCTGCCAAGGAGGATAAGACTCCTGGGACAAAAATATAAAACTTTACAATGTTAAAAAGAATTGTCATTCTTTTGTCTGGAAAGCAGAAATAAAGCCTGGAGCTGTAGCAGCCACCTTATAATCATAAGGCAACAACCGTCAGACTCAAGTCCCAAAGCTAAGAGAAAGAAAATGACAGAGCACAAAGAAACAAAATGCTTTTGTCCATAATAATATAGTTCAACTCCAGCACTAATTTTAGACTACCTAAATCTGCTATTAGATTTTTTGTACTCATATTTTTTTTTTCATAGCTGAAATATTTCTGATCAAGGCACCGTACTCATAATCTTGCCTATGGCTGTGAAACAGAGCAAATGAAATACCCACCAAATGGAACTGATCACCTAGGATTTACTTTTACTAATCAATAATTTCTAGCCTCTTTTTTTCAGAGTTCTTGCTTGTTTAGAATAATAATAGCTGAAAAAGCCATAGTGAAAATCCACACCACTGGTAATATCTAACTGCCTGTGAATTCTAAGGTAAAACAAAAACAAAAGTAGACTGCTTCCAGACATTCTTGGTCAAATACTATGTATATACATGTTTAAGGTAGACTGCACCAACCTTATGACAAAACAGAACTAATTACATGGATTACTTTTAGCTGAGCCCTTACTTGTACTCCATGCTATGCTTAGCCTTTCACATTCACTATGTAATTTGTGTATCACTCTAGGTGGTTGTCATATTCATCATCATTTTAAAGGTGAGAAGGTAAAGTAACTAAATATAATAGCAAGCTTAACCACAGACATGCAGATGGAAAGTGTCACGCCAGGGTGTGAATCTGGATCTTTTTTTTAACCACAAAGATATTCGGTGTCATTAAAACCAACTAATTGAATGAAACAACTGTCAAACCAGTGGTTGGGTATTTATTTACTGATAACCTGAGGCCGGGTACAGTGGCACACACCTGTAATCCCAGGTCTCTGGGAGGCCGAAGCAGGTGGACCCCTTGAGGCCAGGAGTTCAAGACCAGACTGGCCAACATGGTGAAACCCTATCTCCACCAAAAATACAAAAATTAGCCTCATTTGGTGGTGCACACCTGTATTCCCAGCTACTCGGTGGGGTTGAGACATGAGAATTGCTTGAACCTGGGAGGCAGAGGCTGCAGTGAGCTGAGCTCGTGCTACTACACTCCAGCTTGAGTTGTAGAGCGAGGCTCTGTGTCAACAACAACAATAATAATAATAATAATTATTATTATTATTTATTTACTGATTACCTGAACAAACTATCAGTACTTTTGAGAACCAACTCTGTTAGAGTCACCTGGTCATTCAACTGAGGGGCCATTTACATGTACTTTGTGTGGATTGCAACACAGGAATCCCATGGACCATGTATGTTTTTGCTATTTCATGCTTCCCTAGGTCTAGGGCAGTTCACTTCACCCTAAAAAGTTGTTTACCCTCTATAACGCTTTAGGAATTTGGGAGATATTTCCTATCTTCAAATCATTTTTAGTTTAGCAAACCTGTGCATAGGCAGAGTGCTTGGCACATTAGAAATGATCAGTAAAGATACTCAAATAAACAAATAATTTGAATAAATGAGTAGATGGACAAAGTAGTTGGCTAACTGAATTCTTGATTATCAGTAGTTGATTCTCACTTTGTATCTGCCCTTGAGGCTTGAGTAAGTGTCTCACTTCTAAAGTAAGTTATTTTCCCTTGCAATTTGACTCGTTTACTGTGATAAGTTAGCTCACTTTAAGAAAACACTTTACTTTCAAGAGTACCTTTCTTGGTTGTCTCACCTACATCTCTGCCACAAGCACCTAAAACATAAGGATGGTGACAGATTAATCAGTGCACCATGTTGTTCCTTAGTTGTCATCCCCAAAGTATCATAGGACTGTTGGCCCTCGCTGCTAATGCTTCCAGGAAGAAAATACACAAAGCACTTGAAAAAACTACCTTGCGGGATGGTTTAATTGTTAGTTGGCTAACTGAAAATACCAGTAAAGATATAAAAATATTTATGATTTCCGTTTGACTTTGAATTCATATTTGAATATGAATATTTACCCATATGAATTCGTATGGGTAAAAAATACACCCAATGGATCTCTGGAAAAATAAAAGATTTCATCATTGCTATTTATTAAGTACATGTGCATCAGATTAAGCCTGCTTCAGTGATGTTTTATATTCTCACTCTTTGTTCCATTCACGTTTGATTATATATTCATCTGAGTGAGGTGGTGGCAGTTGGTAGTAGGTCAAAGAGAATACTTCTTTCTATATATATTCAGAAATAGTTTATTTATTAATTAAGTTTATTGCAGAAACATTTGCTAAGTACCCACTACAGACATGACGATGAAACAGTAATTAAAAATCTTGATCCCACATCTCCAACAATTGAACTTATTCCAGACATTCTTAACGAGTCCTAAACTCAACAACGTAGTGTTTCTAATTTGTAACCCAAAACTTCTGCTCTTATTTGCAGGCTCAGTTAATCTTAGCACCTTTCACCAATGTCACTCAATTAAAAACCAAATGCTTGTGTAATTATTTTGATATCTTGTCTTTTATCTAATATGTGAAGTCCCTAAACTTATTGATGTTACTTCTTATACATTTTTCAAACTTGCACCCTGTCTTTCTCTACTAGTATCCCTTGATAACCACGGAACGTCCTTTATAGGGCTATCTTAAGTGATGCGTGACACATAATAATATTCCCTAAATGCCAGGTATTATTTGGAGGAGGAGGAGGAGAAGTGGTGTACTAGTTTGGATAAAGGAAAATTTTGTGCTATGGAAAGAATAAGAATTAAGTCAGCCATACAACAATGTAATTAAAAGTCCAGGTTCTTTCTTTCTGCTGTCCCACATGGTCAGATATTTTGTCATAGTTTAAAATATTGCATCTGAGCATGAATATATCCATTGGAAGAAAAAAACTATCTAGATCAGTGTGTCTTTTAAAAATGAAGAAATATTTTTCAAAAACTTTCAACAAAACTACCCTCACATCCCATTGATCAGACCATCACATGCATGCCCCTCAGCCAATCACTAACAAATTCAGTGGATTTTCTGAAATTTCCTTGGACTAATCTGGATTTATCCCTGAACTGAGGATATGAGTGCCTCATCGAGAAATGGATGCATAAACACAATTGGAATTCAGTTACTAATGAAGGGGTTAGAGTTGAGCTGTCTGCCAGGGCCTCAACAGTGACCACAATCAGTACATAGTTGCAATTCAGGTCTTGGATACATCTTGCATGGGTGACTGCAATAGCCTCCTGACTAGCAGGATTAACTCTAATTCCTGCACTCCTCAATCCCTTCTCCACAATGTTACCAAATCTTTCTAAAATATGGATGTGGTGCCTTGTTGAGCTTTTGCTTGGCTTTCTACATACATTACAAAATACAAATTTATCAGCATAGCATTTTAAGTTCTTTACATAACAGTCAAGGATTATCCTTCCAGCTTCATTCCTGATGCCCGTATTCCTTGATCTAGCCAACAGATACAGGCATCTTATATTCTCAGCTACACAAACATACCAGAAACTTCTAAATTTTCAATCCCTGTACTTGCTTCTCCCTTGACTTACAAATGTCCCTCCCTATCCTCATCTAACTAGGGATAAATCTCATTTATCCTTCAACATGCTTCCAGTATTACCTTTCTTCTGGAGACATATTCTAAATTTGTCACTCCTTTGTAAGGTGTTTCAAACATCATAATATCCCTAGACAAGAAACTGAAGAATACCTCTCTGGAGAAACTGGCCTCAGAGGGAGAGGAAGAGGGGGAAATGAGTGAAAACTATCATTGTAAGCTTTGGAGCATCATTTGACTTTTAAAGCTATATACATAAAATATTAAATATTATCATATAACTATGTTAAATTAATTCAATTAAGAAATTGCATTTTAGAATAATATTAAATGTGTGTTTGCATATAAGTTTATATATAATTAAATTTCAAAATTAAATATTACACCTGAGAATAATACTACCTACCTAATGAGGTTGCTATTAGAGTTCAATAATAGGTCCCAAACACACCTTGACATTGAGAATAAAAGAGAGTTAATAAATGTCATTTGCCTTGATGTCTCTTTTCATCTTCTACCTGCATTTGTTCATTTATGAAACAAATATTTACCATGTACTATATGCCAGGCACTATTTTAGTATCCCATGAGATAGTAAAGCAGAGTTGCAGTATAGTAGAAGAGATGGGGTGAGCTAGAATCACTAAACTACTCCCCAAGTGTTGAGTCTATGAACTGTAGATAAATTTTAAAACACTGCACATAACTGCAAAATAATATAGCCTATATTGTTATAGTGTGACGGTAAAAGGGAGAATTTTGTTGTTGTTGTTGTAAAGAATAGCTTACATATACTTTTCTAGTTGTCACCACACTTTGGTTCCTCTAATGAAATGCTTGCTAGTGGGTGTTAGCAAACTAAAGACACATGGAACTCACTGTGATATATAGTTTACATTTTTATTAATGACTTCAGATTTAAGGCTATATTAGTTACTCATTTCTTGAGGCCATATTAGTTTATGAAAGCACACATATTTATACACACACACACACACATCTCCTTTACTAACTCACAGAAATATGTATCTTCAAATATATTTCTGTTCAAATCTTGACATTCTCTGAATGAGAAAATAACCCGTGAATGGATAATTTGGTAACTTTAATATGGTTTATTGAGTTTGTAAAAGACAATCTCTTGTTTTAATACTATTTGATGATTAGTGATACATTGATTGAGAATTAACAACTATCTTGTTTATAGAATTCATTTAAAGGACTGTTAAGCCCTAAGCTATGATTTAAAAAATGATCTAGGCTCAGTTTAGCATTCATTACACTAAACATGTCAGCCAATGCCAGTCCAGAGAAGTGAATACCACTTCATTAACAAAATGCAGAAATGCTCACTGACAGCTGGCAAAGTCCAATCAGAACTAACTGACTACTTTTGAATCAGCATCTGTTTCACTTTGCTAATCAACCCTGCTTCCCTCATTTTTTCTTTTGGGAAAGAAGACGAAAGAAAAGATAGCTTGTGAACCTCTAAAGAAGAAAAAAAAGTAAAAGAAATACCTGTATGTGTGTGTGTGTGGATGAGAGAGAAAGAGATTGATTTTAGTTTGGAGAAACAAAGGCCATGGTTACTTTTACTATTTATCCTAAAAAGAAATTATTGAGGGACAAGTGTCAAATGTTGTCACGTGTAGGGAACTAAAGTTAGCCTTTCTGATGTCAGGTTACAGCGATTTTAACAAATGCAACTGAAGTGGAAGATAGAAGAAACAGAATAATTTGTATGGAAAAAGTTGCTACAAAATCCAGGCTACATTATTTTACATTTATGTAGGGAGGAATTTGGTAATCTTGCTTAAGCATTATTTCTTTTCTTGTATTTCTATTTTGGCAGATACAATCTCTGATTAATTCAATTGAACACAGGAAGTGCTCACCTTGTGGAAAGTAAAAGGGAGAAAATGCTTTTGTTGTCACCTACTCACAAATTTGTATAGTTAGTTACAATCTCTCTCCCCCACATTCCTCACCAGCCCCCCACCACCCCAAAAAATAGTAGCAAAGGAAACTGGGAGAGAGGACAGAAGAAAGGACTAAAGAGAGAGGAAAAGACCAGTCATTTAATATGTTTGCCTACATGGAATTCTACCTTTGAACTTCCAAGTGCAACTTTATACATTGTCTTTTGACATTACACAGTTTGGAATACTGAAAGCTCTCAGCTTAGACAACTAAATTATTGCTTGTCAATTTAGCTTGGGATGAAAGACAGGTGTTTTGTTTCACAGTAAAACTCCATTTAGAGCTTACATTGGCTCTAAATCCAATCCCAGCATCTTGTTGTGGGATGGCATTGAAGTGTATCTCTGTAGGAATTATCAGTCAGCCCGACAGTCAATCCACACAAGCTCCTTCTTCACCTTGGTTCCTCCGGTTGGGCATGCCTAACACTGTTTAAAAGCAATTGAGATAAAGACCCCTTCGAACTCCAAGGGTTAGCGTTCTTGCTGATATTTCACTAAGATTTTGCCTCTAACAAAGAACTAAGCTTAGTGAAGTTGAAAATCCCTATTAGTCGTCTTAGAAGCCAAGGCAATACTTTATGATTCTTTAGTAGATATTTGTTAAAACTGTGATTTAATTTATTAAATAGCTATTTTTGTATTTCCAATTTAATGAAATAATGTAGTGGGTCCTCTATTCAGGAAATTTTTTATTAGTACATATGCATTTGTTACTCTGATTCAGACGTTTGATGTAAAAGGCCCAGCTGAGTGGCTAAAATTGTCTTTTTATAGGCTGAAAAACAAAACTTATTGCAAGCTTCTTCACTTCTCTACCCTCCTCTTCTACTTTGCTATAGTTTCCACTATTTCTAGCATCATCTATTCTAATCTACGCAATAATGAAAGCCGGTCACTTCTACTCATTACCACGGTAGAGAAGAACTCTCAGCAAGTCTTGGAAAATCAAGCCATGGTTCTGTATTACATTTTTGGCCTCCTGTAGTGGAAAATAAGTAGTGGGGACCTTATTTAACATGGATAAAACTGGCATATACATAGATCTTATACTATTTACCAGTTCATAATTCAAAACTTTAACGTAATGGAGGTTTTAAAGTAAAAGAAACCTAGTTCTTCTACTCAAACTCCACCACTGTTTTAAAGAAGATATTAAGTAACATGATTAAGTTCAAAGATCAAAGTAGTTCATACAAAGCCAGGACTAGACTCAGGTATTCTGATTGATAAACTAGTTCTTATTCCACTATATAGCCTTGAATAAAATGTTTTACCCAAAAGATCTTTAGCCCCTTTTATGGGGTTCCATGAGTATTTTATGATCAAGACTTGGGGCCTTTGAAAGTACATAACTTTTCAGTTAAGCTTAATTTAGAGAAGATTATAATTACATATTTATCATAGTTATTATATAGTCTCTGTTTATCTTTCAATGTAGCAATCGTTTTGACTTTTTTCCCCTGAAAATGCTTGGATTAGAATGAAGATTCAGTGACAAGCTTCTCTATGAGCTTCAATAAATTAATACATTTCTTTCAATGGATTTGTAAAACATCTTGAAGATGAATGCACTATATTATTTAATATATATCTTTCAGTGTCTAGCATAAATGCCTTAGGCTCCTAATGGATATTTGTTGAATTTCTAATTTTGTGTGTTTGATTCAGTTTCCTTATCCTTTATCATCTAGGATTCATCATTCATTAATAAACAATATTAATTTCTTTGGACAAAACTGCCTATTAACCAAGCAAACTATTATTAGTCCGTCTTTGACCTAATTTTCAGTTAGGAGTATGGTGATCAGGTAGGGATATGATGTGACCAAATATAGTCCTTTTATTTGGCTACAAGATGTGTCATAGGAGGAGATATAACTAAGAACAGTTGGATTTTTATGAACTCATAAAAATGTCCTACGCTGAAATAGAGAAAATGTCTGCCTTAGTCTTTTAAAATAAACAACCAAGTATGTTTTACATCTGTCAACTAGAAATACCAATACAGGACTATTGTGAAAAGTCAAGTGGATTAGAGGTGATGGTAATAAAAATGTTAAAAGCAATATGTAAACTGAATGACATTGGGAGTAGTAATCATAATTATAAAAAACATAGTAACTCTGAAGTTTACTGCATATTCAGGGGTTAGAGAAAGGATCTTGGGTCAATTCTTAGCAAAGAAACAGAAAGAGTTCTTCAGGTTCTAGGGCCAATGATTCAAGACATAAAACACACAGTAATTGACAACCCAGGCTATCCCTACTGGCCTTTAGTTCTTACTCCGCCTATAAAAAAGAACTTCATTCAAATGCATGGTTGACAATGAAATGGACATTTCATCACATTGCCCTACTCCTGACCTCCACACTGACCTCCAGATCACCCCTCAGTCAAAATGTTAAAGGAGTCACCGAATGCAGTTTTAAGCTGAATTCAGCCTAATTTTCTGAAGAGAAAGTCAGAGAGTAATGTATTTTCAGTGGTGCTTTTTAAATCTTGTAGTTGAAGGCTTCTGTGGCATGATTAGCATTGATGATATCATCAATTTATCAGTTTACTGCCAAGGAGTGTTTCTTCTTTTATTTTTCATGTATCTCCTAAGCCATTAAATATTTTTAAAAAAAATAACAAAAACAAAACTTTGAAAAAGGGAAGAGATACCTACATTCTTTTTGTTGCTTACAATGCAAAATATTAGTATTTTCTGACCTGTTCTATAAGTTACCTCTGAGTCAAATTTAGAATTTATCTGGATAAAAGGTAAGTGAATAGGTTGGTACCAGAACCCAAAATGGAGCATGTGGTATGACTGGATTTTAGCATAACCTTTTTCTGTTTATGTGGCAACAAACCAATTAGCTGTTCAAGGAAATAATTGTAGAAGAAATCATTCAATCAGGTTCAGAAATTATCTAGCATATGATTAACCAAATTGTTTGATTTTGATGATTTTTTAATAATAAACTTCTTTTTCTTTGGCTTAAAACAAATGTGAGCAGGTTATAAGGAATCACACAAGCAAATGCAAATCAGTTAATTAATTAAGAAGTTTAGTCAAAATAGTTCTATGGCATTGTACATCAATTGACTCCTAGCCTTTTTAACATGGACATTTGGTTCCCCCTAGTTTTTTAAGGAGTTTCTAAAACCACATGCACCAAATATTATTCAAAAGATTGAATAAGGTTTACATACATTTGTACTACTATTTTTGTGTATACAAAAGCGTCTTAAATTAAAATTAATTTAAAATGCATGATTTCGTTATACATTTTCTTACAACATGTGTACAACTGTTACTGTTGCAAAATAGCCTATAAATGTTTTTTTTGGCCTTAAAGGCAGCATTCTTGTTCAAAAATATTGGAAACAATGGCTTAAATAAAATGACAATTTTTTTTAGTCTTTAGCTACTGGGCTCTAAAGTCAGACTTTTCTCCTCAGGAAACTGTCTGTGCCAAATGACCACTTTGGGATTTTCTAAACCTAAAACTCATTTTTTCTCTTTGACCTATAAGCCTTGAGACATACTTGAACTATCTTTTAATTCTCTTTAGGAATTGTAAATATTTGTTAAGTAACCTGAGTATGGCTCAGTGGTCGTGTGGCACTTACATTTGAATGGAGGATTTTATCAAATGAATGATAAGTTCACCAAAATGTTATTTTTTAACATAATGATAAATCCTTCAACTATTGTATTCACCAGTTCACACAAGATAAAGTTTATATTCACTCAAATAATATTTAAGATCCTTCATAATTTTTTTCTCAATATACCAGCACCTCATACACTAGAGTAAGGTTTGGTAAACTTTCCATTAAGGGGGAAATAGTAAATACTTTAGGCTATGTGGGCCATACATTCTCTGTCACTACCACCCAACTCTGCCTTTGTAGCACAAAGGCAGCCATAGACAACATGCATATGAATGGTTGTTGATGTGTTCCAATAATACTTTATTCATGGAAACTGAAATACAAATTTCATCTAATTTTCACATGCCATTAAATAGTCTTTTTATTTTTCATTTTTTCCCCTAGCCATTTAACATTTTAAAACATTCTTAGTTCATGGGCTGTGCAAAAACAAATGGTGGGCTGGATATGGCTTGTGGGCTGTAGTTTGCTGACCCTTTTACTAGAACATTTTCAAATATTTTCTGAGCATGCTATGAGTTTCTGTGCTTCCACACCTTTCCTTTTTATAATTTGTTTTTTATTTCAATAAGTTGTTAGGGAGTGGGTGTTGTTTGGCTACGTGGATAAGTTTTTTGGTGATGATTTCTGAGACTTTAGTACACCCATCACCTGAGCAGTGTACACTGTAACCAATGTGCAGTCTTTTATCCTGCACCCGCCTCACACCCTTTCCCCAAAGTCCATTGTATCATTCTTATGCCTTTGTGTCCTCATAGCTTAGGTCCCACTTATGAGAAAGAACATACAATGTTTGATTTTCCATTGCTGAATTACTTCACTTAGAATAATGATCTCCAATTCTATCCAAGTTGCTGCGAATGCCATTATTTCATTCCGTTTTATGCTGAATAGTATTCCGTGGTATGCATATACCATGTTTTCTTTATCCGCTCATTGATTAATGGGAATTTGGGCTTGTTCTATATTTTCGGAATTGCAAATTGTGCTACTATAAACATGCCTGTGCAAATATCTTTTTCGTATGATGACTTATTTTCCTCTGGATAAATACCTAGTAGTGGGACTGCTGGATCAAATGGTAGATCTACTTTTAGTTATTTAAGGAATCTCCATACTGTTTTCCACAGTGGTTATACTAGTTTACATTCCCACCAATGGTATAAAAGTGTTCCATTTTCACCACATCCATGCCAACATCTTTTTTTTTATTTTTTCACTATGACTATTCTTGAAGGAGAAAGGTGGTATTGCATTTGGTTTTGATTTGCATTTCCCTAATAAATACCTTTCCTTATATAGTTCCCCTATTCTTATATCTTTCCCTTTTTACTTTGCCTAACTAAATGCTAACAAAATTAAGCTCAAGTGACACTCTCTCTGAGAATCTTTCCATGATTATAACTCACCATTTCATGCAAAACAAGAATTTTATCCCATTTGGTTCTAATAGTACTTTGCACACGCTCTGTTATAGGAACAGAGGCAAAATACTTAGAAAGTCTGTGCCGAATATTTCTTGAATGAATCAATCAATGAATAAATGAATGATGGAGACACTAATGATTGACTTGTACCACAACTGTTTACTGAGGTATTTCCATGACCTAAAAGTGAGCCCCATATGGGGTGCCAGTTGTAGTCGTCTTTCTCTCCCAAAGGCCTGGAACATGTTTGATGTGTGGTAATATTTTAGGAGTTTTGTTGAATTAAGTATTGAAGGTGAATCTCAGAGATACAGCTAGGGAAAATTGATTTTATTTTTTATGGGCATTCTTATGTTTCTGAGTTGAAATAGTTTCATCTGATTCTCTACAAAATGGCCATACCTAGCTCCCCAAAGCTAAGTTAAAAGTCACAGATCTCCACTTTCCTGTCTCTACTTGTAGACACATGCTTGTTTATATTTGGCTAATTAAAATTAATCACCCTAGTTCTCCCTTCCCTACAAGGGCATTACTTCCCATTAACTTCAGTGAAGCTTGTTTGACTTCAATGAAAGTTTTTTAGCTGCATAGGGACAGTCAGGAATCGGGACAAATATCTTTAAGGCTGTCATTTGTCACCATGAACAAAAGAAATCGAGATCCTTAGGCATGAGCCGCCGTAACACACTTCACGTGCCTCTCTTAATTCTATCCTTGCTGACAACCCATGACTGCCACATAAAAGAAAGCATCAGAATTATAATTGAATGGTTCTGAAATATCAGAGACAGAACCTCTGAAAAGAAGGTTCACAAACTTATTCTTTGGCAAGGTTAGTGATTTGATACCTACAAACGGCCAGAACACTGGTGACAGCATTTCCAATGCACAGCATATGCACTCACCTTGAGTCGGGGTTGAATAGGAAAGCATGGCAACTCAACTTCATTCCACCAGCTCACAGTTCTTTGACAACCCTCTACTATTCAGAATACCCATGAGCAAGGGAAAGTGAAAGAAGGGAAAGGCATCTGAGACACCACAACGATATCATAATATCCATACTGTAAAACGTGAGCATTTTATTCAGGGTGTTTTTATTTCAGTCAGAGTAACAGATATTAGGAACATTTGGCAAAATTGGAGTGCCAATTTGTAGAGTACCTAAGCAGAAAGTATCCATTTTTAAATATTCTCTACATATAAAAAAATTAAGGCAAACTAGTCTTATTGTTTCTAATAATCATCAAGTTACTTATTTTGCACAGGAACAGCATGGCACTCCCCTAAGATTATTGTTCCAGAATCCCCAACTTAATCGTGCCATGTAGCAATTGTTTCTACTGTATTTTTATACGTTATTTACAAGACTATTTGCCAGCATTTAAATGAAGTAATACACACATAACCCCCCGTCCTACAACTTGGCACTCAATAAATACTAGTTCGTTCTCTCAACCTTATCTTTTCCGGATAAAATAGAATTTTTAACTGAATAATCTAAAAAAGGAAACTTGCAGCAAAAGATTACAGGGCAACCCACACTCACCCATATGGGGATGAGGGTGTAAGGAAAAAACTGATATTTATTGAATCCCAAGTCTTAGAGCTGGGGCTTTATATATGTTATCTCATTTAAATGTCCTAAGTAGTCCAATGAAGACGTTGATATGGCCTGCATTGATATTTAGAGCTTATAATTAAAATCTAAAAATTTAAATTGTAAAAAGAACTGTTCCCTAAACCTTGTTCATCCTCTTCTTGACTTGGTTAGTTAGCCTCTCTCAATCGGAACAAACATCTCTTTCTGTCTGAAATTTCATCATTAAGTCATTCTTTTGGTTAAGACACTGTCTCTTTAAAAGTTTCGTATCAAAGTGCATGCTACCTGGGTCAGATAAACTACTAAGTCAATAAAATGCACTAAAATTTTCATAGAAAGCAAGTAATCAGATAAAAACAGCTTGGCCTTTGGGAGAAAAGGATAAATGAGACTCTGAGAGAAAGAAAGCTAGATATTAGAAGCTGAAACCTGGAACAACCCAGTTTTGGGGGATTCTGGCTTGTGAGATGCAGCGTGCATATGTTGTGGTTCAGAGTAGTAGGGGATCACATGGATAACACACAGCATCCTTGTTAAAGAGTGCATCAAAATCAAATTCCACCTCACAGTTCTGATGAGGACAAAGGGCATTGCGGTAAACATAAAACCATCTTCTAACTCCTCCACTCTCCAATCAGAAGATCCTTTCCCTTGTTTGCTATTGACTTTCCAATGGAGCAACAGATAAGCATTGTGTGTGCTTCATAGCAGGCACTCCACTGTAAAACAAAAAAATCACAATATCAGTCACCATAATTGATACTAAAGCCTGAAGCTGGATTTGGATGGCAGGCTGAGTCAATCTTTCAGTCAACGAATGGGACATTTCTATTGGCAGAGGTTTCCAGCTCCATTTCTCAGTTCCAGAGAGGGACACTGTCCAGAGAGCTTATTCCTTATGGTTTTAGCTTCTTCCATTTGTTTTACCTCATAGATTAGCTTAGCAAACCTCCTTTTAACATCTTCTGCCTCTGATGTTTATGTGAGTGTAGTAGAATCTCCTGTATCTGCATTCATGTATAATTTCTCTCTATATAGATTATCTTAACACATCCAAAACCAAATGCATTATTTTGTGAAGAATTTCCCAAACTCTCATGATGAAACGTGTTACTCGGGGTGATTGTTAAAAACACAAATTCTTGGAGTCTGGAACCTATGCCTGCTCAGGGAGAGGGTCAGCTCTCTGCATATTTAACATGGAAGTGATCCCACCTCTGAAAGTCCATCACAACCAGGCCTGCTCCATCTTCTGTATTTCCTGCACAGGGTCTGGCACTTGGAGAGACATTGCTTCACAAAATGTCATGAACTAAATTAATGAACAGATATCATAGTTATAGAGACATCAAGTGACCAGTCTATTCCTCCAGCAGCCATTCAATTAGTCTCCAAATTCTGCTGACTTTACCTTTACAAGAATATTGAATTCTTCCCTCTTCTCCATTCTCATTCTGTGATCCTAGTTGAGGTTCTCTTCATCACTCTCCAGAAGTAACTTTATAGCCCTTTAATCTCCTTTTTCATAGTCTCATCCACTGTTATCCAAACCTTAAAGTTCTACCAGTGGAGTCTTTGAAAAACACAGATCACTGTGTTGCTTGAAAACCTTTCAACAATTTACTAGTCTCCCCCGAAAACCTGGAATAATGTCTCTAAGGCTCAGAGCCTGACACAAAGTAAGCCCCTTAAATATATAAGAGTATAGTTTGTACTCAAAGTTCTTCAAAACCTGATCTCCACCTAACTTTTCTATTTCACTTCTAAATCTATCTGCACCTACTTCAGTGCCCCTACTATGCCCTGCATTTCCCTCAAAAACTAGACCATTTGCATGTTGTGCTCAGGCTATTGCCTCTGCTTTGTATACCTATTCTTTCCTTCCTTCTCCTTCCCTGTGCCAAAAGAAACTCCAATTCATCAAAAAAATTTTAAGTCTCAAATTTTTCTTAATCAAATTTTTCTTAAATTTGTTTAAGTCTCTCTTTGGGCACAGGTAGCACATGAGCAAGTCTAACAGAACTCAGATACAGATTCTTGTGAGTCCTGACTCATCCTTTTCCTTTGGGGTGCTCTGACACCCCATTTCATTTCAGCACTTATAGGGCCAACCAGATGCCCCAAGAGTTCTGGAGATTGAGCCTATGGGATCATTGTGGGGTTGTCCTGGAGCCACATGGCCATCTGGTTCCAGGAAAGCGACCTGGTGAATGCATTTTTCCTGCTAGTTGGTGCAGTATTTCTTTAGGAATATCATGTCATAATGGTGCTGACATGCTGATTTTGTGTGACTTTCAAATCAGACACAGGAAGAGTTTAGGACTCTGGACTACCTGTAGTCCTCTACCAGCCTTGAGCTTGAACTATGTGTGATCCATGCTTATACACCCATGTTCTGACCAATCACAGTGCTGGCTTCAGGCTGCGGCACCTGAGGGTGGTGGGGTTAACCCGGGACATCACTTACTCATGGGACCATTACTGTTGGCATTCAAAACAGTCACCCTATTCCTTCTGCAGGCTCTGTACCATATTTAGACAATCTACCAGGTGGCTGCAACTATCACCCCTGAGGCTTCCCGGACCACTGCTCCACACAACAAGGGGTCCTTCCCATTAATGTTCTTCATTGCCTCCAACTGATGTGGCCACATCATGAAATTCTGGATAGATTTAGGCCATGCTGAAGAAAGGACAGACTTTACTGTATAAATGGGACCATTTTTCTCACTCAATGCCTTCCTCTTTTTCTACCCTTCTAGCTAGAGGAAGTGGAAGTGAGTGGAAGGTAGGGATGCAGACAACATTGAAAGAGATCACATTCTAGAATTGCAATGATTATAGCCCAATTAGTTCATGAGAAAGCATGGTTGAAGATATATTGTTTCTATTGGAATGCAATAGAATTCTGAATGGTAAACTTAACAAGATCAGGGAATAAGTTATTCCTCACATTTTCTGCATCCTCTGGGCAAGACTTACAATTGTAGTCATCATCGATGAAGCACAAAAGCAACTTTTGAGAGAATTACTGGAAACCAATATCTACGAATAGCACAATGGATGATGAAGTGACACAAGCCCTATTATAACCAGACTTTTACAAAATAGTACTAGGGAAGCTCAGAAGTAAGAAGATCAATATTATATCAATATATACAAGTTATAAAGAGTCATGGCAGAGTAAGTAATATCAGCATTGCTAGCTTTTTTCATGGTGGGAGTTGTGATTTAGTCAGACCCAGTAATTCTGAAAATCAAAAAATAAAAGAAAAAAAATAAAGAGAAGTTTCTTGCACCTGAACAGATGGTGCCTGGACACTGAAAAGCTTTCACACACATTAATTACACAAGAAAAAAATATGTAAGATTTTCTTCTCTACCCTTTGTTCTAAATTTTTAATAACTAGCTCTTGAAGTTTGTAATATTATTTTAAATCAAATTGGTTATATAAAAATACTTTTTTATTTTTTGGCCTGGAGAATGATACGACTTAGGAGGAGCCCTTCAGGCCACACAAAGTACTAAGCAAGTGATGTGTACAGTCTATTTGCATCTTTACAATAGCCACAGTAACCAGTTATTATCTTATTACATAGAAAATAAAATAATTTGCCCATGCACACAATTAGTAAATAGTTAAACTGTGACTGTTATTCAGGACAACCTAATTTTTGTTTGTTTGTTTGTTTGTTTTTGTTTCTGAGATGGAGTCTCACTCTGTCACTCAGGCTGGGGTGCAGCCGTGAGATTTTGGCTCACTGCAACCTCTGCCTCCTGGGTTCAAGTGATTCTCATGCCTCAGCCTCCCGAGTAGCTGGGACCACAGGCACGTGCCACTGCACTGGCTAATTTTTTTAATTTTTATTAGAGATGGGTTTTCACCATGTTGGACAGGTTGATCTCGAACTCCTGACCTCAGGTGATCCATCTGCCTTGACCTCCCAAAGTGCTAGGATTACAGGTGTGAGCCACCTCACCCAGCCCCAGGACAACCTAATATTAATGTGTATACCAACCTTGGAAAAGGAGGACAAATCTATTCCACCTTAGTTGTGTTTCCTAGACAAGTGTTACCTTTATTCTTGTTGTAGAAATTATTATCATTATTATCATCATTATCACTAATAAAATATTTGCTGAATATTAGCTATGTGCCAGACATCATTCTAAGCATTTAATATGCATTATTCATTAAACAATTTTAACAAACTTATAAGGTATGTATTAATAATATTTCCAAAGCACAAATGGAAAAATTGAGGTATCAGAGTGACTGGGTAATTTACTCAAGGTTACTCAGCTACCAGTGATAGAGAGGGGAATTAAATAAGACTCTGGCTCTGGAGCCCAAGCCAATCAGAACCAAATTTTCTAGTTGGTTCCTTTTACCTATACTTATGAACTAGATTGGGACTTGGACATAAAACATCACAAACCACAATAAATGACTGGAAGCCATCTATGATTTTACTCTGGTGATTCAATTTATTTTCATTGGCATAATCTAAGGACTTAGCATTGCTGGTTTTAATGGCACCTCTGGTTCCTATAGATACAGTGGTCGAAAGGGTAAGCTTTGCAGCTGGTTACAGTGGGGTCACCATGAAAATACTCCAAAGGGGAACTCACTTAATTCAAAAACATGAAATCATTCATTCATGAGCACATCACGCACATGACCATATATATGTGCCTGTGATACATACATGTCCATCTCATTCCTTTATTTCTTTTTGGCTTGTAATAGTAATGCTCTTTCTATGTAGGAATGGAGAATTTTATAATTGAAAAATGTATATTTAGCCAGAGCACAGACATAAGGAATATATCAAATAGCACATTCACTGTAGCTAGCTTGGCTTAAATATAGAAAGATGCCAAATTTCTAGCCAAAAATTGATAAGGGTAGTCAATAAGCCAAGCACACAGAACTATTTGTAAAAATTTAGATAATTGACTAAAAATTTCAATTTTTATTCCTGTGTCTGCAACCACGCTCCTTATCATTTAATGTTTTTTTATCACTACTTAGAGTAGTAAATATTTCACTCTTTCACACCCTTAGCAATAGCATACCTACAAAATAGCTGAAATAAAAATGTGATGACTTTAAGATTTACAAGTGATAATTATCTTTTTAAAAACATTCTCATTGGGAGCTAAATTTCCAGTTTGTTTCCTCCTATCGACTCCTTGTTTTGTTTCAAGATCCCACTGATCATTTGCAAATGGTGAAAAGCCTCTTTAGCCCACTCTATATTTCATCCCAGGTGACCGAACTCTGCATTTTGATTTCTAAATGGGCAGATAGATGTACTGTAATGAGAACACAAAGAAGCAGGTTTATAACTCGGTACATTATGGCACCAGGTTCCACGCAAAAGGAAGCAGCAATGCCGTAAGCCTTTGTTTCTGACTCATGCAGATAAACTCCAGCATTTTCCAGGACTGTAACAATGCAGAATACGGAGGGGGAAAAAAAAATAAAGATGCAAGAAAGAGAAAGAAAGAAAATGAATTAAAACAAAGCAAAACTCTTGGGATGGTTTATGCTGCAGGGTATTTTCCCAGAGTTCTGTCCAAGAATAATCTAGTAAAAATGTGGACAGAGAACCACCGACCCCTGATTTCCCCCGAACATATGCAGCTCTGATCAGTCTGGTATTTCAAGAAAAACAAGGTCCTGAACCCGAATCCTCAGACACATAACAAAGCGCACTTCACAGCTGTGATGCACAGCGACGATCGGCTCCGAGGCCTGAGTGGGTCCCAAGACAATGCCTCCTTTATCACCCAGAGGACAAATATCTAGACAGCAATATTTTCTGCTTGAATGCTTCGAGCAGCTCGCGCAACTCCTGACTGAAAGGGAAAACTGAGCTCAGAGTGTTTGCTGAGTGATTATTTTAATTTACTACTTGATGTAAATCTAAATGAACTGACACCCAACTCAAGATGGACAGAAAGCAATCATCGTGGAATGTGGGGGGCTACGGCAATAAAGGGGGGCACACAGGAGCGGGGCTGATGTTACACTATCAGCTGAGGTTTGGCACAGGTTTGCCCAACTTTTGCAATGGCAGCGTAACAGATAGGGGGGCAGGCTCAGCATTCCGTTTCCTTCTCTCAATTACCATAATAAGTTCGGTAATTTTGTGCTGTTTATTTATCAGGCGAGGATAACAAAGGAAGCTGAGGAAGTCTGTTCTGGAGGCACCATGACAAAGCACCAGACAGAAAGCAGTCACGTGTGGGGAGATGAGCAGAGACACCACTTCTCAAGCACCTGATTATTCTTTCTCAGTATTTAGAAGCAAAAATTATCCTTAAGAAAAACAACTACAAACGCAACACAGGCTACACAGATGAGAAAATGGGGTAAGACGGGGATTGAGAAAATCAAAGGGCAACTTGATAACGAAGTTTTAATTTCTTACAAAAAGCTATCTTTCCTTCATGTCCATTATTTGTCCAAAGTTGCCAGTAGAGAGAAAAGATTTTTCAAAAGAACTGTTTGGTTAAGTTCCCCTTTCCCCTCTTTCAAGACAGAAGTTCTTTAGATACGGTGAATATTTCTGAGAAACTCGATGGCAAAATCAGAGCTGTGCCTGTTTAAGATGAACGTCAGATTTCCTTGCAGTGCTTGTAAGATATTATACAAAGCACCATTTTTCTCTCTTGTGCTCTCTCTCTCTCTTTTTTAGCTCATGAAACACTGCACTAAACAGTCACAGGACCAAGATATAGATTCCTATTTCCAGGTTTGTCGCTTCTGTCTAAAAAAGACTTTCATTTCAGCCATGTCTGCCTAGCATCCCCTTCAAAAAAGTGGCAATGTTTGCTAATGAGCATAATCCTCGTTATTTGTAGCACTGTTATAAATGGCACAGGGTATGCATATAAATCCCCAGGCATGATTCTGAAAATATGTCCAATAGAGGAAAAATATATCACCACTTGTTTTCCACAATCACAATATGGAACCAAATTATGGTCTCTATCATATAGAGATATATATATGTGTGTGTGTGAGTATACGTGTGTATATATATACATATATAGTCAATTTATATCTTTATATATTTATTTAGTGCATGCAACATCGATACATATGCATCTGTCTAGTGCAATTGAAAAATATCTATTTCCCATGGATTTGGGTCACTGCTTTCCTAACTAGGAGCCCTCGAGTTCTCTGTAATGGCCTTAAACATTGCCATGATGGCTGCCATATGTGGTATGTAAAAAGAAATCAGCACAGTGACTCTTCTACCTTTACTTTTATCTTTTTCATATATTGAGGTTGTTGAAATTGTTAGTATAATTTATTTCGAGGGAGGTAGTGCAGCATTTTCCTTAAAAAAAATATTAAAAATAAAAAAGGAAGGGGGAGTTTTCTTGAAAACTGTTGTGCTAGGTTGCCCTCAAAAGACTATGAGAAAAGTAACAGAAAAATACAGTCGCCTGTCCAGATGCTATAACTATGGGTTGCCCAGTACCTTTTCGATGATACACATATCAGTGTTATTTATGTAGAATGATAAAGCATTTCCAGCATTGCCTTTTCCTTACTTATCTCTGGTCGTTTGTATTTGTACATGTAAATACATACATATTGTGTGGGATCCTGGTAGAATTGTTTTCAGTACTCCTTCACGTTTGTTTTAACACCTTTCTGGTGCTGGCTTACTTGTGTTATCATTTTACATAGCATACCTCAAATAGTTAGTGGGTGAAGGGTGCAGCTGAGTGCTAAGGATCTAAAGATGATTAGGGTAGGACCCCAGAACTCAAGTTCTGGGGAGATTTATTGGGGAGAGCTTGATTAATGTTTATTTTCTTTGGAGAGCATAATAGAGTGGGTAAATTTTGTCACCTGGATTGGGATTAGATATGTAAGACCTTTCTGTGATCCAAAAATGTCATGAATTACCCTCTGTGTCTCACTTACTAGGGGAATCCCATTTTACCAATCAAAAGGAAGCATGTCATTGTCAGCAAGGTTAAAGTATATCTCTTTGACTATAATATCACAACAAATTTGCCTGTTATATACAGAACTTGCAAAATCTAGCTACAAATATTTAATACTTAACATATTTCTTTTTAAAAAGCAAATTGATGCTTAGAACTTACAGTAATCTTTTGTAAGGGTTTTATGTTTCTCCCCCATGTTTTTGGTGGGTGAAAAAGTTGACTCAAAACCTGGTCTTTTTAATACCATAGACAGACCATGAAGAAGAAATTACTCTCTTGACTTTTATAGTTTTATCTGACTGTGACTTATAGACATCGAGTAGCAGAATGAGAAAAATGCTGATTTGATTGAATAATACAAGAGAATATACTTGATTAAATAATCAAAATAGGAATTTTCTTCTAGGTTATCATTCCTCACTTATGCTAACTTGGACAAGCCTAAGCAGGGACTTTAATAGCCTTTTAAAATCACTCTTTCATAATACAGTAGACCATACAATACTGTTTAGATTATTTTACTTCCATAATAAACCCTCATTAAGTATATTTATCTAATGATACGACAGAACTGAAGGGAAAGGGAGCATAAAAAAATATCTGCGTGTGTTAAACATTAGCCCTTGCAGCAGATTTATAAATAAATTACAGGTAATTTATAGAATCATACCAAGTTTATAATTGCATGTTTAAAGCAATCTTCTCATGGTAATTGTATTGTATGGCTGACTCTAGGAAGAAATTACAAATTTATATTTCTAGAGTTTACTGAGATATGCTTTTATAGGTAAAATTGTATTGTGTAAAATTCAGGTTAGAAAGTGAAGCTTCTATTTCAGTGTGACCCATACTCCATTACTAGACATTTAGAAGGCTCAGCATAAAAAATTACATGTTCACTATTTCTAGAAGAGGTCATTGCTTAAATTCCATATTAATTTTCAAGCAAGGCTGCTAGAAAAAAATCAATAGACG
Organism: Chlorocebus sabaeus; assembly: GCF_047675955.1. Lineage (NCBI taxonomy): Eukaryota > Metazoa > Chordata > Mammalia > Primates > Cercopithecidae > Chlorocebus > Chlorocebus sabaeus. The sequence continues at coordinate 59,080,347 of NC_132917.1, read as the reverse complement.
TTGTATGACAAAGCAAAACTCTGCCAATGCCTCCAAGATAAATGATACCCAGATTCACTTTTGAGAAGATTGAAGGATTTCAACTGTATGTGCAGCCTTTCATTGCATGCCAGTTCTCATAGTTCCTTCTGAAATTATTTTAACATAAGAAAAAAGTGTAAGACTGTAAACTACTTGAGGAACCCAAAGGTCAAACCCATTGGCCTCAAATGCATTATTTATTGGATGCTTCCTCTTGACACCTTAGACGGGAACACTTAAGTGAATTAACCTACCATTGTGGTGAGAAAATAAAATATATTGTACTGTCTACTTCTAAAAGTATAACATAACATTGTAGAGTAGGTTGAGGGTCATGTTAAGCCATACTTTCAGATGAGAAAACTGATAGTTGTGTGATAAGAATGAATGAGTAATTCATTAATTCATCAAATATTAATATTTATTAATTATCTACTCTACCCAGGCATTGCTCATGCTGCTGGGAAAACACCTGTGAACAAAATGTCCCTGCCCTCAAGGAGTTCATATTTCAGTTTTAGAAGCAAAAAAGTAAAATAATAAAGGAAAACTATCCCAGGTATAGAGAAAAATAAACAGGATAGAAATAGAATAATAAAGGGTACTGTTTTGTATCTGTAGTCAGGGATTCACCCCCTAAGAAGGAGACTTTTGAGCAAAGATCTTGATGAAGTAAGGGAATGTGGAAAGATGCATCCATAAAGTATCTTAAACAGTGCAAAGGCCCAGTATTGGGCAGAAAGCTGGAATTCACTAGGAAAGCAAATAGAGCCAAACAGAAAGGGAGAGGATAAAAGAGGTTGGGGATGAGGTCAGAGAGATAGGTGGAGGTTAGCTCACATAGGCCTTGTAGACAAATGTCAGAGTAGCAGTCAGCATATGCCCGATTATGCTATGGTAACAAACAACCCTGAATCTTGATGGCTGAAAACACGAAAGGTTTATTTTTTGCTCACATCGTGTCTACCACAGTTAGGCTGGAGGCTCTGCACTGTGTCAGCCTCATCCTGGGAAACAGATGGACAGAGAAACCACTGTCAAAATCATTGCCAAACATATTATCAGAGGAAAGACATCTCTGAAAGATCTCATATCAGCAATTAATGTTCCAGCATGGAAGGGACACATAGCACTTCCACAAACAACTCACTGGCCAGCTCTAGTCATATAACCACATGCAATGATGGCGGAGGAGGAGAGAAGGGACAGGTGTGTGTGGGCAGGGAGCACAATTCTACCATGTGTCCACTATGCAGAGACCTATAAATATTTTGTAAACAGCAGTCATGAATCCTATGGTAAAATTGTTGGATTTTATTCCAATGAGATGGGAAGCTATGAGAGGGTTACGAGCTGTTTGAGCTGGCTTTTGTGTAGAGAACATAGAGCTATGACAGTAAGAGAAACAGAAAGACCCATAATTAGATTATAACATTACTTTAGATGAGAGATAATAATAGCTTGGACTGGGGTGGTGGTAGTGGAGGTGGTGAGGGATGGTTGGATTTGGGATCCCATATAGAGCAGAGTTATGTCCTAGACTGTCAGCTCATAATTTTGTTTTGTTTTATTTTGGTTTTTAAGGTTGCAAGCCCAAATACTTGAGCTAGTACCATCAATGTGTAATACAACCTGGTGAAATATAATGGGAAGTGATGGAGTCTGTGGCCAGATTGGGCAAAGCATGTTCATAAGGACATCTAAATTCACTCTTTTCTTTTCATCTCAAATTTATTTAGTTTTGAGACAGAGTCTCACTCTGTCACCCAGGCTGCAGTGCAGCGGCACAATCTCGGCTCACTGCAACCTCTGCCTCCCCGGTTCAAGTGATTCTCATTCCTCAGCCTCCCAAGTAGATGGGATTACAGGCACACACCACTACATCCAGCCAATTTTTATGTTTTTAGAGATGGGGCTTCACCATGTTGGCCAGGCTGGTCTCAAATTCTTGAGCTCAAGTGATCCATCCTCCCCTAGGCCTCTCAAAGTGCTGAGATTACAGGCGTGAGTCATAGCGCCCAGGCCACGTTCACTTGTTTAAACCACAGTATCAACCAAACAAAATAAAATTTTGTTACTTTTGTAGTTTGCATATTTCGTAATTAAATCAACCTAGTTAAAATAACAAATGAATAAATAAAACAACCAATTCCCAAATTCTGTGTCTAGAGAATTTTAATGACACTTTGGCAGATACATGGCAGCACATAAACTTACATTAACGAAGCACCCACCAGTCAGGTAAAAATTCAGCTTAATCAAGAAGTGTCAGATTGATTTAGCATCTATTCAAAACTAACTGTATAATTTTCAACTCAACTGAATTTAATTGGATTGTGTGAACTTTGTGATTTCAGGCTCAAATTACAGGTTGCTAAGACTTCTTCTCCACCTAAGGGTATTTCCACCAAAATTTGGTGTGCAAAATTGGTGTGCAAAATTGAATTACCTGACATGTATAAATACATAATCCCTGTGTGCCATTAGATCACGGAGGGTGGGGGGAACATGGGAGTCTACATTCACAGCAAGCACGCCTTCCCAATGTGGGCCATCTAGGAAATATGCCTTGATACATCATGACTCTACCTGATTTTTTAAATAAGTTGCAAATTTGACCTTTACCAAATGTAGAAAGAGCTTGTACAATCTTACAATTCCCACTAAGTTCCTGTGCTATTCTTAGATGTATATCAGCAACAGCCATTACTAACACTTAGTTAGGGAGAGAACTCACAGAGAAGTCATCAGATGCCTTGCTTCGTTTGCTCTTTCTCTCTTTCTTTCCCTCCCTTCCTTCCTTTCTTCCTCCCTCCCTCCCTCTCTTTCTTTTCCTTCCTTCCTTCCTTCTTTCCTTCCTTCCTTCTTTCCTTCCTTCCTTCTTTCCTTCCTTCCTTCCTTCCTTCCTTCCTTCCTTCCTTCCTTCCTTCCTTCCTCCCTTTCTTCCTTCCTCCCTTCCTTTTTTCCTTCCTTCTTCCCTTCCCCCTTTCCTCTTTCTTTTATTTTGTCTTCCCCAGTGTCTTTTTTCCTAGAATATTATTGAGCTTTTACAACGTTCCAGACACAGCACTAGGTTCTGGAAATATAGTATTGATCAGGACAAACAGATCCCTGTCTCCGTGTAGTGTGTTTCTTAGAAGGAGCTTTCTTTCTAATTCAGAGAAGTGAGACTAGCAATACTACTACAGTGAATAAAAAATGAGGCAAGAATATTTTGACTAGTCAAATGGTAGTCACTACAAAAATAAGTGTCAGAACACTGCAACATCTCCTCATTATTTTGGCTGAATTTAGAAGAGTTATTTTGTATGGATACACTCTAGGGTGTCAGAAAAAATCAGAAGGCTCACTGCAATCTTGTTACAACCACCTGTCCTCCTCTTTTGAAGTTTAGTGCAAATAACTTTTCTTCCTGAAGCTTCTCCAAGTATCCCAGGCAATACCTGTCCCAGGACATCCAACACCCCTTTCTCAGGACACACATACGTAGGTCAACTCAGGGACTCAGCAAGTAAAATAAATGAACGGCATGCATCTGATAGAAATGCATATATACACATTGTGTGAATGTCAGAGACTGGAGCAAATAGGAGAGAATTGAATGCCATCTGTTTGTTTCACGCCAAATTTGGGCATAGTCAATGTTTCTTTAAGTCTTGTGTTTTTTAAATGACGAAAAATCTGGAATATTTATATAATTTTTCATTTTAACCCATTAGCTGAAAAATTTCAAATGTTGTATGAGGCAAATAAAACATATCCACAAGCCAGATTGTATCTTGGGCTCTCTAGTTTGTGGCCCTGTCTATACACCATAAATATTGGCACTTGTCCTTTAGCACTTGAGTCTTAACAAATGCTGTTGTGTTTTTAATCCCAGTGAGATTGTAAATTCCATGAAGGTGTGCCACTTATACATTGCATCATATGTATAAATACCAGTCCAGTATTTATCACTGGGGTCACTGGGACAGTAGTGTAGGATGAGCGGGAACACAGTCCCACATCACTCAGGTTCAAATCTTTGCTATGCTATTTACTAGCTATGTGACTATAGGCAATTTTCTTAATTTATTTGTGCCTCAGTTTTCTTAATTGTTAAATGGAGGTGATCCCAATTATACCCATCTCGTGGGGTATGAGGATTAAATGACTTCATATTCATAAAGCACTTAAAATAACACCAGGAACATAGTAAGAACTCTGTAAATTTTCTTGTAAGTTAAATTAAAATAAATATGTAAATAATATATTTGTTATCTAGAACTGAGTCATCTAATTCTAATTTCATGTGAAGTTAAAAACTCATCTGGAATATAAGAACCCTTCATTTTTATTTATATAAAGAACCAAAGGTATAAGTATCAGGCCCAAAGAATATTAAGAAACGTAAATCTGTTCTGAAATGATTTTTCATATTGCTTTCTTTTTATTTACTTGTGTTTACATTTTTTAGAAGATATTTTTGTTAGAAAACTAACACATGTACATAAAATATTCTCAACTTTTGAATACTAAGCCACAGGTGTATATGCTTCCAAAACAGCTGATGAACATCTGGGCCACTTAGTCTCCTGATTTTTAAGGTTTCCCATTATTTATTCATTATGTGCTAGCCCATTAAACCATTTAGTGATTCCCTATAAATTAAAACAAACTGATTAATTGCTTCAAATGTTCTAATAAAAATATTTTTTAGTACAGAGAATTTCTATACTCTTTTTCACACAGATCACATTAATAACAGACTTCCTGTAGATTTCTACGCATTTAGATCATTGGATATTGAGGCATAATTTAAGATATACTTCTTATTTTAAAGAATGCCTCCCAATTCATTTCAAAGAGAAGAAGGGCCCCTCCCAGTTGGCAAATTTATTTTCACCAATAGTTATATAAGATAAAGCGGGATGTTTACACTAAAGCATGCTGCTAAGAAGAACTGCAACAAAAGTTATTTTATTTACTCCTCTACAATATCCCTATTTCCCCCAATATAAAACTGAGAAAACTAAAGTTTAAAAATGTTAGATAAAGGTATTTGAACCCAGTCTGGGATATGGCTAAAAGAGAAAAAAGTTTTGGAATTTACTCAACTTCATAATTTGTTTTGAGCAGTATAAGTAAATGGAGAGTAACATCAATCCTCAACTCAATCAGTCAAAAATATTTATTGAGCAACTGGTACATGCCAGTATTATTTTATTCTCCAACTCTTTTATTATCTATTTTTATACAGGTTAACATAAGGATTTTTCAGTCAATAACATACACTGAAGATTGCTTCTGTACAAAGAGCAGTGTTTCTCAAAGTGTGGTCCTTGGAACAGCAGCATTAGTAGCATCTGTGAGTTTTTATACAAATGCAGATTTTGGGGCCCTACCTCAAACCTGTTATACAGAATCTCTGAGGATGGAGCCCAGCAATCTGCATTTTAACAGGCCTTGAAGGTGCTTCTGGTGCACCCTTACATTTGCCAGCCTCTGGTAGAATGGCAGAGTACTTACTAAGAGTTATAAAAAAAGAGAAGAGTCCCCATACACAAGCCTTTACAATCTTAGATGTGAGCTCACATACAGGCCACAGCATTAGCAAATGAACTGCAAACTGAGACAAATGAGAAAATTCTGAGAAGAGAACTGATTGCCTGAGGGCCACTAGTTTTCTCTGAAGGCAGCATTTAGGGAAATATATACCTTAAAAATGTATCCAGTGCATTATCTGATTTCCTATCAGAAAGTTTGAGGTTATGGACTCATCACCTGAGGCGTTAGCTTATTCTAATCTAAAAAACATACACCGTCCTTCCCTCACCAGCCCCACCTCCCCATATACAAAATGTTCATCTTAGAAAGCTGTCACTAGATCAGTCAAATCTATCTGTGTAGCTGCTTCAATTTATTCTTCTTATTGATTTCTCCCCCATACCTCATACTCTTCCAGGCTTGCAGGGCTCAAACCATTAAAGCATTCAGAAGCTGGCTTTGGTATTACTTCAAGTTATTCAAAACAGTCACCACTTGCTGAGTCTCTAATGTCTCATCTGTTGAATGGGTGCATTTCCTTCCTGATCCCTTCCACCTCTAAACTTGTCTATTTCCAAGGATCTATGGCATCCAGGCATATGGTGAGCTTACGTGAGTGAGGCGGCCTTAGCTGATGTGGTCAGTTTAGACAATGCCTTGACTAATGGCAAAAGCCACAGGGCACACAGACACCCAAGGAGCTACTGTGTCAGTGCTGTACGCAGTAAACCAGATTCATCCCAATAGTTTCATGGTCACTGAGCTTAGGATCATCATTCCAAGAAGGGGGAAAAAAAGGAGAGAAAAACAAGAGAACATGAGATTGTTTTCTTATTTTTCCAAATTCCTAGTTTGCTCTACTATGGTTTTATTTAAATTCTAAACATGAAGAGCACCTTTTATTTGTATGTTTGAAGCAGACTGCTAGTTTTAAAAAATTAATCACAGCTTTTCTAGAGGCAGGAGGATGGTCAAGATGAACCACAGCCGTGCCTTGCAGCCTTGTGACACCCGTTTTTAAAGCTTTATTTGGAGTGTGGCACATTATAATTGACAGACCTGACAAGCATTCTGGTTTCATGGGCTGCATGTCAGGATTCCTGCCCTGTATTTCCATATCACCGAGCACTTCCAGTGTGTCCTTGAACTAATTTAAAATCTCCCTGGGTTTCAGGTTCCCCATCTTCGTTGAAGACCCCACATCATTTGCCATGAACTTGCAGAATGTTCATAAGCATATAGTATGCTTTCCTCCAGCTTTGAGAGATGTCTTATCTCTTCACCCACAATGTTGGTAACTCTTTGCTTATCCTTTAGAGAGAGCAACTCATGTTGTATAACTCATCCCCCTAAAATAACATGTGAATTGCATCAGTGAGTTAAAAAAAAAAAAAAAATTGAGAACTGGTGTTTTAGAGCCACAACCCCAATTTGACTACATTGTTTTTTTTTTGTTTTCAACTTTGTTTTTTACATCATGTATCTGGGAAAACAGTGTACATTTTCTTAAGACTTTTTAAAGCTGGTACTTAAGGCTTTGAAGTTTGCTCTTTCCCCTCAAATTTTGTGAGTTGCAATTAATTTCTCAAGGGGGAAGGAAGTTTAGAATATCTGATAGCATCAGATTCCAGTACCTCCCATTGATTTGTGGCATACAGTATACCTTCAAAATAAATGGTATATTTTGAAAACAGAAATTTATTTCACATACTGCAGTAAGACAGAACAAACAGCTCATCTTGCTGTATGTATAAAGAAGCAAAATGTAATTGATAAAGATAATCAGATGATGCCAGGTTGTTTTAAATAGCTATGAAAAATAAAATGTGTGAATTCAGAAGAGATTAGATTCTTTTTTCCACCTAGGGCTTTGGAGAGAAACAACTGGCATGTGTAATTTTGTCCGCATTAATTTTTACAGCCATGGTCAAATAGCCCCACTAGACTGAAACTTGTGAAGAATTTTCTTTCTTCATTTGGCTTGATCATAGAGGAATTAGCTCCCTCAGTGAGCCAAGGTGAAAAGAAGCTAGTTTGGGGAAATAAGCAACATTCATAGGAAAGAGAAAGTTTGAGGCAAACATATGGTTGAAATGCTCTAGTCGATTTCAGATCAAGCTGAGAGAGTTGAGATCCGTTGGTTCAGGGATCCAGTTCACTGCACATTCCTACTGTGCCTGACTACTAATTGCATCCTATGTTTGTCAATCAAATATTTGCAATTAACAAAAATATTCCCCTAAGAGACATAGAACAGAGCTGGCAAAGGATCTGGTGCTTTGCTAAGTAGAGCTAGCTGCACACAGAAAATGAAACAAAATATGGTACTAAAAATATTCGGCTGCCGATGACACGGCTAGACACTCCCAGTCAAAACATTAACAAGCAGGATAGGTGGCATGGGGGGCTTTTCAAAGGGATTTTGTTCAAAGAACAGAAACTTTGATCTCAGTGTCTCTGACCCCTCCTCCACCTCTGATTCTTCAATCTACAAGTACATATAGTGGTTTAATTTAACTCTGTGCATAATTTGCCTAAGGATAAAAGTTGATCTAGATTTTTTTAACTCCAATTTTACAAATGCTCTACTTTCTCCCTCCTCCCTCCTCCCCACACACAGATTTCAAGAGAGAAGGCTGAAAAGGAAGGTGACTGGAATATTAAGAACTGTGAGATATTCTGAGGAAACTCTAATTTGTAAATTGGTAGAAATGCCAGTAATTTGTTGGGAATTGAAGACCCTCTGTATTCAAGAGTGAAGCTTGGCAGCTGTGCACTGTTGTTTTATAAATCAATATTACATCTGAAGGTGGTATTTGAATGTTTGTGTCATTGGGGTTTGTCTCCAACATAGTTCTGTGATAAGAAATGTTCAAACAAAACAAACACAATCCCTTCCCCGTCCTTTAGGATAAAGTCCAAACATAATTCCACAACAGGGATATAACATTCAAATCAACTACAGAACTTCTGTAATTACATAAAACCCCACGACCACAGAAATGCAATTGAATTGAAGACGCTTTGCAATATTCCCCAAGAAAGGACTGTGTAGCTGTCAGATTAACAAAAGTCAAGAGGAGGTGAGACAATGCTCACCATTGCAAAAAGAGCTTTGTGCATAATGAACAGAATTTGCATGCCTGTTTAGGAAATTAAGGTGAATCCAAGGTGACTTAGGGTCACATGAGGAGTCACAATGGTGACTAACTAGAAAAGTGAGCATTAAATATTAGTCATTTGGTTTAAATAAATTCATCTCAATTATTATTAGATATTACTTAGATTTAATAAAAAATAATAGCTTAAGTGAAATTTTTGACATTGTCTGCTTGTTACCTGCCCCGAGCTTCTGTGATTCTGTGCTGTGATTTTGGTTGCTGTATGAGAGAGGACAGTTGAGGCTGAGCTGCTTTTTGATTGTTGTCAATTCCTCCATCATTTAGATAAAGCCCACTTGCACCGTTATGACTAGGGTGAACCATGAAGAATGGGCAATGGGGCATTTAGTACATTAACTCATTTTCATAAGCAAAACCAGCTACACGATCAGGAAGGAAAAAAAAAAATGCAATGCCATTACCATTCTGGCCTTCTTTACCCTAAGAACTATCTCATAGAGTTTACAAAGAAAATAGGTCATGCCAAGGATTCTAAGCCAGAGATGGAGTGAAATGCTTCTACTGCTCTGGTTCAGTGGTTTTACAATTGTTTTAAATAATATTGTCCATCAGTAAAATATTTTTCAGCACACATCTCCAGTGTTTCTGCAATTGTACTACTAGATTAGATACATTACAAAGCATTATCAAACAGAAAATGTTAAAGGACAGGATAAAAAGTAATTAGAAATCAATGCTATCTTCCTGAATTCTATCTTCTGTAAACTAGAAGATTAACACACTCCATTCTCAACAGAGGAGAGGCAGATGAAATTGGCAGGACCCCAGGTTTTCCTGAGTGGTCTGGGTCTAGCTAAACTGGAACAGAGATGCAAGTGGGAAACCTCTTTTGCCACCACTGAACACCAGCACTAAGCTGAGGATTAAGTGGGGGGAAATGGTTGTACTTAGACTTGCAAAACTGTATGTGGAACACTCTTGGTTCATTTTGATTCCATCTGCACTGAACCACAGAAACTCAGAGCCTGCTAATAACCAGATGAAAATCGAAAAATTGTCTCAAACAATTCTTTTTGATTATGCCCAAGTGCCATCTAATAATGGTTGAGATTGATTTATTTGAAAAAAAAAAATGACTAATTTACTCAACATCCTTGGTATGGGGGAGAGGGAGAAAGATGCAGATAAGTGTGCGTGTGTGTGTGCGTGTGTGTGTGTTTGTGTAAAGAAATCCCAGGGGAATCTTGGTGGAGGGGAGAGAAAGAAAAACCAACTTGCCTTTGGCAGAAATTCCTGGCCTTGCCATGTGCAAGTTGTGCTACTCGGAAGCTAAAACTTGAGTTGACCAGGCAGAACTCACTTAGACCTTTTTTCAATTACTTCTGTCCAAAATGGGGACAATAAAGTCTATTTTGCAGAGTCATTCTGAGCAGTAGAAATTGTTTTTATAAAGTGACTCACACAGCACTTTATAGCAGTTGCTCAATACATGGTGGTCACTCTTGTTACATAACTGGACAAGACAATAAATCCTAGGCTTTGCCAAGAATATCTATTCAGTATTCAAGTGCACCAGCAGTAATTACAGCAATCATGAGAATATGATTTTACTTTAGAATTCGAATTCATTTTATTTCCATGATCACATTTAATCTTCATAATGAATTTGAAAGATAGACAGAACAAGTATAATTATCCCCATTTTACAGATATAGAAAGGTTGATAAATTATTGACATCCAGTGATGGCACTTACAATCACTCAGAACTGCTTTCTACACCAGCTATGGGAAGGAAGCAGACATATTTGGCATATATTACTTTCTTAAGTAACTCAACCACATAAACTGTGTATGCATATATGGGTTTAAAAACTTTTTCATCTAAAGTTAACTCTGTTTAGCCCAGTCTTTTCCTCTCTCTCTCTCTAGTCTCTTCATCACCCAACACATTCCTTGGTAATAAAACAAATATCACAATATAATGAATTAAAGAAGTGAATAAAGCATCTGTTACATGTGTTCTCTATTAAAACTTTGCTTCGGCTGTTATTTTGAGACATAATAAATAGCAAATGCCTCTATCTTCTGCTAAGTATATGTTTTTGTTTTTGTTTTTCTTTCACCAACTTAAAAGTTGAATGATGTCAATATAGTTTACAAAACAGATGGTGGGGTGAGGGGAAAGATTGAGGGGTGGGGGGAGAGAGAGAGACAGAGAGAGAGAGAGAAAGAGAGAGAAAAGAAAACAAACAAGCAAAAAAACCCAGAGGCATTTCATATCCACCAAGGAAACTCTCAGCTCTCCACATAACAAATAATGTTACAAACAATGCACTGCACTTAAGAAATATTGACTTGTTTCCTGGCTGTTTTGAAGCAAGATAGAAAGCCTGTTGTCCGTTATCTCCATTTTGGTGTCTATACTAGTTTGAATGGTGTTCCCCAAAAATTCATGTCCACTTGAACCTCAGAAAGTTACCTTATTTAGAAATAGGAGTTTTATAGATGTAATTCGTTAAAATAAGGTCATACTGGATTAGGGTGGCCCTAAATTTATTATGAGCTGGTGTCCTTATAAGAAGAGAAGAGGACAAACAGAACCAGAGACACACAAAGGGAAGAGGGTCGTCTGGGAATGGAGGCAGAAATTCGAGTGACGTAGCTATCAGAGAAGGAATGCCAGGGATTCTCAGCAACCACAGAAGCTAGGAAGAGGCAAAGGAGGTTCTACACTAGTGTCTTTGGATGGAGTGCAGCCCTGCTGATCCCTTGATTTTGGACTTCCAGCCTCTAGGACTGTGAGAGGATACCTTTCTGTTTTGACTACTCAGTTGACAGCAATTTGTTATGGCAGCCCTAGGTGATAATGCAGTGTCCAAATGTATTACTGTTACAGAAATGAGCTTGTGTGTTCATGTTTTATGCCATGTCTTAGTGGCTATTTAATTCCTTAAGGTGACTCTCCCCACGCAATTTGATAAGAACATTGACAGACACCAAGAGTCCAGGTCATTTCTATCTTCATGTAAATAATATGAACCAATTCTGGAATAACTTTCACGATTGATTCCCTCTACCAAACAAACTAACAAGAACAAAACCAAAATTAACTCATAAATTCCATTTTTATTTCACAGTAAGAAATTATAAGACACCAATTTCCAAAGTAACTACAAGCTTTGGATTTTAGATTTGTGTGCTATTGTCCTTTGTACAACATTTGAAATATAATTTTATGGCCCAGCACTGTTAGCCAAATGTTAACCTTCACCCACAAATCCCAAAGTCCTGTTAGGATCAAAAACTGATTTGGGTTCCTACTAGAATTTCTCTACCTGCACATCATAATTTTGACCTCAGTCCTGACCAGGTCACCTTCCCAGATTACACACCCCTCATAACTTCTTAAACAGATGCCTTTGTAATACTCATAACCTTTTCCACACTTTTAAGTACATATGTCTGGGGTGAAGGAGGGAATCTGAAGCTGTATTCTTATGGCTTCAAGATTCGTAGAGATACAGATCTATTTTTTTTTTAAGTAAGGCATTTTCTGAAGAACAGATGCTGAAAATCTTCTGCCTCCAACACCCTTCTTGCGGCATTTTAGCACACAATGAAGCCTCTTTCTAACATGGTGATGAAGTCTTTTGAGGGGTTCTGGGATTGGGAATTTTGCTCACTTTGCTTTTATGCTGTTTTCCAGGAGGCCATTTCTATGTATTTTAATTCCATGGTCCTTATAATTTGCCAAGAGTCCTCTCCCAGCCTATCATGGGCACAATATTACTAAAGATTAGGCAGAGTGGAGAGAATTAACATGGCTATCATCTTTTAGATGTTTACTATTTGCTAAGCACTGCAGTATACGCTCCATATACTTATCTCTTTATTTCTCACCTCTGAGTTAAGCGTTATCATCCTCTTTATAGATAAAACAACTGAAGCTCAGAGAGGTGAAGTGATTTGATCACTAATAGCTCATAGCTAATCAAATGCACTTTACTTCAGTCACCTAGACAGCCTGAGAAGATTGCTGTACATCATGAAAGCTGGAGGATCTCTAGGAAACCCTTGGGTAAGGGCTGCCTGAGGCCGGGAGCCAGACCTGGATAGAGGTAGATAGGTTGGGGGAGGCCTCCAATGCCTGTAGTTAAGAAAGAGTCCTGTATGCTAAGGCTTATTTGAAAATCCACTAACAAAGAGATGCCAGTGTTCACTGACAACCATACTGGTCAGAGAAAACACCCTTAGTGTATTTGGCAGCATATGGTATATGTAACACATGTGAGTCAGATGCTTTTAAATCCAGGATGGCTTCAAAGGCAAAAATATCAGGATTTGTAAAGAGCTTTAGATCTACTCAGAATCCCATCTGAAGGTCAGCTGAGGCCTCTACAGCAAGAAGAGTACTAGACTGAGCCCTTGGGGTGATCCATTAGTTAGCCCTAGTTGCAGTATTGCTGCATAACAACCACAGACCTTGGTGGTATATAATGATATTACTTTGGCTCATTATCTGTAAGGCCTGGACTGGACATGGCTGTTCTTACTGTATTCACTCATGGATTTGCAGAGATCTATAGATCAGCTGGGTAGTTCTGCTGGTCTTGCCTGGATTTCCTCATATGTCTGGGGGAAGGTTGGCTATTGACTGATCTAGGATCTACATCAGCATAGATGTCTGGGGTAGCATGGCTTAGTTCCAAGTCTCTCATCCTCCAGCAGAGTGACCCAGACATGTTTTCCTGCTGATGACAGAGGGCAAGAATGGGCAAGTCCCATCATTCAACCTTTCTCAAGCCTCTGCTCCATATTTGTGGTTATCCCATTGGCCATGCAAGTCACATGGCTGGGCTCAGAGTGGCAAGCTACTGCACAGTCACATGGAAAAGCCATGGACACAGGAGGGTAAATAACTGGGGAATTAATCAACCACTGGAGATTTTGACTCTACAAAGTCAATGGAGCACCTTGAGGAATTCCACTGCAGTTTACTCATTTTTATAATCTCAGCCCCTGTGATATAAGCTCAATAAATGCTTTATCCATGAATGAATGAAGATACATGACTGAATGAATAGCAGTCCCACTCTGAAGTAGGCTGGGCTATCTTGCTACTTTTTGGAGAAAAATTGTACTTACTTTAGTCTAATAGCACAGAGGGAAATAACTATGTTCTATTACTAAACAGATTTACTTTTTTTTTTATCTCTCTCAGAAAAGTTCCTACTCTAAATAAAACAACAGAATTCCTGGGCACTATTCATGTTAGAGTGATATGGAAGCACCCCAAACAAAACACTACAAGAATATTTTGGGGAAGAAAACAGACCAAATTGTGCTGAATCCAGCTTCTAGCCTCAGCCTGATGCTGTGCTGGATTAGCTATGCCCCCGTCAGGCAATTATATGGGACTCGTAACACGTCTTCAGTTCTGTGCTCATTTTCATAATAAACCTCTGGTTTCACTTCCTCTAGCACTGTTTTCTCTAAGATTTACCATTTGAGAGTAACAAACACTAAATAGAACAAGTATTTCTGCTGAGTTAAAGCTCAACCATTCAAGTTACATTTTCATGGTTCTATCTCGGTGTCTGTAGCTTCCCACCTAGAATCTATATTTCTTGCCTACAGTAGTTATAGCATCTGTCTGGTTGCACTCTAATCCTATATTTTTTAGCAGCATAGAAGAAAGGTGGGATAGAAGCAGTCTGTAAATTTGGCTGGAAATGTGTCTTTCAGTGTGTTGCCTCTTTAGAAACAAAAAGAGTATTTTGAGCCTGCCACAAAACATGGTTGTGCTGGTTTGAAAAGACACCACAGAGGTGTGTTCAACTTGGAGACACACATGATGGAGCTAATGAAAGAAATACAGAGTTTTTACCTTTAAAAAGAAGTATTATTATATTAGCATCTTTCCAAGAATTAGGTAGCTTAGGTCATATTAATCTTAGAGTTTCAATACCAGGGAATAGCTGGAAACCTTTCTTCCCCACCAAGTTGCACTTAAAGTTTTGATCCTTGGGAGCCAGCAGTAATGTGTGATAAATAGCAATCAGCTCCTTCACTCTGGGCCTCATAGCCTGCCCAGGGGCTCTATGCTGCCCCACCGAGCTACTCTGGAGGCAGATGATGCCTTTTTAAATAGCACATTAATATTAAAAATAGTTCGGAACAGATCAAGGGCAAAGCCACTCATTCCTTCACAGGAATTTAAGCCTCATGTACAACGCATGCTACTTCCTCATATGTGTCAGATGGTCCTGACCTCTCAAAACACAGATTCAGCCCACATGAGTGGAAATTAACACATGTGGCAATAGTGGATGGTGACAATGCCTCAAAAACAGACAGGTGTCTGGCAGTGAGTGCCTGGTGTATGAGAGAATATTCACAGAAAGACAATATGTCTTTTCTTTAAATCAATGCAGTAGAGCTTTAATTCAGAGGCCATTTTGTCACCCTAAACAAATCTCTGTTGCTGGAATCTCACTGTTTCTTTCCTCCAGGGAAAGTGGAGGAAAAAAAAAAAAAAAAAGGCTGTACATTTTCCTCAACCTACCTCCCATTTGTCCTTGAAATCTTCTCTATATTCTGTTCTTCCTTGACCGTGGTTCAGAAACAGAATGAGCTCTGGCTTAGATACCGCCCTCTGGCATCTCCACCCTCAAAATCTATGAAATGGCCCCAATGCCCCATCACAGATGCCAGCGGCCCCACTTGAGTGCTAGCCTTCTCCTAACAGGAAGTGTGTCTTACCCCACTGTGTTTGTTGACGGAATAAATTTGAAGAGAAAAGTTACACATGAAAATCTTTGTACATTTTACAAATTCTATGACATTAATTCTAAGATATTAACTTGATGGCTATTAGCAGACATCTCATCTCCACTGCTCCAGGGAATCTGGGAGGGAAAGATGAGTAAGATGAAAGATTAGATAGAGAGGCTGATAAAGGTTAGGTTCTCCAGACGTAGATCCTAACTGAAGTTTTGGTGCAAGGTGTTTATCAGGAGTGAATGCCTGTGAACAGAAGGGAGAAGATGCAGGAATGGGCAGAGACAGAAGCCTAACTGTTATGCAGGCTCAATGAGTCCTAGACCAACCTGCTTGGCCCTTGATGCCCTGGCCTCTCTCAGTCACTGGATGTGAGCTGCCATCAGAGAAGCAGGATGTCCAACAAGGTGGACTTGCCACTTGAACAGGACCTGAAGGTGCTCATAGCTGGAGGCAGTCTGCTCACTGTACTCCCCAATGCTGGACAGCAAGCTCTTCCTTGAAGGATAATCTGGGCAACTCATCTCCATGTATACCACAAGCCTCAGTGACTATGCCTAAATACCCAAAGCTTGTAGAGTGAGTGCCATATAACTGAGAACTAAAGACAGCTGTGCTGATGAACAGAAATGGGTTTGACCGATCTCCCAGATAGAAAGCTGCACCAGCAATTATGAGGTCTTGGGAGGCAAAACAGCCTTAAATGTGAGGCAAGACAGGTCTGGGAGGCAAGACAGCCCTAAAGCCAAGGATGGGGTTGAGGATGAGGGTTCATACAATGCAGTACCCATCTAACTAGTCACTTTTTCCAAAAAGCAAAGCAAAACACAACACCAACAACAAAAATTATAAGCGTCTTGAAGTTGGGATTAAACTCATCCATCACTGAAAGTTGGAAGCCATGGTCTTCTCAACCAGGAATTAAAAGTTATAATGAGCATAGAACATGTTAGGTTCAGGAATCTACCTGTTCACTTTGATAGCTGTGAAAGGAGCCTCTCATATGTTTGATGTATACTTTATGAGCAACTGAACATTTTATATCAGAACCTATGAATATGTGTCTGTGTATGGGCATTGTATATATATCTCAGCAGATATTATGCCAGTTGGATTCCGATTCATAAGGAAATTACAAAAGCATTATTTTAAAATTTTTTCTCAAAAGTAAAATTACTGGGCATAATTAAAAAGTCTTTATTAAATATCCAGTCTTTAGAGTTTCTTATTGCTTTCTTCAGGGACACTCAATATTCCTGGAATAATTACATATCTTTAAATACAAATAGGAAATGTGCTCATTTTGAGATCTCAGGAACTTGACATTCAAAAACCTTTGACTATTCCAAATGTTGGCATTAATATTTACTATACCTGTTGTTAAACTATACTATCAATGCTATAAACAGTAATTCAATTTTAGGGAGATGACAGGATGATCTGGTGAGCTTTGACCATACAAAATGAGGGTTAAATAGCCTTCCTAGATAGTATCAGCATGTATGTAGTATTAATGATGCATAAGCTATGTGCCAGGGATATTAACCATCACAGAAATTCCATGAATTTAGTATTTGTAATGAAAGTTTACGGTAACCATTGTCTTAACTGACGGTATATAGCACTTTCAACAATTAAAGGAAAATGTGGGTTGTAGGCCTTTGTTAGGAGATGAATTGTGTCCCCCCAACATCATATTTTGAAGTCCCAGTCCCAGTGCCTCAGAATGAACCATGTTTGGAGATAAGGTCTTTAAAGAGTGATTAAGTTAAAATGAGCCCTTGTAGGGTAGGGTCCTACTCCCACGTGACTGATATTCTTGTTAGAAGAGGAAGAGACATTAAGGGTACTCATGCACATAGAAAGGCCATGTAAAGACCGAGAGAAAGTGGCTATCTGCAAGTCAATGAAAGAGGCCTCAGAAGAAACCAAACCTACCAACACCTTTACTTTGAACTTTTAAGGCTCCAGAAATGTTAGAAAAAAATAAATTCTGTTGTTGAAGCCATGAAATCTGTGGTATTTTTTTTATGGCAGCCCTAGAAAACTAATATAGTCTCCTTCCTCTTGGGTGGTATGATACAGATGATGTGTTACAGTAAAAGTGGACCGCCAACCAAATAAATATTTTCCAGTAAGTAGGCACAAGAGCAGTCATTCAATATATGTTATAAGTTCAAGAATTATGGAATCTTTTAAGTTGTTACTGAAAGGATCAAGTATGTAGATGAGACATGTAGATGTCTTATATATTGGCGGGATTCAACTGGATTCTGAATTGAAGACAATGTGAGGCTGTTTGGAATCCTCAGCTTGAGGTCCTGTTACAATGGGTTACTTAGGACTGACTAGATTCTTACACCCTGTTCATGATAAGGTTAATGTGCTGTAGAGCACTTCTAGTCAATCTACACATCCTAAACACTACTTATATTCGTTATGATTAAAAGGTTTTAATATTAAATATCCATTGTACTAATTAGTGGTATGCAGCCATCTCTATATGAGTTTCTAATTTGAATCTTCCAAGTGTAAACTCAGCACTTGAGTTTGTCATTTAGATGTCAATCACCAGTCCCTAGGGCATCAGGTGAAATCAACAAATCCATACATATCATATGTCATACAGTTTATGATGAAGTACTTTATTTTATTAAATTAGTGTTTTCAGGGTTTTTTTAATGTGACATAATTTCAAGACTTACAGAAAAGTTGCAAGAATAATGCAGAAAATCCCCAGACACCCGTATCTTTCAGCCTAATTTATTCTTTCCTCTCTTTCTCAATCTCTATCTTTACCCCAAAATATTTTCTAGTGCATTTTCATAAAACATAACTTTGTATAACTGGGAAATTAACATTTACAAATGGTGATTCCTAATTTCATCATTCCTTCAACAGTTTTTAATTGGCTTTC
The DNA here is from genome assembly GCF_047675955.1 of Chlorocebus sabaeus. Taxonomy (NCBI): domain Eukaryota; kingdom Metazoa; phylum Chordata; class Mammalia; order Primates; family Cercopithecidae; genus Chlorocebus; species Chlorocebus sabaeus. The sequence continues at coordinate 59,061,980 of NC_132917.1, read as the reverse complement.
TACTATAAGGGAGAGCTTTCTCTTCCTTTTTATACATCTGTATTACTGAGAACTCAGGAATTCTTACTTTATCCAATAAGTTATAAGCTCTCACTGCATTTATTTATTTTGATGTTCAAATCATCCTGGAGTTGGCCTGTGGAAGTCCCCTTCATACTAGAGCTTGTGTCCTTTTAACATGTTTTCTTCATTCTATGAACACTTTCTTTCTTTTTTACATAAGATATTCCAAGCTCATCTTATATATATGCACACATATATACTCATACATTTCGAGATCTATATGCTAATGTATATTAAAGTAAATTGCAAACAATGAAAAAAACACTTGCCTGAAACAAACAAAGCAGGGTCCCTAACTGCTTTTCTAAGCCCTGATACTTTATAACCATTCCTTTCTCAGTGTTACCATCATCTCACCTTTACTCCTGCAGACAAGAAACTTTTGTTTCTTTTTCTCCTTTCTAATCCTTTTAAAATCAGTTGTACCGTAGTCCCAATTATTAACAGGAGGAACACTGGCCCACTTTTACTTGAGAGTGGTGCCAATTACTCCTCAAAAGTCATTTTGAAGTGGTTAGGGTGAAGTGGAGAAGTGGCCATTTACTCTCAAACTTCTGAATTCTTTTAATGCAACAAATGAAGGATTGAGGGGGGCGGGGGGAAGGCAGGGAGCAATTCCAGTTAGTTTTCCAAAGTAAAACAAATTAAATATTCACAATATGATATTTATCATCTGGTTTTACAGGTGATGAGATTGGGTGATTAATTTGTTCAAAGCCCTTCAGCTAGTTAATAGTGAATCTCAGACTCATCTCAGTGCATTGATCCTCTAGCCCAGCAATGCTCAACATGTGGTCAATTTAGGAGATTACCAAGACCTATTTAGAGGATCCACAACGTTAAAATTGGTTTTACAATAAAACTATAATTTATCTTTTACTTTTTTTTTTTTTTTTTTTTTTTGCCTTTTCACTCTTTCTCTCATAAGTGTACATTACTCAAGAATTTTACATGAAGAGTGATAGTGTTGGTATCATTCTGATGACTAATGGAATGTGTACTCACATATTCCAAAATTTTTTGAGGTAGTAGTTTTTGGGGAAAAAAATGTGAGTTTTCAGATTAACTCAGTTTTTTCTTATTATTTACATCAAGCTCTTGCCATTTACCTTTGTTTCTATTAGCTATAAACCTTGTTTTTAATCCAAAGTACTGTTTTTTGTTTTGTTTTTTTTTTGTTTGTTTGTTTGTTTTTGAAGAGGGAGTCTTGCTCTGTCACCCAGGCTGGAGTGCAGTGGCCGGATCTCAGCTCACTGCAAGCTCCGCCTCCCGGGTTTACACCATTCTCCTGCCTCAGCCTCCCAAGTAGCTGGGACTACAGGCGCCCGCCACCTCGCCTGGCTAGTTTTTTGGTAATTTTTAGTAGAGACGGGGTTTCACCGTGTTAGCCAGGATGGTCTCGATCTCCTGACCTCGTGATCCGCCCATCTCGGCCTCCCAAAGTGCTGGGATTACAGGCTTGAGCCACCGTGCCTGACCCCAAAGTACTGTTAATTTGAAATCCAAAAATGAATTTTCTTTGGAAATATCTCCCTCTCTTTCTTTTTTTGAAGCACAACAAGAACTTTGTATACTTTGTGGTGTTGTTTTACAATAATGAGTCTAAATTTCTCTGTTTTACTTTGTTGTGTGTAGCTCACACTTGCAAATGCTCTTTGAGGTCCTCAGTCATTTTTAAGAATGCATAGGGGTCTGGAGACAATGTTGTGGGATGGATATTGTCAAGGAGAAAGAATATTTAAGGGGTAGCATCATTGAGGTAAAAAGAAAGACTGGTTAAGCTAGTGAGTAGTCTACTTGTAATAGACTCTGCAGCTGTGTAATAGACTTCTTTTTGCTTTGAGCTGCTAGTTTTCTGCTTCTAAAGCCAAGGGCAAGAAAGCACCCCACTGACAGGACTGCCATGCTAAAAGAAGGGGCAGTACAGGGCTCAGACAGCAGCTTAGTAAGTCTTAAACTGTTTGGCCAAGAGGCAAATGAGTCTACCTTACTCCTGGTATGTGATCAAATAGTGTTTATAAACCAAGAAACTCTGCAGGTGTTTCAGCAAAGCAGCAGCATTTATAAGATGGCAATGCAAGGTATTAGAAGGCAGCAAAAGGGCTAACTGCATGTAGTTTAAGTGTTTGATAATGAGCAGAGGAGAATAGGTTTTGCCTTCAGCCAAATTTTGTGCATCTTAGCTTTGGAACCAATATCCTGAAATATTGTCATGTCACAACTGGCCTATTGTCTGGGAACAGGAATGTCCATGGATGTTCACTACATTTTAGACAGTAAAGAGCCAAACACTAACCCATTTTGATCATTTTGATGAGTTAAGTATAAATAAAGCAGATGGATCAGATTAAATTTCCCTTCCTCTTGCCCTGAATAAGCTCCTTCCTTCTTTCCTTCCTTCCTTCCTTCCTCCCTTCCATCCATCCATCCTTCCTTCCTTCCTTCCTTCCTTCCTTCCTTCCTCCCTTCCTTCATTCCTTCCTCCCTCCCTCCGTACTCTCTCCTTCCCTCCCTCCCTCCCTTATTCCTTCTTTCCTTCCTTCCTTCCTTCCTTCCTACCTCCCTTCCTTCATTCCTTCCTCCCTCCCTCCATACTCCCTCCCTCTCTTCCTTCCTTCTTTGTTCTTTCTTTCCTTCCTTCCTTCCTTCCTTCCTTCCTTCCTTCCTTCCTTCCTTCCTTCCTTCCTTTCTTCCTTCCTTCCTTCCTTCCTCCCCTGTTCCTTTCTTTCTTCCTTCTCTGTCACTGTTGTTTTATGTTGAGGAAAAATAAGCTTGGCCAAATATCATTTTCCCAAGTGTCAACTATTTGCAAATACATTCATATGTACACTAAAGACAAAGTGCAGTAGGTCTAGTTTAGCTGGGTCTACTGGCACCATAACCGATGCAGACACATGACCTTTGTCCTTCCAACTTTCCAAACAGCAAAGAGCCTTTGTGTGTTCACTCCATTTTCTCCCATTCCCAAACATTCAGTTAATAGACAAGTTCTCCTTATCTGTCCAATTCCAATATGCAACCTTGACTTCCAAAACTGGTGATGACTTAGGGAACAAATAGCAAAGTGGCTGCAGGATTCTTGGGGAATATTGGATTCAAAATGGCCTCTGTTGCCAGCACATGATAGGTTGGACACAAAGCCACTTAATACAGAGCTGTCTAACTCACCCCTCCCCAGCCTCTAGACTTCTCTCGTGTCCTGGATTCTCTTTGTTTCCCAAAGTGACCTTATCTATATAATCATCTTCCTGGAAATATGGGGAAAGACAAAAAAGTTTGACAACCACTGCTCTAGGCTGTGTCATTTTAATGCACAATGTGAGGGGAAATGACAGATGCATAAGACAAAAGTTATCTGATGCTCATCCTTTGACCAAATGCCAGTGTATTTCTACCCAATTCATCTACATAAGTTTGTTTTATTTGTGAAACAGAAATATTTCAGTTACTTTCCCTCCTCAGTATTTTTAGGCCCTACCTCTGGGGCTGGGATTGGACAGGTGTTTTTATATTTAGGGAGATTGGTCCCAGAGGCTCTGCTAATTTCCCAGGAAACCAAAGTAAAAGATCTGTGACTGGTAATGCCACAACTTAGTTTTAAGTTTTTTCTATCCATCTCCTTTTCAGGCATTGCTCAAGCCCCATCTAAGCCCAACCAAATCTTCTAGGAATCCTCCATGTGTCATCTGAGCTTGATATGTCAAACCATGGCTTATTCCAATTATCACATAACCAGTAGCTCATAAACATACAAGCCACAACACTGGTCTCCTGACTGGATACAAATTAGGAGTAGAGTATTCTTAAAGGCCCCTGATACTTGTCATCAATGTCTTCTGTTAAAGGGCAGCAGGGGGATTGAAAACACTTATTTTTACCTTCAAATACCAACTTATGTTCATCACTGCTAGAAAAAGTCTTGTCATTTCTCATTTCTTGATGAACTGAAGGTATAGCAAATGAGCATACTATATTTACTAAGGCAAGATCCTTAGCACCAGAAGTAGGAGTAGGAGTGATAGGAGTAACAGAGCGAAAAAAAAAAAAAAAATTGCTTCTTGGCAAACACTATGTAGAGACCACCAAAAGCTATGTGAAGCCCCTCTCTCTTGCTACCACTTCCTTAGTTCAAAAAGCCAAGCATCTTCCCCCTCCAGGCTCTCCTGCAACTAGGGGCTACCATATCATGTATTTTTGGCCCAGGACATGTAAGGAAAGTTTTCTGGGGAGTTGGGAAGCCCCCGAAGAAGCTTTTCTTCCTTCATATTAAAGGACAATGAAGAAGGAGGCGCATGTGAAATTATCACCTTCCCACTGCCTTAAATGCCAACATCCTGGCTTGAAGTGAAGTGGCTATATTGTGACTATCAGAGAAAAGTCAAGGAAATGACAGCAGAGCTAGACCTAACTTCGTCAAGTCAGAGAAATCATGCTGGCTACTACATTTCTCTGCATTCCTTGTTATGGAAGAAAAGCACACACCAATTCTGTTTAATCTGTTGACCAGCCTTAGCCTTAGACTTCATGTGTGTAATATGGGGGATAAAGGTATGCATTTTGCAGACATTAATGTAGGAATTTTTCTTGTTAAGTGTGGGAATCAGTTTGCAAACTGGAAAATTCTACACAACTGTAAGAAAGGCTTTGTTTGGAAAGTGTGGTGGATTAGATCATTTATATTTTTGTAGCCCTATTTGGAAGTATTAATTGTATGTCTAATATTCACTGTGTAATCCTCTAGTGTTTGAAAGTGCACCAAGGACCCAGCCCTTAAGGAGATTACAATTTATTAAATAATTCCTTCATGAAGTCATTTAATTCCTGATGTAACACCACAGAGAATAAAACAAAAAGTATTAAGCTATTAAGTGCTAAATTACAAGATACTGAGGGCTAGTTCTACAGAAATGTGAATTAAAATATTCAATATATATTAAGTGCTTAGTATGTTCCAAACACTATTCTAAGTATTTTACATGAAGCAAGTAGCTTAATCCTAGGACAACTCTGTGGATAAATATATTACCCTGCACATTTTACTCTTAGTAAAATTGAGGTGCAATGGAGTTACATGTGTTGACAGAATTCACAGATGGTAAGTGGCAGAGCCAGGATTGAATCCAGGCACCCTGGCTTAGATCCACTGCTCTCTTGGGAACATCAAAATGTCAGATCATTTGTTTCTAACCCTTACTCTGTTGCTTACCTAGTTATGTGAACTTGGGTGAGGCATTTAGAAAACTGCTTCCTTATCTTTTAAATCAGGATGCTACCCAATCCTACCCAATAAGATTGTTTTAATGATTAAATCAATTATGTATATAAAGCACCTTGTGCTGTAACTGGCACAGAGTGGGGCATAATAAATGACCACCATTATTATCCTAGTGGGATAGACTGGACGCCTCAGCACCCCTTCCATCAGAGCAAGGAGGTGAGACCATCTCTCCTGAATGTGTTATAGATTTGAAATTTTATTTAGGCCCAGAAAATAGTCAAATGTTTTTAGAAAAATTATGTTTAGGCAACTGCTTCACATTGGGGAAGATAAAAGTTATGATAACTTTCTAAGGAGAAAGCTTTTTCTGAAAAAAGAAATTAAGATTTATGTTGGTGTGAACGATTATTAGGAAAACTAGTAAGGAAATTAGTCACAGTTCACATGGGTGAAGGGGCTGAATAGCATAGGAATCATAATTCATTTATTGGACAAATATTTACTGAGTGCTCACCAAGTGCCATATTTGTTCTAGGTATTGCTACCCCTCTTGATCCCCATCCCCACAGCACAACTCGTTAAAGGGCTAGCTTATTAAGACTATAAAGAAGCGTCCTGCCACGCAGAGCTGCATCATTGTTCTTCTAAAGCAGAGAGTACTGGAGAATGGTATATGTGGAGACGGTGGATTTCATTGATTTACTTTTTTTAATTAGATAGCCATTCAACCCATGAAACCCTGAGAGAATGAGAGAAGATGGTTAGATTTGGTATAATGGAATGAGTTACTGAGCACAGTCCTGAGATATTTCTTTTTTTTTCTTTTTTTTTTTTTTTAATTTATTTATTATTATTAAACTTCAAGTTGTAGGGTACATGTGCACAACGTGCAGGTTTGCTACATATGTATACTTGTGCCATGTTGGTGTGCTGCACCCATCAACTCGTCATTTACATCAGGTATAACTCCCAATGCAATCCCTCCCCCCTCCCCGCTCCCCATGATAGGCCCCGGTGTGTGATGTTCCCCTTCCCGAGTCCAAGTGATCTCATTGTTCAGTTCCCACCTACGAGTGAGAACATGCGGTGTTTGGTTTTCTGTTCTTGTGATAGTTTGCTAAGAATGATGGTTTCCAGCTGCATCCATGTCCCTACAAAGGACACAAACTCATCCTTTTTTATGGCTGCATAGTATTCCATGGTGTATATGTGCCACATTTTCTTAATCCAATCTGTCACTGATGGACATTTGGGTTGATTCCAAGTCTTTGCTATTGTGAATAGTGCTGCAATAAACATACGTGTGCATGTGTCCTTATAGCAGCATAATTTATAATCCTTTGGGTATATACCCAGTAATGGGATGGCTGGGTCATATGGTACATCTAGTTCTAGATCCTTGAGGAATCGCCATACTGTTTTCCATAATGGTTGAACTAGTTTACAATCCCACCAACAGTGTAAAAGTGTTCCTATTTCTCCACATCCTCTCCAGCACCTGTTGTTTCCTGACTTTTGAATGATCGCCATTCTAACTGGTGTGAGATGGTATCTCATTGTGGTTTTGATTTGCATTTCTCTGATGGCCAGTGATGATGAGCATTTTTTCATGTGTCTGTTGGCTGTATGAATGTCTTCTTTTGAGAAATGTCTGTTCATATCCTTTGCCCACTTTTGGATGGGGTTGTTTGTTTTTTTCTTGTAAATTTGTTTGAGTTCTTTGTAGGTTCTGGATATTAGCCCTTTGTCAGATGAGTAGATTGCAAAAATTTTCTCCCATTCTGTAGGTTGCCTGCTCACTCTGATGGTAGTTTCTTTTGCTGTGCAGAAGCTCTTTAGTTTGATGAGATCCCATTTGTCAATTTTGGCTTTTGCTGCCGTTGCTTTTGGTGTTTTAGACATGAAGTCTTTGCCCATGCCTATGTCCTGAATGGTACTACCTAGGTTTTCCTCTAGGATTTTTATGGTATTAGGTCTAACATTTAAGTCTCTAATCCATCTTGAATTAATTTTCGTATAAGGAGTAAGGAAAGGATCCAGTTTCAGCTTTCTACTTATGGCTAGCCAGTTTTCCCAGCACCATTTATTAAATAGGGAATCCTTTCTCCATTTCTTGTTTCTCTCAGGTTTGTCAAAGATCAGATGGCTGTAGATGTGTGGTATTATTTCTGAGGACTCTGTTCTGTTCCATTGGTCTATATCTCTGTTTTGGTACCAGTACCATGCTGTTTTGGTTACTGTAGCCTTGTAGTATAGTTTGAAGTCAGGTAGCGTGATGCCTCCAGCTTTGTTCTTTTGACTTAGGATTGTCTTGGAGATGCGGGCTCTTTTTTGGTTCCATATGAACTTTAAAGCAGTTTTTTCCAATTCTGTGAAGAAGCTCATTGGTAGCTTGATGGGGATGGCATTGAATCTATAAATTACCTTGGGCAGTATGGCCATTTTCACGATATTGATTCTTCCTATCCATGAGCATGGTATGTTCTTCCATTTGTTTGTGTCCTCTTTGATTTCACTGAGCAGTGGTTTGTAGTTCTCCTTGAAGAGGTCCTTTACATCCCTTGTAAGTTGGATTCCTAGGTATTTTATTCTCTTTGAAGCAATTGTGAATGGAAGTTCATTCCTGATTTGGCTCTCTGTTTGACTGTCACTGGTGTATAAGAATGCTTGTGATTTTTGCACATTAATTTTGTATCCTGAGACTTTGCTGAAGTTGCTGATCAGCTTAAGGAGATTTTGGGCTGAGACAATGGGGTTTTCTAAATATACAATCATGTCGTCTGCAAACAGGGACAATTTGACTTCTTCTTTTCCTAACTGAATCCCCTTGATTTCTTTCTCTTGCCTGATTGCCCTAGCCAGAACTTCCAACACTATGTTGAATAGGAGTGGTGAGAGAGGGCATCCCTGTCTTGTGCCAGTTTTCAAAGGGAATTTTTCCAGTTTTTGCCCATTCAGTATGATATTGGCTGTGGGTTTGTCATAAATAGCTCTTATTATTTTGAGGTACGTTCCATCAATACCGAATTTATTGAGCGTTTTTAGCATGAAGGGCTGTTGAATTTTGTCAAAAGCCTTTTCTGCATCTATTGAGATAATGATGTGGTTCTTGTCTTTGGTTCTGTTTATATGCTGGATTATGTTTATTGATTTGCGAATGTTGAACCAGCCTTGCATCCCAGGGATGAAGCCCACTTGATCATGGTGGATAAGCTTTTTGATGTGCTGCTGAATCCGGTTTGCCAGTATTTTATTGAGGATTTTTGCATCGATGTTCATCAGGGATATTGGTCTAAAATTCTCTTTTTTTGTTGTGTCTCTGCCAGGCTTTGGTATCAGGATGATGTTGGCCTCATAAAATGAGTTAGGGAGGATTCCCTCTTTTTCTATTGATTGGAATAGTTTCAGAAGGAATGGTACCAGCTCCTCCTTGTACCTCTGGTAGAATTCAGCTGTGAATCCATCTGGTCCTGGACTTTTTTTGGTTGGTAGGCTATTAATTATTGCCTCAATTTCAGAGCCTACTATTGGTCTATTCAGGGATTCAACTTCTTCCTGGTTTAGTCTTGGAAGAGTGTAAGTGTCCAGGAAATTATCCATTTCTTCTAGATTTTCCAGTTTATTTGCGTAGAGGTGTTTATAGTATTCTCTGATGGTAGTTTGTATTTCTGTGGGGTCGGTGGTGATATCCCCTTTATCATTTTTAATTGCGTCGATTTGATTCTTCTCTCTTTTCTCCTTTATTAGTCTTGCTAGTGGTCTGTCAATTTTGTTGATCTTTTCAAAAAACCAACTCCTGGATTCATTGATTTTTCGGAGGGTTTTTTGTGTCTCTATCTCCTTCAGTTCTGCTCTGATCTTAGTTATTTCTTGCCTTCTGCTAGCTTTCGAATGTGTTTGCTCTTGCTTCTCTAGTTCTTTTAATTGCGATGTTAGAGTGTCAATTTTAGATCTTTCCTGCTTTCTCTTGTGGGCATTTAGTGCTATAAATTTCCCTCTACACACTGCTTTAAATGTGTCCCAGAGATTCTGGTACGTTGTATCTTTGTTCTCATTGGTTTCAAAGAACATCTTTATTTCTGCCTTCATTTTGTTATGTACCCAGTAGTCATTCAGGAGCAGGTTGTTCAGTTTCCATGTAGTTGAGCGGTTTTGATTGAGTTTCTTAGTCCTGAGTTCTAATTTGATTGCACTGTGGTCTGAGAGACAGTTTGTTATAATTTCTGTTCTTGTACATTTGCTGAGGAGTGCTTTACTTCCAATTACGTGGTCAATTTTAGAGTAAGTACGATGTGGTGCTGAGAAGAATGTATATTCTGTTGATTTGGGGTGGAGAGTTCTATAGATGTCTATTAGGTCTGCTTGCTGCAGAGATGAGTTCAATTCCTGGATATCCTTGTTAACTTTCTGTCTCGTTGATCTGTCTAATGTTGACAGTGGAGTGTTGAAGTCTCCCATTATTATTGTATGGGAGTCTAAGTCTCTTTGTAAGTCTCTAAGGACTTGCTTTATGAATCTGGGTGCTCCTGTATTGGGTGCATATATATTTAGGATAGTTAGCTCTTCCTGTTGAATTGATCCCTTTACCATTATGTAATGGCCTTCTTTGTCTCTTTTGATCTTTGATGGTTTAAAGTCTGTTTTATCAGAGACTAGTATTGCAACCCCCGCTTTTTTGTGTTCTCCATTTGCTTGGTAAATCTTCCTCCATGCCTTTATTTTGAGCCTATGTATGTCTCTGCGTGTGAGATGGGTCTCCTGAATACAGCAGACTGATGGGTCTTGACTCTTTATCCAGTTTGCCAGTCTGTGTCTTTTAATTGGAGCATTTAGTCCATTTACATTTAAGGTTAAGATTGTTATGTGTGAACTTGATCCTGCCATTATGATATTAACTGGTTATTTTGCTCGTTAGTTGATGCAGTTTCTTCCTAGCCTTGATGGTCTTTACATTTTGGCATGTTTTTGCAATGGCTGGTACCAGTTGTTCCTTTCCATGTTTAGTGCTTCCTTCAGGGTCTCTTGTAAGGCAGGCCTAGTGGTGACAAAATCTCTAAGCATTTGCTTATCTGTAAAGGATTTTATTTCTCCTTCACTTATGAAACTTAGTTTGGCTGGATATAAAATTCTGGGTTTAAAATTCTTTTCTTTAAGAATGTTGAATATTGGCCCCCACTCTCTTCTGGCTTGAAGAGTTTCTGCCGAGAGATCTGCTGTTAGTCTGATGGGCTTCCCTTTGTGGGTAACCCGACCTTTCTCTCTGGCTGCCCTTAAGATTTTTTCCTTCATTTCAACTTTGGTGAATCTGGCAATTATGTGTCTTGGAGTTGCTCTTCTCGAGGAGTATCTTTGTGGCGTTCTCTGTATTTCCTGGATTTGAATATTGGCCTGCCCTACTAGGTTGGGGAAGTTCTCCTGGATGATATCCTGAAGAGTGTTTTCCAACTTGGTTCCATTTTCCCCCTCACTTTCAGGCACCCCAATCAGACGTAGATTTGGTCTTTTTACATAATCCCATACTTCTTGCAGGCTTTGTTCATTTCTTTTTCTTCTTTTTTCTTTTGGTTTCTCTTCTCGCTTCATTTCATTCATTTGATCCTCCATCGCTGACATTCTTTCTTCCAGTTGATCGAGACGGTTACTGAAGCTTGTGCATTTGTCACGTATTTCTTGTGCCATGGTTTTCGTCTCTTTCATTTCATTTGTGAGCTTCTCTGCATTAATTACTCTAGCCATCAATTCTTCCACTTTTTTTTCAAGATTTTTAGTTTCTTTGCGCTGGGTACGTAATTCCTCCTTTAGCTCTGAGAAATTTGATGGACTGAAGCCTTCTTCTCTCATCTCGTCGAAGTCATTCTCCATCCAGCTTTGATCCGTTGCTGGCGATGAGCTGCGCTCCTTTGCCGGGGGAGATGCGCTCTTATTTTTTGAATTTCCAGCTTTTCTGCCCTGCTTTTTCCCCATCTTTGTGGTTTTATCTGCCTCTGGTCTTTGATGATGGTGATGTACTGATGGGGTTTTGGTGTAGGTGTCCTTCCTGTTTGATAGCTTTCCTTCTAACAGTCAGGATCCTCAGCTGTAGGTTGTAGCTGTAGGAGATTGCTTGAGGTCCACTCCAGACCCTGTTTGCCTGGGTATCAGCAGCAGAGGCTGCAGAAGATAGAATATTTCTGAACAGCGAGTGTACCTGTCTGATTCTTGCTTTGGAATCTTCCTCTCAGGGGTGTACTCCACCCTGTGAGGTGTGGGGTGTCAGACTGCCCCTAGTGGGGGATGTCTCCCAGTTAGGCTACTCAGGGGTCAGGGACCCACTTGAGCAGGGAGTCTGTCCCTTCTCAGATCTCAACCTCCGTGTTGGGAGATCCACTGCTCTCTTCAAAGCTGTCAGACAGAGTCGTTTGCGTCTGCAGAGCTGCTGCGTTTGTTATTATTTACTGTGCCCTGTCCCCAGAGGTGGAGTCTACAGAGACAGGCAGGTTTCCTTGAGCTGCTGTGAGCTCCACCCAGTTCGAGCTTCCCAGCAGCTTTGTTTACCTACTTAAGCCTCAGCAATGGCGGGCGCCCCTCCCCCAGCCTCGCTGCTGCCTTGCCGGTAGATCACAGACTGCTGTGCTAGCAATGAGGGAGGCTCTGTGGGTGTGGGACACTCCCGGCCAGGTGTGGGATATGATCTCCTGGTGTGCCTGTCTGCTTAAAGCGCAGTATTGGGGTGGGAGTTACCCGATTTTCCAGGTGTTGTGTGTCTCAGTTCCCCTGGCTAGGAAAAGGGATTCCCTTCCCCCTTGCGCTTTCCAGGTGAGGCAATGCCTCGCCCTGCTTCAGCTCTCGCTGGTCGGGCTGCAGCAGCTGACCAGCACCGATCGTCTGGCACTCCCCAGTGAGATGAACCCAGTACCTCAGTTGAAAATGCAGAAATCGCCGGTCTTCTGTGTCGCTCGCGCTGGGAGTTGGAGACTGGAGCTGTTCCTATTCGGCCATCTTGCTCCGCCCCCAGTCCTGAGATATTTCTTAAAGGGCATATTGAGATGGGCCATACTACAAGGAAACTCAGGACATCTTTGGAACTCAGAAACAGAGTATGTTCTAGGGAAAGATTTCCAAAATGACAGGGAGTGCTGCTACAGGGGAATGGAGAACATTCGAATAAACTATCCGGTAATGTGACAACAGACTCTCAATCAGAAGAGTGGGCTTTGGGGATGACCTAGCGCTAGTTCACCAGGAAAAGACAAATTTCCTTCGACCACCCTGGGAAGACATTCGCCTGCTAAAAGACAGCCTGGAACCAACCCTTGTTTATAGAGGGATAGAAAAAAGAGTGCCTGGAGTCAATGTAAATGACTTTCATTTGTATTCAACCAATTCATGCCTCTAACGTATGCCTTCCTGTAGCTAATGGGAAGGGACACAGTTGGAGCTTCCTTCTCTTAATCCTCACATTAGGGGAGCTTCAATTATTTATATAGTAATCAATTCTGAACAGAGAACAACTCCACTTAAGAAATGAACAGGGTGTATAGTGGGCTTCATGGCAACAAGTCACAGTGGCCACTTTAATAGAGACAATTTTGGGTTCTCCACCTCCATCTCCAGAAAGAAGAATGATACTACATAATTAATTGGCATGTCTCTTATCTGAAATCTTCCTTCCTTTCTGTGTGAGCCCTTATATGAATCCCAGGCTTGTCCCTGACTTGAGAGGTAACTTTCTGAGCTAATCCTTTTGCCCACCCTGAAGCTTTCCTTCCCCTCTTTGCTTTTGCAGCCCAATCATACTCTTCACTTCAAGTTGTATATTTAACTATTTGGTGGCGGTAGCGGGACAGTCATTGCTTCAACCTGTTTAGAATTTTTTCTTCCTGAATCTCTCAACAAATGTATAGCCATGCCTCACAAGTTGGTGTCACCTAGACAAATGTGATATACATTCCATTTTTTAGCAACATAGAAAGATTTAATAGAAATATTGGGAGATGGAAGCAAGAACATAGTTTGTTCTTTGGCATTGAAGATGTTGAAGATGACCTCCTCAATTGGTATCAATTTATTAACCAAAACATTATGGCTAATCAACACGGAATTAGTCGATCTAACTATAGCATTGTTTTCTACACACTTCTTTGTCTTCTCTCACAGAGTATTACTAGAAATTTTGACAAATCTAGACTTAAACAAATCTATTCCTCTGACTTATATATTTAAACAGCAATGCAACATTTGCTTATTAAGCATCTACCACATATCAGACCCTTTTCAACAACACAAGATTAACAAAAATTATAAGGCCTAGTGCCATAGTAATGAGATAGGAGTTTGGCAGGATTGATTTTGCAAGGTACAGGTCACAAAGACTCTGCTGATAAAACATGATATGGTAAAGAAGCTGGTCAAAACCCACCAAAATCAAGATGACAACGAAAGTGATCTCTGGTCTTCCTCACTGCTCATTATGTGTTAAGTATAATATCAGCACACTAAAAGATACTACCACAGCACCATGGTCATGACAGTTTACAAATGCCATGGCAACATCTGGAAGTTAACCTCTATGGTCTGAAAGGTAGAGGAAACTTCAGTTCTGGAAATCACCAGCCCCTTTCCAGGAAAACTCATAAATAATCTACTCCTTGTTTAGCAAGTGGTCAAGAAACAACCATAAAAATAGCCAACCGGGCTGCTTTGACTGCAGAGTAGCTACTCTTTTATTCCTTTACTTTCTTAAGAAACTTGCTTTCACTTCACTCTATAGACTTGCTCTTGAATTCCTTCCACACAAGGTCAAGAACCCACATGGCTTCCAATGCTGAAACCCAATTTTGGGGTTCACTCTGTGACATGAATGCTATCAAAAATGAAAATGTCTCATCTGTCATCACTTGTTTTTAGTGGACCTGTGTGAATGTCAATACTCAGATTATTTTTTTCTTTTTGTTCACAACTTGGGAATTTAGAAATTGATTCTGAAACTTCTAAGAAATTGAAACGGAGATTACCAACATGTACTTTCCAGAATTCTCATTTCCTATTTTTTTCGTTCCCAGAACATTTTCTGATTTTCTATTTTCTTGTACGATTCCCATTCCCATTCTCATTTTCCACAAAGTTTTCCAAAGAATGGTGAAGGTTCCATAAACATTTTCTGCATTCTTTCTGTACCTTGCCATATAATTTGCCCAGGACCAGAGATGAGAGTCTTAACACACTGTCATGTGATGTCAGAGCAATACTACAGAAATAGTACTTTTATATAACGGCACATCACTCCTGAAAAAAATGTATTGCAAAGACTTCCTATTACCCATTGTATGAATCTCAAATTTCATTAGCTGACTTACAAGATATTCCAGAACTTGGTTTCTTCTTAACTATCCAAATTATTCGTACTCCTTGCCGACTCTCACTTCCCATTTAGTTAAACTGACTTTCATTGTCCATTTCTGTTTCTATACTTCTCTTGCTATTTGCCCACAATGAAATGTAGCCAAATCCCTTTTTATCTCTATTTAAATACAAGCCCTTTACTTTAAATCCTTCTCCTTCATGAAGTTATTCCCTGTTATTAACACACCACTTTGATTTATCCCTTCCAATACCAATTAGTCACTAACTAATTTTCTAATTGTTTCATCTATGTAAAGCTTATTTTCTCAGTTACATGGCAAATGCCTCAAAATGTCTTTGTTTTGCCCACTGTGTCTATTAGGGGTTGAGTACATATTCTACTTGGTGCAATAGCTTAATTGATAATATAATCAAGTACCAGATACAAGTCATGAAATATAAAGAAACCTTAAGAAGACAGCTTATCAGGATTCTTGAATGTTTGATACATGACTTCATGTAGATCACACCTTCAGATATTTGGCTGCAATTGTCGATTTTCACCCAGTATTTTGTATTGCATTTGACAGAGTTATTTTCATAACCCATAATATCCCTTTTCTGTCCAGGAACATGAAAACTCCCCCTGGGACAAATGATGAACCTATTAATTCTAAAAGTCATATCTAAGCAAGAGGATAAGTTCTATAAGCCCCAATAATTATCTAAAAATCAATGCATTTTTACAGTTTTTGAAATGCAAACAGGCAAAGATAATAGAAACATTTTTTATTGGATATTCAGGATCACAGAGTTTATTGAAAAATACATATATATATATAGTCTGGCATACTATGCTTGCTCAATGAGCTATTAATAGAGAAAATAAACTGAGCTTCCATGAACCATGTAGATTGGAGTCTGACAGCTACAAACATATCTAATTAAAATAATTCCAAGTTATCAAAATGTCTCACCATGGTGGGCGTGAGATGACCTTGAATGAAAGCTCCAGGCTGTGCTCTGTGCTCACTGCTGTGTTATAGGTGATGATGGGAGGGGACAGAAAAAAGAAAACTGCCTTGTGCTGGTGGTCAAAAAAGAAATATCACTGAGTATCTTTAGAGATGGAATAATTTGAATTTAAATATTACAAACCCTTAAAGACAGAAAAGTTCAGTGAGAGCGATGCCTGAACAAGAAACTCCCACAGAGTATCTTAACCTTCAGATGCTTTTCCAATCTAGTCATGTTCTTTGCTAAACTTTCCTTCACAGCCTTGTGTGAATTATTAGAAATTTACATGTCACTTCCTTAGATAAAAACAGAGACATTTGTTTTTCCTTGTCAGTTGATGAGCAGAGGACTGATGTTCAAATGTTCATGATCTCCTAGTTTCATGATCTCCTTAACAAATTATTTTGGTGTCGCTTCTCTTTCTTTCTTTCTTTCTTTCTTTCTTTCTTTCTTTCTTTCTTTCTTTCTTTCTCTCTCTCTCTCTCTTTTTTCTTTCTTTCTTCTTTCTTTCTTTTTTTTTTTTGTTAGTTGGTTGGTTAGTTGGTTGTTCAAAAACAAAATTCGATTGACCTTTTATGATGAACATGGATAAACTTATTTCAAATCTTATTTTAAACTTTTGTTTCCATTTAACACTGTCAATCCTCTTTCTTTTCCCAACCTCTGCCCCTTTCCAGTACATCTTAAAACATTCTCTCTAAGTAGGTGTTTAATCTTGTCTTCCACCAATGGAAATTCACAGTTTGATTCTTATATTCTTTGTATAATAGACTCAAAATCAGATGAAGGCTCCAAACAACAAAACTCAGGGGGACAGCCTAACATTCATTGTCATGGCAAATAAGATTTCCCAATGAATTAACATAAAAAAGAAAATAATAGAATGGGGTCACATGGCATAAGATGGAAATTTACACCTTATCTAGAAAGTAGAGATAGGTAAGCATAGACAGGAGGTCCTGAAGCCACCCACACCTAAAGACACAGATTAGATGTAAGGCTGTGTGTGTGTGTGTGTGTGTGTGTGTGCACGCATGCGTGTGTGTGTGTATACATCTGAGATGAGAATAGGGTCAGGGATTTGGGAAAGAAATTAATATATTTCAAATGCTTACAAAGTGCCAGCTTTCACAGTTAAATACTCAATCTCCATGTTCATAGCTACTAAATCTATCTACCTCTAGAAAGATTACATCTTAGTTGATCTAGTTTAATACTAATACCAGTAAAAAGGTTTTGTCTACGTGCCAACTAACCAGCTCCATTTTTTTTTTCCTTTCTTTACTCCAAGAACAAGTCTTTTGGGCATCAGAGAAACTCAAAACCACTGTGTAAGGTAAGTATTACATTTCCCCCATCACAGATGAGGAAAGGAAAACTCAGAGGTTGATCAATTTTCCCAAGTTGAAAATGGCTAGTGAGTAGTGAAGCCAAACATTTAATCTAGTTTCTGTGGGACTAAAAAAACACTATTTCGAGTATTATTTTTAACTGTAAAGGCAAGTATTCAAAGAAAATTTTTTAAAAGCAGAAGGAAAAGGAAAATAATCAGCGTGGGGGAACAAAAAAAATCCCTCAACCACCAATCTCTATTGAGGGAACAAAAAATGATAAGACAGAGAGAGTATTCGGAAGGAAAGAACAATTGGATGAGAAATTTGTCTTAAAGTCTTGAGAAATACCTATTTCTGATTCCTATAAAAGCATAGTAAAATAGATCAATTTTTTATTTCAACAAAATTCATGTAGATAGCTAATTTTAATAGAAGAATAAGAATATGCTATTTTTCTTTAAAAGAGTAGCCAGGGATCAGTCTTAATGATTTAATTCACTTTGCCATTATAGGAATAGTCTATATTCATACATAGATCTGGTTTGCCTCCATACAGTTTTTTATAAATCACATTTAACTCCAGCAAATTGCTACTATTTTGTATCTTCAGAATGAGTTGGACTCATTTTCACACTTCTCAACTACTTCTTTTAGTATCAGAAATTCACTCCAACAGCCATAAGATATGTTACCTGCATTTTTGCCCATCTGGAGCCCTGCAAGATAAACTTCAGTTTTAGCATTTCAAGTCTTTAAGGAGTTTTAAATGATATTTCAGGGATTTTCTTATTATCCAGGTACAGCCATGAAAAGTACTTTTAATCATAGTCCACAAACCTCTATGAAGGCTATCATGTTTGAGACATAAAGCTCAAAAAATTAGCCTACAAAATGAATTAGACCTACCTGGAGTCCAGAAATCCTCCCTAGGGTTGATGTCAAGCCTTTACTCAGGAAATGTCTAAGCCTTTTGTTGATGTGGGGTGGGGGGAAATCTGAGGGATTCTCCTCCCTGGATTTAATGCCCCCAGATTTAAACTGTAAGTATTAGAAGCTGAGCCCTCGAACATCTCCCTTCATTTCTTGACATCTTTATGACAATGTATGGTGCAGTACCTCACTTTGCTGCAATTACTGAACAGACAGCACTGTAGGCAATGTAAGTTGCTCTTAAGTGCAGCAATCCATTCTGAAGAGATGTACAAACATAAACTCTCAATCGTGGCAGGCTTCTATGAAACCTGAGCATTATCTGTGAATTTTCTCTCTCCTTTTTAATCATTCTGTTAGCTCACCTCTAGAACCCAGTGGCCTAATTTACTAATTAATAACTATTATTACTTAGTAGAATTGAAAACTGAAATTACTGCCTGCCTTAAACATAATAAAAATTGGCAATCCATTCAGAGTTTTTTGAGGGGCTGCTTCATTCATTGCACAGTCCTGGCAGCTGGGTAGATGTCATTGTCTGCTTGCTACATGGGCCTTGTTTCCAGATGGGATGGAAGAGAGGCAGGAGATTGTCTCTCTGACTTGTTCAGACTAGAAAAGGAAACAGAATATAGTACAATCTATACCTGTAGAATCTTAATAGACTATTGTTTCAGCCAATAATTGCATCATGTAGAAACATCCCATTGTCTTCTTTATTTGTGCTTGGTCCTCCTAACTCCAGTTTCTTTTTGTACCTTAGCAGGTGATTGCTAAGCTCAAGTGACTCTCCTTTTTTTCAGTTGCTAAGTAAAAAGTCCTTAAAGATAAATCGATGATGTAAGTTTCTTGTCTCTTTATATAATCAAATCAGTTAGTAACCAGGTTAAATCTAGGATAAATTAAGCAGAAATTACTACCATAATCATTTTTTTCTTGTTATAGTTTCCTTTACAGTTGGCCAAGTCAAATCTGCTTAAAGCAACAGAAATGAATTTATCCTTCAAACTGTCCTCCTTTTCCCTACTACCATTCCAATTACAAGTGCCAATATTATTTCTCATTGCCTTAATCCAGGTTATCTTTCGATTGTCATTACAATATGTTTGGATGTTAATAATACATATTTTTTTATTCTAAAGTCTAGTGTGTATCCTATGTCAGGTACCAGCAGAGAAGCTGAGATTACAGACATAAAAATACCCTATTCCTGCTCTCAAAAAGCTAATTTTCTAGCATGAAAGTCAAAGTATGAAGCCATATGAGGAGTACTATGAAAAAAATATCCTCAAGATGCAGAAGGGACTCCTAAAGAACAAAATACCCTTAAGGATTGTTTAAATTTTATCAAGCTCTGAAAGGTTATCACTACAATGAGGAAAAATTATTGTCCCTCAAATTATAAAATCTGGTCCAGATTCTCATAAGACTAGTCATGAAGCCAGCTCCCCACACGCAGGCAGCAAGTCATCTTAAGAAAGCATATGCAACAGTTATGAAAAGATGCCTAAATATACACCATGTTTAGTGTGGGTCATTGCTCAGTCAGTTTTAGCAGATAACTGGCAAAAATATCACCATATCCTTAAGGTGGTCTCAATTATTTGCTTCACACATCTGGACTAAAGAATCAGCTTTTCATGGTTGAGTTTGTTGAGAGTATTCTTTTTCCCCCCACTTCTTAGATGTATAATTGTGTCCTTTAAGCTGAATCTCATTCAAATAATCAATCCATCAGCTATTGAGAGCCCATAATTTATTAGCACCCTGTGATATGGTTTGACTTTGTGTCCCCACCCAAATCTCATCTCAAATTGTAATCCCCACATGTCAGGGGAGGAACCTACTGGGAGGTGATTGGATCATGGGGCCAGTTTCCCCAGTGCTGTTCTTGTGATCGTGAGTGAGTTCTCATGAGATCTAATGGTTTTATAAGTGGCAGTTTCCACTTCTCTCTCTTGCCTGTTGCCATGTAAGATGTGCCTGCTTCCCCTTCTGCCATGTTTATAAGTTTCCTGAGGCCTCCGCAGCCATGCAGAACTATGAGCCAATTAAACCTCTTTCCTTTATAAATTACCCAGTCTCAAGGATTTTTTTATAGCAGTGTGAGAATAGACTAATACACCCTGGGAGGCCATCTATAGTGAATACTGCTGTATTATCTAATCTCACTTTGTTAAGAAGTTCCAGATAGCATACACCAAGAGAACAAGCCTATTCACAGGAGCCCTTCAAATCTGACCCAGCAAAGTCTTGCTCCATATTATGTTGACAAAAACACAAACTCCTATGAATAGTTTACAATTTGTTCATCTGTTTTAGTTCAACCATATACTTTCTCTTGGCATTTGTAATTGAATAAACACATAACAAAGCAAGCAGAATACTAAGAGAACAAATGCTCAATCTGGTGTTTTCAGCCACAGAACAATAAAAGTTAAAGTCAAGCTTGAAAACCTTCATTTTTCTTTAGGATCACTAACCCAGCAATCACAGACACCACTAGATCCTAGCTACTCCATGTTTTTAAATGTTAACATCACATAATATTAACAGTGAAGTCAATGACAAATTAAATTCTAGATCACACTCAGATCTAGGTACTATTCCAGAGTTATGTACTATTTTCTATGCATTTTTGCATTGTGAAATTAAGAAGAGATAGTTGAATAGAGATGACAAGCCATAGAAATCTCTTCCCCTTTTCAAAGAAGTCTTCCCATTCTCAAAAATGTTAATTCAAAGAAATTATTACAAACTAGGCACTGTATTTAATACACAAGGTACATGATTAAAAACAATAAAGATAGTCTAGATCAGAGCTTGGCAAACTATGGCCTACAGGCAAAATCTGGCCCACAGGCAAAATCTAACCCATAGTCTGTTTTTGTAAATAAAGTTTTATTGGAACACAGTCACACTCATTTACATATTATCTAAGGGACAAAGAGCAGAGTTTGATAGTTAAGACAGAGACAGTGTAACCTGCAAAGCCTAAATTACTTATTCTTTGGCCCTTTCTATAAAAAATCTGCTGACCCCTGGTATGGATCAATAATTTCTTATTTGTAATGCCCAAATCTAAAAAAGTTTTTTGAAAAGTATTTGACAGCAAAACCTGAACTGACCTGAAATCCTTTGGCATCAATGGTATAAACTTGTCTGAATTGATATAAGGTTATTTATAGTTTCTATTTATTTATACCACTAGGAAATATTTATATGATTCACTATAGAAATTTTGGTTTCTTTGATTACAGGGAGTTGTCCCAGACCCTACCAAGGTTATTATAATATTTAATATACACAGTGCATTCTGTATGCATCTTTCCAAACTTTAAAATGTCCTTAATTCTGAAAAATATCTGGCCTCAAGTGTTTCAGATTAGATTTGGTGGTTCAAAGGTGCAAAAACTCTGGGATAAAATAACATTTTTTAAAAGGTTTCATCTTTGAACATTCTCAGGGGTATGAGGTTCATTAAGTAAGAGTGGAAAGACCATGAATGATAAGTGCCACTCAGTATTAGTGGACTTGCAGATAGAGACACTCAGATGATTTGGATAATGTGTATTTTGTATTAAGACTTGTGCGCAAAGCACAAAACAGAAAATAGCAATAGCATTAATATTAAAAAGAGAGCTAATAGTAGATATCTGCATGCTAAAATATATTTGGAAGACTGCCACTACAATTATATTAAAAAGTAGCATTCTTACTTTCTTACAGTCTTGCAGTGTTTGCTTCTAGTTATTTAAAAGCTGCGGTCCTTTAAGATTAATAATGTATAATAGGAGAAAACAAAGTTTTCACCTACGGAACTCATGGTTCTTGGGAACTGACCTAAGGACAGATTAAAAAGTCCTGTTTTGTAAAACTGAGATTGTCACTTTCTAAATGTGAATCTCAGACAGGTCTAGAAAGTGTTGCTTTCAAGCAGTCAAAGAGTTAACCTTGATGCCTGTGTTTGTGTGTGTTCTTCTTACCACCCCTAAGACAAAAAGCTTAGCCGGCAGCACAGTGATGGTGCTTTATGGCAGGTAAAAGAAATGGACATAAAAACATAATACATCTGAATAGGTGCACAAAGTAAGCAACAACCTGAGTCATCAGAAAACAAAGAAGGATAGATTTTTGACACAGAATATTTTGACTCCAGAAAGACTATTTCATAGCACCCATAGAATGTTCAGAGAGACATGGGACAAAGATTGGGGTCATAGAAGCTTGGAAGCATAGCCTCAATATTTTTAATTCACCATAAAGTAAAAGGTGTACCTCCCCCCAAAAAAAGTCAACATCAAGATTCTTTCCTTTGAATGACTAATATAAATAAGAATAAACCAGCATTAAATGTATATTGCTGGCATTCATAGCTCTCTATGTATGATTCTGGGTGGAACAAAGGGAGATTGGGTTGCTTCAGCATTCATATTGACTTTGGCAAGTGGATCAACCATGCAGTAATTTGGCACTACCAGCAGACATCACACCATTCCACACAGCTTTTAACTTAGTATTGTGTTCATAGTCTTTCCAAAGAATGTCTCCCTTCCTCTTTAGGTCTCAAAATAATTAATGAGAAATGCAGACATATTCGTAAAAATACGAAAGTTCAACTTCTAACAGCACCACAAAGTCAAACTGATAAGTCATACAGAATTGACACGGGCTTCCATATTTGGACACTCACATTTATTTGCCCAATTATCAAAGAGGTTGCATGCCACACAGAATGAATAGGCAGACTAATCTAATGAACTGTCTGAGTATAGCATACTTTGAAATCTAAGAAGAGACCTTCATGCCAACTCAATGCATCAATATTATATGGAGCCAGCCATTGGCAGTATTTTTTTCTCATCTAGCACTATGTATAAAGTATCTCTTAATGTCATTGTCTTGCAGTGGTGTGCATGAGTGTGTGTACACATTTATGACAACAAAAACCTTATCAATGCTAGGGCTCAGAAATATCTAGTACAGGAGTCAGTAAACTTTTTCCGTAAAAGGCCAGGCCATAAATATTCCAGGCTTTGCAAGTCCTACAGTCTGTAGCAATGACTCAACTTTGCCGTTGTTGCAGAAAAGCAGACATAGACAATACATTAATGAATGTGTGTGGCTGCAATTTGCCAATCCCTGATCTAGTGCATAAAGCTCTATTGAGTATGGAATTGAGATCAGATCTGTAACAGAACCTGACCCTCAGCCATCTATGCCTCCAAGGTATTAGTAATTCTAAAATATCAGATTTTATATGATTATGGTAGTAATATATATGCCCTAGATACTTACAAAATTGCAAATCAAAAAGGATTGAGAAGACCATGATTCCATCTATAGGTTTTCCAATAATTTCCTCTGTAGTCCCTTTGAAATGTTGCTTTTCTGTACTCGTAATCCTAGATTTGTGATGTCACCATCTGGTATTAACCTCCAGGATTAAAAGTCAGGAAAACACACTGAAAACCTTGGAAATTAAAGTTGAACAATTTTAACAAAAGGATATTAAATTATTTTAAGCATAGATTTAGCAGGACTATAAAGTAATGACCGTCTTCACAACTTAAAATGCAGATATTAACATGTTTAAATGTTTATCAATTTAGATAGATAGATAGATAGATAGATAGATAGATAGATAGATAGATAGAATCAGTATAGATGTGCTTGTGCAAACATATTTTCTAGTTCTTTTATAAGAGGGCTTAGAATCAATTACACCTCAGTAACAGATCTTTCTTTAAGTAAGTAAAGGAAATTATGAGTCCTTGAAGGGATAGATAAATATAATTCTAGGGCTGACACCTGGAGAGTACAAAATGATTGTGGGGCATCTTTTGTGCAAAAAATTGTGAAAGTTCTCAAAGAATAATGAGACATGTAAAACTACGTAGAAGAAACTTGAAGTGGCCTTCATTGGCCAAATTCAAGACAATTTAAACAACAAAATAATGATAGTAACAGATTATCCCCCATAGACTAAAATAATAATCCATGTATAAACATTGATATAAATAAATGGCAGGGGGGATATCCTTCATACAGCAGAATTCCAATCCATAGATAAAGAAGAAATGATAGAATTTTAAAACTCACCATAATAATTATTTTGGACAGGAAATATCAATGAATGCCAAAACTGGAAGGTAAAATTATGATGAGAAACAGGGCTTATATATTGTCTATATCTTTCCCAAGACACTTATCAAGTAATATTACAAATGGAAAATAGTAATTTTACAGTACAGAAACCTGGCAGATAATACCATAACAAGTAGTCAAGTTAGTATCACCAGTATGGGGGTTAATTACTATCATGTGCCTCCTGATACAATGCACTGAGAAGGATATAGCATCTCATCTGTAAAATTTTTGCCGAAAATGCATGACCAAAATCTAATTATGAAGAAATATCAACAAATTCAAATCAAAGAACATTTTAGAAAATATTAGTCATATGCTCTTCAAAGCTATTAGAGTTATGAAAAACAAAAATTATAAAAGACTGAAGATATGTTTAAAATCAAAAGAGATTTAAGAAATATGGTAACTTGGATCATAACAAAATTTTGGTTTTCTTTATTAAGGACAATAGTGGGATAACTGATACAGTTCTGTTACATTCTGAGAATTAGATAATAGTATGGTGTTGATGAAAATTTCTTAACTTTGATAAACTGTATTGTTATGTATATACAGAGAATGATAAAACAAGTATGATGGAATGATAATGTTGGGGAATCTCTATGAAGAATACATGGGAATTATTTGAACAATTTTTGTAACTTTTTCAATAAGTCTGAATTTTTTTCAAAACTAAAAGAAAAAGAAAAAGATATGGCCCTAGAGCCAGAGTGCCCATTATTTGACATGTGAATATGAAGTTGACTACTTTGGAAGGATTATGGGCTGAGTTGTGTGCCCTAAGAATTTACATATTGAAGCCCTAGTCTCCAGGATCTCAGAATGGAACTGTAGTGGGAGGCACAATTTTTTAAAGAGTAATTAAGTTTAAATGAGGTCATTAGTGTGTACCCTAATTCAATATAATGAGTGTCCTTATAAAAAGAGGAAATTTGGCTGAGCCTAGTGGCTCACGCCTGTAATCCCAGCACTTTGGGAGGCCAAGGTGGGTGGATCGCCTGAGGTCAGGAGTTCAAGACCAGCCTGGGCAACATAGGGATACCCCATCTCTACTAAAAATACAAAAATTAGCCAGGCTTGGTAGTGCACACCTGTAATCCCAGCTACTGGGAAGGCTAAGGCAGGAGAATTGCTTGAACTCGAGAGGTGGAGGTTGCAGTGAGCTGAGATGGTGCCACTGCACTCCAGCCTAGGTGACAGAGCTAGACTCTGTCTCAAAAAATAAATTAATTAAATTAAATTAAAAGAGGAAATTTGGACACAGATAGGTGCAAAGGGAAGACCATATAAAGACGCAGGGAGAAAACAGCCACCTACAAGCCAAGAAGAGAGGCTTGGAAGAAACCCATCCTGCTGACACCTTGATATTGAACTTCTAGCCTCTAGAACTGTAAGAAAAATATATTTTTACTGTTTAAGCCTCCTAGCATGTGGTACTTTGTTATGGTGTTCTAGCAAACAAATACAGGAAGTTTACTAACTGTGTGAACCTTTCTATCTACATTTTCTCCTTTGTATTCTAGGGTCATAATTATATACCTTATGGGATTGTTATGAGGATTTAAGAAAATCATACATACAAAGTATTTAAAACAGCATCAGGCATATAAGTATTTAGAAATCAATGAATTATTATTGCTGCTGCTGCTACTACTACTATTACATTACTATTCCCAACTAGATTATACTGAGGCAGAAATATGGAAGCATGATATATAGAAGAAGATAACACAGAAAATACCGTTATAAACCGATTTACTTTTTCTATTTTTCACCAAGTGCATTATTTATCTTCACAAGAATATAGTGGTATGATACTGATGAATATTAGTCTTGCTTATTTGCCTGCTCCATCTGAAATAATGATCTTCTATTCAAAGAAAGATTTGTTTAGAAAGTCCCGAATTGGCTTTATCACTGTGTAGAAAGACATCATTTCTAAGGTAATTGTTTAGTCACATGAGAAGAAAAAGCTCATTAAATATTAAGAATAATTTTAATTTAGGTCAATCAGTGAATGCTTACTATAGACTAGCTACACACTGTGCTAGATAATCTGCATGTAGCACCCTAATCCTCAAAAATATCTTTTAAATTATATATTATGTTACTGGCCAATATCAAAAAGCTAATAAAAGACTAAACTGGATTTCTTAGTTTTTAATCCAAATCCCATGATATTTACTACTGTGATCTGTGACATAGCATGATTATTGCATCCAAATTTTTGACTATAAATATGTTTTTTCTTTATTTTTCAAGGGACTTAGAACTATGCAGACATGACTTCTAAAAACTTAAAATAAATGTTTATGCTAACTAAAAGATATAAAACTTTTACATGTCAAATAAACAAAGTCAAAGGCAAGCAACAAACAAGAGGGGAAAGCCCACAAATATGACAACTCAAACTAGAAAGAAAACGGAGTCATCAAAACAAATACAACATTTAGGGAATGGCGATTTCCAAAGAGGAAATTCAATTTCCAAAGAGGAAATTCAAATGGCCAAGAAACATGGAAAAATTTTTATCTGACTATTAAAGAAGAAAAGTAAATTTAAACAAGTTGGTAGACTGCCATTTCATTTTTGTTTTGTTTTGTTTGCATTTCTATTAAATTTACAAAAAAAAAATGAGAAAAGAAAAAAATTTAATGTTTATACACATGTAGTTAAGGAGGCTTTTTCATATGTTGTTGACTAGAGTAAATTTTCCTCAGTATTTTGAAAAGAGTTTTCTAATATAAGTTACAGTACATAAAGCTGTTTATCATCAACTCAATTATGTCACTGCTAGAAATCTCATAGTAAAGTGATATGATTCAGTCCAATATATGCAATAGGTTATTTTGTATTTGTTAAATATGTTTCTGAAAAAAATAGAATACGGGGAATGGGTTATATGATGTGAGTAAATCAGACTACAAATTGTGTGTAACATAGTATCTCTGGATGTTAGGAGTATGAATGACTTTTATTTCCCTAGATTTACTCTGCTTTCATTAATCTATATGTAAACACACATTTGTAATAAAAAACAAGTAAGGACAGATGAACAGAATCACTATTTTTAGCAAGTTATTTTTATTCAAACCTTTTAAAACTTATCTCTTTAGATGGATGAAATATTTGTAAGCAGAAGTGTTCATGTATTGTGCTAGTAATTATATCATTACAGAATTGAGATATGCAATTTCCCAAAGGAATTCTTCTACAAATTTCTATTAATTGAAAGGCACATATGCTAAGGATAAAGACTATTTCCATAACTATCTTCACAAACTAACGGTCTACCAATGTCTTTTGATCCTGTGTTCGAGAACTTGTTTACAGAATAGCTGTTAAGAGTGAATATCTGAGACTTTCAACATGATGGTTTACATCTGTATCCCTTTCTTTTTATATTTATATTTAGATTGCAGATGTACATTAAGTGGATGTGTTTGAAGTCTTCCTTCCTTCTTTCATTGACACATAATTATTGAGAATCTGTCACTTTTTCAAAGAAAAAAGAATTTAAGCATTTATGTAGTCATATTGTTAGGGTTTGCCAGTCTCACCTGGGTGTTGTTTCTGTTTTCTTTGATCCCAAATAAAATGGTAGGGTTTTATGTAAGGGTTCATCCATGGTGGTACTCTTGGTAGGGTTTTATGGTAGGGTTTTATGTAAGGGTTCATCCATGGTGGTACTCTTCCTTTTTTTTTCCAACCAAGTCTAAGAATTTTCTTTTCACCATACTACAGCTTCAGCAAACAGAAACACCACACTGTAATGTTAGGTGAAAAACATTGAGTGTTAGGAGAATAACATTGGTATGAAACAATTCTACAAATAAGGTTGTTCTCAAGAAGTAAGAATAGTAATGATCATTTTGCTCCCATTATTTCTCTACATATTGTGAACTAAGTCAGATATGAAGTAGGCTGTTTATTTGAGAGAAGTTACGCAACACAAGTAAGTTTAGATTGAATTCTCTCCATCTCTCTGTCTCAGCACTACATATGAAGCTCCTTTGCAAGATTATGTTATGATGTCCCTTTGAAGAGAATTTTTGTGAGATTTCCAGTATATAACAAGTTGAAATTATCTTAAGAAAATCATCTCTTAGTTGCCTTGGGAAGAATATATTTTAGATACTCTTCTCTATCATTTAGTTTAGAATAATGATACATGAATTCTTCCTTCTCTACTATTAATAAATCTTCCATTTGAAACTCTTTACGGCTGTTCATTTAGGCTCAAGGCTAAAGCATGCTCAAGTATCTCCTACCTTAAAAACAAATAAAAACCTGTTTGACTTTGAGCTTTTTCTTTTTCCCTTTTTTTGTTTTCTTTGAGTCTTGGTCTTGCTCTGGTGCCCAGGCCAGAGTGCAGTGATGAGTGGTGTGATTGTAGCTCACTGCATCCTTGAACTCGTTGGCTCAAGCCATCCTCCCACCTCAGCCTCCTGAGTAGCTAGGACTACAGGTACGTGCCACCATGCTAGGCTATTTTTTAAAAAATATTTTTGTGGATACAGGGCCTTGTTATGTTGCCAAGGTTGGTCTTGAATTCCTGGCCTCAAATAATCCTCCCTCCTCAGCCTCCCAAAATGCTGGGAATATAGGCATAAGCTGCTGTGTCTGGCCAACCTTCTCTCATTTTCTTCAGATTCATACATCTAGCAAAAATGTTTGTATACTCTCACCTCTTGTTCTCTCATCAAAGAGCAGTCATTATTTAAGGTCCTCAGCATTTGGCTGAAGGTACTGTATGACCAAATCAAATTGATATCTTTTAGTTTTTCATATACTTATCTTCATTCCTGAATTTCAACTTTGTAAGATTCAGCCTAAATGATCTATATCTCTGTTTGCCAAATGCCACGTGGAAAGTAATAAAAGAAGTATAAATAGAAGAGAAAACTCTCTTTAACATTTTTGTTTTCCTATAGCTATATTTCCCATTCCTCCCACTTTTCAGTTCTGCCATAGGCCAAATCACTCAGGAACTTCTCATTTCCTCATTCTTCTTTGTCATTTCTGAGTCTGAACAAGCCTACAGGGCACATTCACTCTCTTTCCTGCTGACGCTATGGTCTGATGAAAGGACAGAAAAACAGAGTCAGGACACCTAGTCCCAGGAGTGCTAACAACAGCAGAAAAACAGATGTGACTGAAACCAGTGGTGATGATGGCGATGGAGATGGAGCACACCCCTGAAGAGTATCTAGAAGTTTGTCTCCTCCAGAGAATTGTGCATACATTCAAAAAATATGCCATGAACTCTCAGGCACTGGGAATAAAGCCATGGGGAAAGTATACTTGCCTATGTGGAGTTTACAGTCTTATGGGAAATTTCTGTTCATACCACACACCTCAGGCTTGCAGAATCAGAAACTGGTGAGCACTAATGGAGGACTTATCTCTTAGAATTGTATATAAATTAATCAGAATGTTGATACATCAATTTGCAAAGGGAAATATTTGTTGCTTGGAAGAAAAGTAATTGTGCCTGGATGATCAACTCATTCCCACTTTGTGATCTGTACATCAAGCCACTTGAAAAGGCCAAGTCATAATCAGAAATATATTTAATTGTTTTAAAGATTGCCAATACATTTATTGACTATAAAAATGATGCCACAACTTAGATTTCTTCCACATAACCAGTCTTTTTCCTCCTTAGAGAACAAAATGTAACCATGGTGGACATGGACTCATAACAAAGGAAGCTAGTTAGGTGAATTGGCAATTAATATGATCAGGCTTAGCTAGACTTTTGTCTTTGGTTCTGTTTATATGCTGGATTACATTTATTGATTTGTGTATGTTGAACCCTTTGAGCTTTTATACATAAGAAGAGTATTCCCAAAGAGCTCGGTGCTCAGGCATCCCATACCAGTCCCTTGTCATCATTTTCTGGGACCATGACTCTAAGTCATCATTGTCTTCTATCCCTCTATTTCCATTACCTTGGAGAATGCTCTGCATGCAGTAGATACACAATTCATACTTCTCACTGACTTCCTGGCCATTCCCACCTGAAGAGAAGCAAATAATTCCAATAAAACCACACAATTATAGCTGAAAAACTCTCTGAACTTAGAGTGGTAAATGCCCATTTTGAATGTACTTGCTAAAAATAAGACAAATTAAGCTGGTCAGATTCAGAAAATCTGCCATTTCTTATGGCTTTATTGAAACCTTTTCAGAAGTTTTTCTGTGACATAAATAGAACCAGTTTCCAAAAATAGATATTCATTCAAGAACATGAAAACCCACCCATGAGTTTAACTGTCATTTTATTCTGACCAATAAAATTCCCGGTTCTTGAGTGATTTTTTTTTCTTTTTCTCTCCTGAATTACAGAACGATATTCCAAAAACCAGAATCCTTTGATTCTTACAATAAGAAGAAATAGTCTCCTAGGGAAAGATGCATGGCTTATTTCAGCCCTATATAATCATTCTCATTCCTCAAAGATTCATTGAACAAACATTGTTGTCACTGTTTATACAACAAAACATTCTTTCATGAACTTTCAAATAAATAAATAAGTTGTAAGATTTCTGCACACTCATCGGCAACCTGGCAAGTCCTCAAATAGTTAAGTTGAACAGTTTATTTAGAAAGGCTGACAAATTTGCTTCACTTCAAAATATCATTAACACCAATAACACATTTGCCCAAGCCTATTGCTAAGTTGTAAAAAAAGATTGCTACAGATTAAGACCCTTGATATAATGCTATAAGCTCCTAACAATGGTATCTTTTATAGTGAAGAGCAACTGCAGACACAAATTGCCCTCTTTCCTGCATCTTTTTCACAAAAATCAATATTAAAGTAGTATCTGCCTTAACTCTCCCATACACTATATGAGAAAAAACCACAACTGTGCTTAGGACAGTTTAGGTCAATAAAGAATCAATACTGTGGTTGAATCTGTAGAAAGATAAAAGACTTAGAACTCTCTACAAAGGGACCCATTGTTTTCTCTCTATTCTGTAAAGCAGCAGAATGTCACTTGTCTCTGCTTGGGAGGTGTTGGGGTTGAGGGCAGTTTTTTCTTCTCTTTTTTAAGGTTGATGTGCATTAAGTGTTGGTGAAAAGTAAAGGGGCATCATACAGAAGTGGGGGTGGGAGAAGATTGCAGACACTTTTGCTTCTTTTAGATGTTTTGGCTCTTTTCTGAACAGTATCACAGAAGAGGGAGATGGGTAGAGAGGAGCCTTTTACAGGAATTCAGCCTTGGTAAACATGAGGTCAGGTGATACCAAGAGGCAGATGGTCTAGATTAAAACCTGAGCTATGGTGTGTAGTCTTGTGAAAGTTACCTTACTTTTTTAAAGCATCAGTTTTCTCATTTACAATAAAATAAAATATATAAAGACCAGCTAAATTATAGAATTTGTAATAGATCTTTTGTGGGCTCACCAATGTCCCAGCACACGGGTCTCTGAAATGCTCAGCTCTCTTACAGTCAGACAAGGCCCTATGACTAGTTCTGGCCAATGAACTGTGAGAAGAAGTGATACATTTCACTTCCAGGTTGAGGCAAGTCTCTTTCCCTGACATGGCAAACTTGGAGGGAGCCTCCTGTTGAGAAAGCCATGAGTTCAAAGCCACCTGTGTCTCTGAGTCATCACATAGAGAACAGATGTCTTGGAGAGTCACCCAGATCTATCTGTGTATGATAAGCAAGTAAATACCTATTGCATTATGCCATTGATTTGGGGGTCATTGTCTGCTGTTTTTACCACATCATGACCTAGCATATCCTATTCATTAGTTAACAGGAACAGTTTAGAAGTATATTCTTATAATGCTGGGCACACTTAATGCTAGCACTCAATTAATGTTTTAATTTTTTTAATCTGCATCTCAAGCCAAGGGAGCAGTTTGAACAAAATGGTGGAATGAAATAATACAGTGCATTCAGGAATTCTGTAAGTAGAGGAATTCTCAGGAAAAAAGATAGCACATATTAGAAATGGAAATCATATTTTAAAACATCCAAGTTAGTATTCCAAAAAGGATGTTGTATAGAACGTCAGTCATGTAACGTGCAGAAAGAGTGCTTTTTGCCTTAAGAAATTCAGAAAATGCTGCTTACTTAATTTCGTACTTATATGTTCTTAATGCACATTAAATTACTAAAAGCTCTAAGAAGTACTGCAACAGAGAAATCTAATAATTTTTTTGTGTGTATTCCAGGACTTTTTAAGTTTATTTGACCACAGAATGGTTTTTCCATGTAACACCAATTATCTTTTTACAGAACACATTGTTATTGCCCTCAGAGTACTTCTTAGATTGTTAGTAAATTGTTTAGCTACACTTAGCACTAATATTAAATTATGCATTTAATAGGTTCAGCTATGGTATTAGTCCATTCTCACACTGCTAATAAAGAACTACCCGAGACTGGGTAGCTTACTAAGGAAAGAGGTTTGATTGACTCACAGTTCAGCATGGCTGGGGAAGCCTCAGGAAACTTACAATCATGGCAGAAAGGGAAGCAAACACGTCCTTCTTCATATGCTGGCAGCAAGGAGGAGTGCAGAGAGAAGGTGGATATGTGTAAATTCTCTTATAAAACCATCAGATCTCATGAGAACTCACTCACTATCATGAAAACAACATGCAGGTAACCACCCCCACAATTCAATTACCTTATACTGGGGCCCTC
Organism: Chlorocebus sabaeus; assembly: GCF_047675955.1. Taxonomy (NCBI): domain Eukaryota; kingdom Metazoa; phylum Chordata; class Mammalia; order Primates; family Cercopithecidae; genus Chlorocebus; species Chlorocebus sabaeus. Next base: position 59,029,275 of record NC_132917.1, on the reverse strand, counting down.
CCATGGCATGTGGGGATTATGGGAGCTACAATTCAAGATGAGATTTGGGTGGAGATACAGAGCCTAATCATATCATTCTGCCCCTGTGTCCCTGTCCCCTCCCAAATCTATGTCCTCACATTTCAAAACACATTCAGGCCTTCCCAACAGTCTCCCACACTCTTAACTCATTCCAGCATTAATTCAAAAGTCCAAGTCCAAAGTCTCATCTGAGACAAGGCAAGTCTCTTCTAACATCAAAAGCAAGTTAGTTACTTCCTAGACACACCAGAGGTACAAGTATTTGGTAAATAACCCTGCTCCAAATGGGAGAAATTGGCCAAAACAAAGGGGCCACAGGCACCACTCAAGTTCAAAATCCAATGGGGCTGTCATTAAACTTTAAAGTTCCAAAATGTTTTCCTTTGACTCCGTGTCTCACATCCAGGGCAGGATTATGGAAAAGGTGGACTCCCATGGCCTTAAGCAGCTCCACCCCTAAGGCTTTGAAGGGTATAACCCCCCTCCAGGCTGCATTCATAGGTACGTATTGAAAAGTCACCTTTTCCAGATACATGGTGCAAGCTCTCCATGGATCTACCATTCTGGAGTTTGGAAGAAAATGCCCCTCTTCTCATAGCTCCACTAGGCAGTGCCCCAGTGGAGACTCAGTGTGGGGTCTCCAATATGATATTTCTCCTCTGCACTGCCCTAACAGAGATTCTCAGTGAGGGCTCTACCCTGCAGCAAACTTCTGCCTGGACACCCAGGCATTTTCATATGTCCTCTGAAATCTAGGCAGAAGTTCTCCAGCATAAATTCTTGTTTCCTGTGCACCTGCAGGACCAACACTACACGGACACTGCCAAAGCTTGGGGCTTGCAGCCTCAGAAGCAATGACCTGAGCTGTAACTTGGCCCTTTTTAGTCATGGCCAGAGCAGCTGGAACATAGTCTCAAGGTTGCACACAACAGGGGGCCCTGGACCTGGTCCAGGAAACCATTTTTCCCTCTTGGCCTGTGGTGGGAGGGGCTGCTATGAAAGTCTCTGACATGCCCTGAAGACATTTTCCCCAATGTCTTAGTGATTAACATTTGCCTCCTCATTACTTATGCAAATTTCTGCAGCTGGTTTGAATTTCTCCTCTCAAAATGGGTTTTTCTTTTCTACTGCATCGTCAGGCTGCAAAATTTTCCTAACTTTTACGCTCTGTTTCCTCTTGAATGCTTTGACACTTAGAAATTTCTTCTGCCAAATACTCTGAATTATCTCTCTCAAGTTCAAAGTTCCACATATCTCTAGGGCAGGAGCAAAATGATGCTAGTCTCTTTGCTAAAACATAACAAGAATCACCTTTACTCTAGTTCTCAAAAATTCCTCATCTCCATCTGATACCAACTCATCCTGGACTCATTGTCCATATCACGATCAACACTTTGGTCAAAGCCATTCAACAAGTCTGTAGGAAGTTCCAAACTTTTCCACATTTTTCTATCTTCTTCTGAGCCCTCCAGATCATTCCTCTTCCTGTTACCCAGTTCCAAAATCACTTCCACATTTTTGGGTATCTTTATAGCAGCACCCCACTTTCTGAATCAATTTACTGTATTAGTCTGTTCTCATACTGCTAATAAAGAACTGCTTGAGACTGGGTAATTTATAAAGGAAAGAGATTTAATTGACTCACAGGTCAGCATGGCTGGGGAGGCCTTAAGAAACTTACAATCATATCAGAAGGGGGAAGCAAACACATCCTTCCTCACATGGCAGCTGCAAGGAGAAGTGCAGAGCGAAGTTGGGAAGCCCCTTATAAACCATCAGATCTCATGAGAACTCACTCACTATCATGAGAACAGCGTGGAGGTAAGTGTCTCATGTTTTCATTACCTCCCACCGAGTCCCACCCATGACATGTGGGGATTACAGGAACTACAATTCAAGATGAGATTTGGGTGAGGACACAGCCAAACCATATCAGCTATACATGATAAGAAACCTATATGACAGTGCTTTTAATAAAACAAATAATAGCTGCATTTATAGCCTTACTGTGTAAGGTATTGTCTTAAGCTAAATATTTACTCACTTAACCCTAGTGACATCCTCTCTTTTGTAATAAGAGATCTGAAGGTTGAAGAGATCCACAGTTGATGTAATGACCCTAAGTTTTAGGTTTCTGCAGTCCTATTACTTTTTCCCTCACATTCAGTTGTAAGATGGCTGGTTGGCATGACTCCAGCCACCAGGAAGAAGAAAGACATACATAATGAATATGTCTCTGCAGCACTTGCCTCCCTTTTCCTTAAAACCCATCTTAAATTACCTATTTATAACTCTTGGTCAGAATTTGGTCATGTGGTCACATGTAATTGCAAAGGTATCTGAGAAATGTAGACTTGTATTTTTGTTATTTTATTTCACTTGAGCATATGGTCACCTGAAACCAAGTGAGTGATCTAAGGAAGGAAAATAGAATGTGTATTGGGTAGGCAACAAGAAGTTTCTGCCACATTCCTGGTACGTAATCAGTTTATTATTTCCACTTTTAGGTAGTGTCAATACTACGCCTCTCACTTACACATGTATGAGTAGAAATGCAGATATGATGGAAATTTAGAAACAAAATGTTGAGTACAATTAAAAATTTTTTTAAAAGAATAATTACCCAACTGAGCCCAAGAAAACTCAAAGTATTTCTCATCTTATTCAGACCTATCCCAAGGGGGAGGTCAAACTCTGTGCGATGTAGAATGATGTAACTCTAGGGGTGATGTTCCAACTGGAATCTTAGTTTCCTCTGCTTTAAAGAGAGTACAAGATTCCTACCCTCTTTGAGTGTGGAGTGAGGACATTCAATCAATTAACCCATGTAAAACCCCTGTAACAGAACATGATCTTGCAAGTGTTTAAGAAGGTTAGCTATCTTAGCTCTTCCAAACACTGAAAAAGTGACTGACTTATCTCTATCATAGAATCCAGTTCAAAGATATAATGTAGCTTCCACCTCTGCCACCCACTACTACCCCCAACTCAGGAAATAACATCCACTATTTCTGTTAAAATGAACAAACAAACAAACAAACAAAAACTGTACTAAACCCAGATACATGATCTTACTGATGTACTGATCCAGAGCAGCCAGTATGGCTATTAGGGTGGGACTTAGGAGTCAGGTACAGGTTCTTTTCTCTTTGCTGGTAAGTGGAGGGGACTCCCAATGCACCTCTATCCCCACAAGATACCCATGACCTTTATCTGAATCATCAGACTCAGACCTATGGAATTTCTGATTAGACCGTGTTTCCTTTTTGCTTTCTGCCCTAGAGGCAAATTTCCGGAGCAATATGTACATCCCAAGTATGTGGCATGCTTTCACTCTTTGATGTGGAAACCTTAAGACAGATCTTCAGATGTTTATACATTTTCTCCACCAAGGTTAAGAGTTGCAAAAATGTTCCTCACAACTTCTCTCACTCTACAAACTATAAACACTAAGGAATGTCCTTCCCCAGTATGTTATTGTTTCAGCATGACTAATCAGAGAAAATTGCAACATATTGCCTAGTTATCTAATTAGACAGAATTACTGATTAATTCTCAACCAAGAGTCCCTGCTCTCATCCCTGCTTATGTCACCTCTCCTTGCTCTTACCTTCTCCAATTTCTGGAGAAGTTGAGCTAATAGACACCAAGCAGAAGAGAGCAGGTGCCATACATTCTGCATATCATTTTGTTGTCTTATGGGCACTCAGAGCTCAGCCAGAAGCAATTATCCCACCTTACCCACTGCCACTGTCTCTTCCCTGGACACCTGGGTTCAGGACTACAGCTCTGTTCCTGATGCTGGAACCACAGTGGGGTGAACCCTATCAATATATCAGTGAGCTGGGTTATGTGCAGAACATCCACATTATCCAAGCCAGGAAACATTTTTCTGGGGCAAATGGCAAGCAGGCAGGAAACTGGGATGAAAGTGTAAAGGAGGACTGCCCTGAGCAAAGCAAGAATTAAGGTTACCCTAGCTATGCACCACAGTAGCTTAGAGGCTGACCACAAATGGGTTCAGTACATGGGCTTTGGCTTCGGGCACACTTGGGTTTGTGTCTGGGTTGTGCTGCTTTCTCATCAGGCAGGCTTTGACAACTTGCCTCCTTTTCCTCTCCAAGTTCTGGTTTTCTCATCTTGAAAATGGGTATGACATTATTAACCTTAGGGGTTTCTGTGAACCTTCAATTAGGCAGTATAAATAGAGGGCTTACTACAGTGACAGGAAACAGTAGCCGTTAACCATATATTCCCTGTGTGAGGACTGCTAAGCTGACACATTGAGTTTGGGCTCCAAATGGGAAAGGAAAAAATTGAAAGAAGAAAATTATATTCATGTTTATGTATTCCAGTCTTACTTCTTATGAACCCCTCATCTTGAGAACAAAAGGGAGAGAAAATAAACAATGCATGCACAATATCAGATTCAATATATTCCCGCCCAGTGAAGAGGAGGTTGTTGTATCTGGGGATGGAGGGCAGCTGCCTCCCCTTCTCCTGAAGTCCCATTCTGATCTTTCCGGGGCTTCTCCTCCTTTCGAGTTCCAGATCATCATCAGTCAGGCTCCTTCTCTGGCTTACTGCTCTGCAAATTTATTACCCTGCCAGCCGCCCCGACGCAGTACTTGCCCCAACTCCATCAACTGCTCTGGGACAGGCTAAACATCAAAGTCTATTATTTAGATTTTTCCTTCATCTCCAACTGATTCCATCCCAAACTCAATTTCCTCTTTCCTCTTTTTCAATTAACTACAGTTGCCCAGAGCTGGGGCGATAGGAGGAGATACTAGGGGCATACATCTGTCATCATTTATCTGGTAGTATATGGGGTATGCTGGAATTCAGATCTCTAATATAGCCTGTTGGACTCAAATAATTCTAGACATATTTGATTTTTGTAAAAGGCAGAAACAACACACAACGAGCCTTTACATCGACCACCCAAGGGGGCACTTAGAGAGAATTTCCAATCTATTCATGATCTGTTATTCCCAGCCTCAAAAGTTTCCATGTTATAGCAGAATACCCAGGGACTCCATATGTTATGGGAACACAGCAGAACCAAAATGAGCTGAAAGAAGAATGCGTTAGATTCAAACGTGGGATGAAACAGTACCCAAGGAGGCCCTGTTTCATTGTCTCTACCTGGGACCCTGGGACAACACAGCCATCTCAGCCCCATTCAAGTGTGACATTTCTTTTGAATATGACAGTGGCAGCGACCTTGTCATTAACTGATGCTATGAGCAACATTTCAGCTTTCATAATTCAGTTAATTTTCAAGCCACTGGTTACCAAACCCCCAGTATAATTTTCATATAATTAAACCACGTACACACACACACACACACACATTCTTACCCACACAAAACATCCACAAAAGTGACAAACAGCAGAGAAAAACAAAACTGAAAATCCAGAAAAACCAGAAGCAAGATTCCAATCTATCTTCTTGGTTTCCTTTTATCATAGGTGTATGCATGTGGAAGGGAAATGCGCAAAAGTCAGCTGGCCTTGGAGAGGGTGGGTGGGTGGGGAGAGAGTTCATTTTTCTATTCCCATTAGCATTAGTATGCAAGGACAAAGTGCAGCTGGGCACTTCCTCTTCACTAATTACATATTACACCTACGTGAAAAAAATTTGGTAAAGGAATTACACATTTTCGATTTAGATATTAGTTCCACAATTTTATGGAAAAGTCTTACAAAGGGCATACAGGTTATGTCTTCATTATAGTAAGAATTTTGCTGAGAGCTTGAAGCTCCAACAAAAATTTAAGTATTTGGGTAATTAAAATCCATAAAATGATTTTTCAGGAAAACAACTGATTGTTTCATTTGTAATAGCAGAAGTTCAAATTAATACTAAAAATATCAGTTTATCAGAAAATGTACATGGTCATTTTTATGTATATAGATCACACAAAATCTGCTGAATATTTGTCTTCATATTGTACTCTCTTGACTTTTTAATAACATTTGCATGAAGAATAATCCAAACTTTGGAAAATGTAGTTTCTTTCCTAAGCAGATATTATCTTTTCTCTGTGTTATCTTGTATTTCTCAAAGTGACTTGTCACATCGATATGTGCCCTTCTCTTTCTTGACCTTGTTGAAGTAGCATCACAATTTTTGGATATTATGTCTACTGCTAAGACAGATTCAAATTAATATTAACCTTATGCTGATACTATGTTTCTCGGGAAAAATACATATGAAACTTCGGGGTTTGAGAGGATGAAAATATTAACCAGATTGTACATCTCTTGAAATCAGTTTTATTTCCTCTCTCTGCTCCTCCTTCTCCTCATTCTTTAATTCTCCACTTTCTCCCTATTAATCTCATGTCTCCATAACCTCATCCGCCCTTTATAATTCCCTAGTAACACTCAGGGAGGAGAGAACAAATGGCAAATAGTAAATATTCAAAGAAATGTTATTCTAAAACCTTGTGGTCTCACCTCTCTGATATGTAAATAATTTCAACAGAATCTGGCCAGGATTTTCCTAATGAGTCTGCTAAAATTCTACCACTTACCAAGAGCTCTTTTTAGTGGTGGATAGCAATCACATAGGCCTTAGTTTTGCACTCTGCTTATATTTGTGGTGGTCAAGCACATACTATGGCAGGAGAGCATAGGTAGCCCAAACTTGAAATAATCTAAAACAGTATGAGTAGGGAAAATTATTTAATCCATAAATGACTTACACACTGACTTGATAGCATTATTCATCTTTATCCATGAAATTTCAGGTGATTATTTTTCTTTTTTCCAAAAATGCTTATTTTCTCACCTTTTAAGTGGTATGCAAAGTGGGTGTTTTCTTCCTCCACTTTTACCTTTATTTTATTTTATTTTAAACTTGAAGAACACATTGTACACCTACTAGATTTTGGGATACTGAGACTAAAGCTGGGAAAAGTGACAATCTCTTAGAAGAAAGACCTGAAGGAATCATTAGATACAGTTCCCAAGTTCATCCACCTCTCAGCCTGTCCTTTTTACTCTTGTTACTGTTGCCATATATTGCTTTGCAATGATTTGAGGCATCAGAACAACCACCCTGCGAAAATCATACAAAGGACTGAACAAAAGAAAGCCTCCCGTCTCACAGATACTCTGGGATCTGATTGTTCCTTGCAGTCCAGGTTGCTCCCTAATGTGCATTCTCATACCAATTCTCCTGAAAGATGAGCCCACCCTCTAATGGATCTCAATGTCAGGATGACTTGTGTGATACACATCTTATATCCTCAGCTCCTGATTTCTTCACATGACTCTTCGTTAGAGCCAGCTTCTAGGTAAGATAATGCTCTCCTCCTCTTGCATTCCCACCCCTTCCTGATTTTAGTAGATGACTATCGGATGCCCCCCAATCTTTGCTTCACCAAGCTCTGCACATTTAGTTATTTTAATCTTTCCTCATAAATCAGTCTCTCCAGCTCCTTAGTTATTCTTGACAGATGATTTGCCCAATAGTTTACCATCAAAATGTGAGATTGTTGTCTTGAAAGTATATCAATATAAGTTATTTTTTAAAAATCAATATTAGTACTGAGTCCTTGGAGACAGAAAGGAAGTGAGAGAGCCCCAATATTCCTAATGAGAGCTAGGGCAAGAATTCCAGAGCCTTCTTAAATGAAAATGCACAAATTATTTCCTTGTTACCAAGAGCTCGAGCTTTCAGTCAACACAGAGGAAAGTATCTTCCCTACTTCATCCTAAAAGAGGATGGCCAACCATTGAGTGTTTCATGTAGTAGTTAAACCAAGAAACTTTTCTTAAAAACTTTTACTGCAACTCTGTCAAAGAATGAACAAGTTCCGGTAATAAAAGCCAGCTACAATTCCAGGGAGAGAAAAGAAACAGCGGCATTTGCCTCACCTTCGTGTTTTGGCAGAGTACTTATGAAGGAGGTGGAGGCAAGCGGTAAAAGAACACTGTATTTTCTGTTCAGCATTGCGTATAAACTTCCCAACACAGCCTAAGAATTTTCAAAAGCTTTCTGATCTTTTTATAGCCTGACATCATATTCCGCTACAGTGACATCATAGCTTTTAAAGATAGGAATCCAATGGCACTAGTATCTTAAAATGTTCCCAACCCATCAAAATTTGGCATTTGGTACTTTATTTAACAACCTTAAGTTTCTAAAGTTTTCTTTGGGTTTTGAAGACTACAACCCTCCATCCAGATAAGTTTCTATGTGTTTACAAACTGTGAGGCCAACCTTATGAATAGCACCTTATAAAAGAGGTCTGGCTGGTAGGGTGCTTTGACTGGAGGGCGGTTAGACGGAGAGTAGAAAAGAGACAAAACAGTCTGGGTTCAAGCAGGAATGCTTTCTTTTTTTCCTTTTTGGCCAGGTTCTGCAATTTGCACCTCCTTTCCCATTGCCTTCAGGTCTGGTCTGACCAATAATTTTCATTACAAGACCAAAAAAGAAAAAAATTCCAACTTTCTTCATGATACAGCAGGAGTTCCTGCTACTGGGCTAACTTTCCTTTATTTCTAAAGTATGAACAGGCAAATGGAGATCCTTTGTTTCAGGATTTCAAGTAGGCCTAGTAGAGACTGCCATCCAAAACCTTTCTTCACAAGAGAGAGGAGCACACCTAGATGTTGGGACTGGAAAGCTGAGATCTTTCTCACTCATGGGCCTGCTACAGCAGCCTCTCAAATTGCCTGTAGTAAACAACCCGTTCATTGTTTTTGTGATTGAATCACTATGTGTCTTACTGAACAGGACTCGTGTGCAGCTTTACTATGTGCAAGAACCCTACACAAGATTGATATCTCAACTGCTCTATTTCTTCTTCGTGGGGATAAAGGCATGGCTCATGCACTCGAATGTTGTGGCAATGTCATTGCTATAAGTTTCTATCAACTTACTTTTAACTTCTACACTTACCATTTCTTGGGACAGCTCTAAGTAGTTTCAAACTGGCACCGGGCCACTGTGCGCTGAGTAACACTGTACTAGAACAGGAGTTGGCAAACTATGCAGTAGGCAAAATCCCATCTCACACCTGTTTTAGTAAATAAAATTTGATGGGAACACTTATGAATTGTCCTTGGCTGCTTCCATGCTATGACAGCAGTTGAGTAGTTGGCCTATACGCCTGAAATATTTATTATCTGGCCCTTTAAGAACTAGTTTGTGAACCTCTGTTGAACTAGAGCCTTCTAAGTAACAAAAAAAGTGAAATAACGTTCAGCAAAGTTTATTCCACTCACCACCCTCACACTATTTCCTCCCTTCCAAGGATAGATGAGGTCTGAGACTTCCCACTGGCTACTTGGACTGGACTGGACTACACTATTATTTCCAGAAACAAAGATGGCAAGGCATTTGTTTTGAAATTCAGCACACAACACACAGGCCTAGGGAGGATTTACACATCAATTATCAAAAAGAAAAACCTTTCTGGGCTATCTCTGTGTGTACATATGTTTATTGGCATGTGTGTGTGTGTGTGTGTGCGCGCGCGTGTGTGTATGCTAGCCCATGCATACTCACTTGTGTGCATGTGTACAAAACCATTCCAAGGCTGAACCAAATCACAAAAAGCTTGCTGTGACAATAACCAGCTAGAGCTCAATGACCATGTTCATAAAGAATCCCTTTTGTTAAAGAAAGCCACTCAGGAAGAAGGCGGGAAGGGGAGGGGAAGAGGTGAGCTCTGCCTTTAAGAGGTCTATAGCGCTTCAATCGGAAACAGCTGTGGCCAGTTTAATGCTATCGCAGGGCTCATATAGATGTGACATCACGCAGAACTGAAGCTTGGCCAAGGAGTTTTACTGGCAATATACCTTAGACTCTAAGGATTTGGTTACAAATTTGTATGTGGTGTATGTTTTTTGAATGAATCCACAACTGGGAACCAACACCATATCACATGCCCTTTTAGTAACTCAGAGGGCTGTAAACAGGGTAGATTTTTTTAAGCTCAGAATTAAAATCTTTATTAATTTTAAGCTAAAGGGAAATAAATGAATTTGCTATCATCCCAGTTTATTACACGTCTAACTAGAAAGATTTTCACAATCAGACCAGTATCCTGGCCAAGTAGGAGGAACTGGGAGACACTTTATATTCTAATTTCAAACTGCAGGGTATCCCAGGTGTACTGTATAGGATTTCCTGTAATTTACCAGCAAAATAAACAGGCTACAGGAATATGTTTGCCATACTGTACATTCGTATTAATTACCCAGCAGGATAAAATGATTTCTTTGTGATAGAAAGAGATGTGGATCTACAGGAAAATCATTAAACCAGACCAGGAAAAACAGACACATTTCTATTGTTAAGCAGTTTGGCTTGATTCATGATTGGTGCCTGGGAATATGTTATTGGTAGCATTTGTCTCATACTCACTCAGTTTTCTCCCAAAAAGCAGAATGAACTCTCCAATTGAAACTAACAAACAAAGCTGAAAGTGCCATGCTGGCCACTCTGAGGGTAACCAGTGAATACGAGGCACAGTGCCTTCTTTCAAGTAGCAGAATTTTGTTAGAGAATAATTCAGAGATACACTAAATTATAACAAGAATGGGAAGGAATCAGTGCTAAGTGGAAAAGACAATACATGCCAGAAAATTTCAGAGGTGGAGAGAACACAGCAAGCTAAAATGGTAACAGAAGGCTTTACGGGCAGGGCAGGATTTGGACAGGATCTCATAGAAGGAGTGTAATTCGGGCAGGACCAGAGGATGGAAATTCTAAGCAGTGAGGTGCAATGGAACAAGGAGGGATACAGGATGAGGAGCCAGGAATGTGCAACAGGGGTTTGGGTGATAACTTGTGTTTAGATAGGACTCAATGTGGGTTTATTATAACAACACCAAAAAGAACAGAGCGGGAGGGAACAAAGAAATCAACAGCTGTTGAGCATATACTGTGCACCAGGTGCTTTATGAGCTAACTTAATCATAACTTTTTAAGGTAGGTATTATCATCTTTCCTATTTAGAGATGAGAAAACTGATGTTCACAGAGGTAAATAACTCACTCAAGACCATGAGGCAGGTAAGTGAAAGACTCAGGAATTTATAACCACATCCATTCTCTATCAGCAAGATAAAAGTTAACAAGTGCTGGGGAGGATGTAGAGAACAGGGAATCCTTGTGCATTTTTGGTGAGAATGCAAATGGCAACCAGTATGGAAAATAGTATGGAGATGTCTCAAAAAGTTAAACGTATCACTAACAACCATATGATACACCAGTCCCACTTCTGGGTGTATATCCAGAGGAAACGAAATCCATATGTTGAAGAGATGTCTGCAGTACCATGTTCATTGCAGCATTATTCACAATAGTGAAGACATGGAGTCAGCCAAAACATCTATTGATAGATGAGTGGATAAAGGAAGTGTAGTGTATACAGGCAATGGAATATCATTCAGCCTTAAAAGAGAAGGAAATTCTACCATTTGTGACAATATGGATGCACTTGGAGTACATTCAGGGACATGAAGTAAGTCAGACATGGAATGACAAATGCTACGTGATACCACTTATATGAGGAATCTAAAACAGTCAAACACATAGAGGCAGAAAGTAGAATGGTGACCGTCAGGAGCTAGGGGGAGGCAGGTATTAGTCAAAGGGTACAACATTTCAGCTATGCAAGATGAGTAAGTCCCAGAGATCTACTATACAGTGTAGTGCCTATAGTTAATGATACTGTACCATATAGTTAAAATTGTGCTAAGAGGGTAAATCTTATTTTAAGTGCTCTTATCACATGCATACACACTTACACACACAACTAATAATAATAAAAAGTATAGGAGGAAAATTTTGGAGGTGACAAATATGTTTACAGCATCAATCGTAGTGATGGTTTCACAGACATATACTCATCTCCAAGCTCATCAAATTGTATATATTAAATACGTACAAGTTTTTGTATGTTACTTATACCTCAATAAAGTATTTTAAAAACACATATTTACTCCAGTGTGTATTTTTATCCTATCTTAAAGGCTGACCATCCTATCTTAAAGGCTGACCACCCTAACTGCCCATCAGAAACATGTTATAAAATATAAAAATATAACAAATATTTCATAATTCACCCCCAGGAGGTTCTGATGCAGTATCTTTGGGCAGGGACTTGGACTATTCTCCACAGATGTTTCTGAAGCCTAGGAAGTGTGGACTTCTGCACTTCACCTTGACTTATACTACTTTCCTTCCACTCACAAGAAGCTATTGCATCCATCATGAAACAATCTGGTTACCGTCACCCAAGTGCCCTCCCCAACCTTTCAAATGTTCTCAATAACCTAAAATTTCTACTGACCACAGACTGAGATGAATCTAAAAAAGGAGTTTCTGGCCTCTGTTGTAGTGTAAAATGATGCCTTAACCTGGGCTTCACAGAAAACAGCCTGGAGCAATATCATATGTCCTTCTGTTTGATTGGAGAGTGAAAGACCAGGTAAGTGGAGTGAGGTAAAAGGGGAGGGGAAGGGAAAGAGAGTGCATCACTGAGTTGGGCTTTGCTGGGCCTCAAAGATGCCAGCTTGCTCTGCAGTGTAGACATTTTTCTAAAAGGAAGCTGCGTAGTGGCTGCGTATCACAATACTTAGTGAAAGGCAGGGGAGCATCTATCTGCTGGAAGGCTTTAACCCTTCCATTGATCAAAGGTTCACTCCATGGGAATGGGACATTAGCTTCCCCACATTTTGAGGTTGTGCATTTACAAGCTCTCGGCGGTCCTGCAGCATGGTATACATCCCCAATAGCAAGAAAGAGGACTGTGGGGGAGGAGGAAGAAGATGCACACAGAACTGTCAATGAAGCAGTAATTGTGTTGACAAAAGCTTTGCAGATAAACTAAGACAATCTGAAGTGGCACATGAAGGTGTCTGACTCATATAACAACATTTTTCTCTGAATTTAATGAAGAAGTTATTTCTAATAAATAGCACATTTGTTATACAGAAAAGATGGTACTAGAAGAATGAGCAATAAAGCATTGAACAAAAGTTTCCAAACGTCAAAATGCACCTTTCCTTACCCTCACAGGTTTTTCACTGCGATATATTAGAGCCATGTTTTATCTTAACAAATGTAGGACAGGTAGACATAACAGTCTTTGGTAATTAAATGAGAAACTTTCCCATTCTGCATTATTTAATATCAATTAATATTCTACGGGAAATAAATTGAATGCTTTGTACCATACTGTAGGGAGGAGAAAGATCCAGAATAATGTCAGAATGTGTTTCTCCTCATTCTACCATTTTCCTCTCTTCTCTACTATGTAAGGATGTATACACTGTATAAGCAGAGACTACACATATTACAAAGACAGACTTTTTAGGATGTTCACAGACCAAAAAAAAAGAAAAAAAAAGAAAAAAAAACTTCTTGATTAATTATTCAGAGCATAAACTAATGGTTCTCAAACTGTCACATGCATCAGAATCACCTGAACGGGTTGGTAGAACACAAAGCACAGATGTTCTCAAGAGTTACTGACACTGCTCTACCATAGGACCATACTTTGAGAACCAGTGGCGTAAACTAAACTGAGTCTATCACTTTTGACTACTGACTTGGGGATTATAGGAACATGTAGATGTTATTTGATTTTTCTGGGTAATTTAGGTCTGACACAGCAATCTTTTGACTCAGAATTTTGCCATAAGTATATTAATGCTTTGCTACTCAGGGTATGGTTCAAGGTTCAGTAGAATAAATATTAGCTGAGAATTTGTTATGAACACAAATCCTCAGCCCCACCCCAGAAGTACCACATTAAAATCTGCATTTAGTGCAGATTTTGGGTAAATTGTGTCTACCTTGAGGTTGGGAAAGCACTGTGGGGATCCACTTCCTTGCCTTAGTAAGGTTAAGGCTGATTGCAAGATTGGGGAGATAGTATAGCATTTCTAAGTCATTCCTGAGTTCCAGGAACAGATGTGTGATTTGTAAAGATTGCCTTCACTCTAAAACTGACCTGAGAGCATTCCAAGTGTAGTTGTTTTTGTGTTTCTACAAATAAAATAGCTGTTTGAAATTGTGATTATTTAATAAAAATCCTATCACAGTAACTTCTTGTTTCACTTCTTAAAATCCAGTGGTCTCTGCAACCAAAAAGGTCTGAGTTAAAGGTCAACCCCTATCTCTATCACATACCTGAAGAGAGAGATACTATTTAAACCAGAGATTGGTAAGCCTTGTCTGTAAAAGGGTAGATAGTCAATATGGCTTTGTAGGCCATAAAGAGTCATACTGCTGAGCTGCAACTCTTCAGCCCTGCTGTGGTAGCATGAAAGCAGCCATTGGACACAAACCAATGGAAGTCATTGTTCTAACGCCACCCTTTTTTTTTTTTTTTTTTTTTTTTTTTTTTTTTTTTTTTTAACAAAAGCAGGTAGTGGGTCAGGTTTTGTCCATGGGCCATAATTTGCAGATCTGTATTTTAAACTCCTTAAGCCTCAGTTTCCTTCCCCATAAAATGACCTTCAAAAAAATCTATCCAGAAGGGTAGGTATAAAGATGAACTGAAATAATGCATACAGGAGTGTCTAGCAGAAGAGTTTAATGTTGACAATTTTGTGTTCCTTTACATTTCTCCTAAAATTCAGGTGCAGAAAGGTTAAAATTGATTTACCATTTTGGTTAGAGATATTCCAGTTGTTTCTCTCTCTCTCTCTCTCTCTCTCCCCCCCCCCCCACCCTCACTCTCTTTCTCTGCCAGCATATCCCCCCAAGCAGTGGTTTGGAGGTAAGCCTAATAAAAGGGAGAAAAAGACACATAGGAAAATTGAAGAGAAACTGTTGAATTTTTGACTTGCAGCTTTTGTGATCTGTATCTTCTCTGGTTGCTCCAGATCCAAGAGGACTTTCCCCACTTTCATAAGGCGATCAAGTTTAGAGAAATGTAGCAGAGGCTACAGGAAAGTAAATGTTTGCATATATATGAGCAGCTGTGACATACCCTAGGAGATTCAAGCCCTGATGAAACTGGTGAAAACACAGTGACTGAAGGTGAAAGGAGAAAGGACACAGTAGAAGGCAGGATGGACAAAAGCTCAGAGAAAAGGCAGTGAGTGAAAGAACAGAGACGGATAAGACAGTAGGAGCAGAGCCAGACGTAACGGCCTTTCTTCCTGTGAAAGAAACTTCCTTTGAGGTCCTGTGCACACATGCCAATTTGACATTTCATCCCGAGAACCTGTGTTTGGGATGACCAATTGGCTTAAAAGTTACTAAAATGTAAAAGCAGAGGTGGATTACCTCCCTCCCCCTCATGCAAAGGCCAGCTCGTCTAGAAGGATCAACAAGTATTTTTCATCCCACTGTGAAGACTTGGCCCTGCAAATGTTCACATAGATGAGCTGAGCTTTGTCCTGCGGCTTCCTCCCACCCCAGAATGACTCAGCTGCCGCTAAAGAAAAATCTGTGTGTGAAATCATGTTTCCCTAACACTCTATTCTCCTCATATATCCACATTTAACCAAATACGAACCATTATAGATTTAACATTCTGGTTTTGAGCCATCCTGCACCCCATACTCGAGCCACCTTTCTTTTGTGTAGGGTGGGGTGGGGTGGGGGGAGGAGTTACATGCTTCTTTTCAAGGTCATAAGGAAATTAAACCAAAGCCCCACCTCCCTTCCCTTTTCATATGCCCTGAACAATTCTAGAGAAATTTTCTAGAGAAAATAGAGCTTAATTTCTTGGAGGTGTTTTGTTGACAAGAAAATGGAAAGCATGTGTCCCTGCTTCGCTTATTGTACTTCCAAGTAATGAAAGTATTTAAGAAGGTACAATTATGATCTTGGCAAGCACCTGGGGCTCTTGGAACTGTTTTTTCACACTGAATAAACACTGCAGATAATCTGTTTACGTTACACTCTTCTGAAAAGCTATCTACAACAAAAGGCCACAACCATTCTTTAGTTTCCTTTTCTTGAAAGGAAAAAAAAACGTATTGCACTAATAATTTGCTGAAAATGATTTCATTGTCTCCATTTTCACTCTAGCCAGAAACAAGTTTGAGTAAAGGAGTTTATGGATTTCTTTTTTCTACCACTTTTAACTGAACAGAGCCATCCTTTTTCTTTTTTCTAGTTATCTGGAATTCCTTTGTTTGTTTGTTTGTTTTAATGATCCTCGGTGACCCAGAATCACTTGCCTGCCCTAAAAAATTAACTATCATCTTTCTTTGAATAATGTACCCCAAATTCATTTCATCCTCTCAACCTAATTGATTTGATGAAATGGCACCCTTAACTATATTCAAACATGACACAGCCCCAGAAAGGAAGATGCCATCCATTTCTTTTTAGGCTAAAACATAAGGAGAAATGGTAACAAGTCCCTGAGTTAGGAAACACTAGCCAGAAAAATGCATGTCTGCAACTTGATTTGGTCAAAATCTTTAAATTGTACAGATGCTATGGAGATTTATCTGCTTAATATAGGAGAATGCATCAGAAAATCTGAAAAGATGACACAGGAAGAAACGAAACAATGGCATGCTCATGTATTGTGCAATGTTCTGAGATGCAGTGAGTAAGTTTCACAAAGGAGAGACAAGCCATACAACATCACATTTGAGGGAGTCTCATTCTTACACAGAGCAATATAGGGCCGACGCCCAGAAATTCAAACAACTGTTTTATTTCTCACTCCATAACTTTAAAGGGGAGAACACTATTGCCCCCATGTTGCGGGAGTTGAGGGTAGCCTTAATCTTTTCTAGGGTAGAGTGAAACTTTTTTTTTTTTAATTTGTGATCTCTGTGTTATTGAGATATGAGAAACAATGGATTGAATGGAAGAAAGTCTTGCAGTGTATGTGAAAGTGGTACCCTGTGCTGCTGCTGCTTCTTGGTCACTTTCAGGAAATTTGGAAAGGGCACAAAGGGTATCCGTGCAGGAGAGAAACTTTTGTTCCAAAGGCCACCATGGATTCATCCTCTTGGGCCGTCTTTATCTCAAAGACACTTGAGGAGTAAGCTCTCTTAGCCCCCACTTAGATGTTACTGGCCCCTTGATCAACCATCAGGACCTTAAAACTCTATCTCTGTTACCCTCAGGAAATATGTGGGGGAATTGCAGAATCGCGGATTATGTTTCTAGTGTCATCTATCAGTAAAGACAGAAGAATTGAATTCTTCATCATCTAGTCCATCATTTTCAATTTGCAGGTGTGGAGACTGGGCTCTTGAGAGCTGAGGTCACACCATTAGTTAAAGGTTCAGGTTACCTCATGTGGTATCCCCCTGCTCCACCCAACTGCTTCCTTTATTCAATGCTGGGAGCCATTTAGCTCCTGGGGTCCCTAAACCTCTAACCACTAGGGGGCAAAACTAACCCAACAGTCTCAGTAATTCATCCCAGCGGAGCAGCCCTATTTCCTCCAGCCCCATCCCAGGAAGTCTCTTTTCAGCGATGTTTTGAATTAAGAAGTTGCAATAACATTCTCACAGTCCCTTTCAGCCCTGCAGGTTGGCCTCACCGAAGGCTAAAGGAATTCACAGCAGTCCCCAGAACAGCCTGGGGTCTGTTTCTCCCACAGTTATAAAGAGGGAAACCTATCATGAGAAATGACACAGTCTGGTTGTACCTTCAGTCCAACATTTATTGCATCCCAGACTGTTATCAAAGCAAAGAGAGGCAGAAGAGAGTCTGTATCTGTGTCTCATTCCCTAAGAGATCTATGTGGTTGGGACAGGCTGGAGTTTTTGCCTTTCATAGCGAAGAGAACAAAGGCAATCAAATGTGCTGTAAGAAAAGTTAGGATGAGGAAGTTCTTTTAAAGGAAATGTCCAGGCTGATGATAATTATGTAGCCCTTTGGTAAGTGTCTGATATATATCTACATGTTGAATAATAAATGATGATGATGGACTCTGTTACAAATTTGTCTTCAGGACATCTAGGAGTTATGAAGAGAATTTATTAACCCATCCTATAGGTAAGACGTGAGGCAGAGAATAAGTGGCTCCCCCAATACCACCACATTGGCCAAGCCAGCCTTCTAACTGAAATAAAACTGAGGTCACTTAACTACTCTCTTTCAAGGCACAATGATCACAGTAGAAACATACTAAATTTTTCTTATATTTAATATAAGGTACACATGGAATTGGGAAGAATAGCATTTAATTTTTCGGATTCACTGCTGACCCCATATTACCTTCTTGACTGTGTTTGAAGATAAATATTACAGTTTTGTAAACAATGTCACAGCATAGTAGCTTCATATTTGTTTTGGTTTCACATGATGACATCATGCGATATAGGAGGAGTCTCTGAATTCTCAACTTGGTATAAGAAACATGAACTATGTAAGGCCTATTTTTGGAAAACATTGTTTTAAACTGTATTTGACAGTTTTCACTTGGCATAGGGTCTTTCAGAGCAGAGACTCCAGATTGCATTGCAAATTATATTTATTTACTTCGATTAAGACTAATTAGGGGGAGGGAGTGCTCTCTGGTAGGGGAGGAAAGTATTTTAGATGAGAGGGAATCTCTTCTGAGTATCATGCTGCTCCTTACTTTTCCAACTTCTTCCACTGCTTGGAGGAGATTCTACAAATCAGATTGGCTCTTTCTGCTTTAAAGAAAAATTTCACACACACACACACACACACACACACACACACACACACAGAAGGAAAACTTGAAATGGAAAGAAAATTTTGCCTCTATTTTTATAGATATAAATAAAGAATACAAGGATGCTTAAACATTCCTCAACTTTCTCTTCTCCTACTACTTGCCTCCAAAACCCAAAAACACCATTGAGGCAAACAGCATACACAAGGACACATGTATCCAGGGTGCCACACTAAGGGAGGAGTTAGCCATTTTGCATGGAATACGCTTTTCTTTCATAGCAATATTTTTTCTCTGACTCAATAATATAGATGTCACATTGCTAAATCCAAAAGAAAAAATTGCAACAGCTGGAAAAAATCCTAGTCATTGTATGCAAAACAGTGAAGGAAAGCCAAAGGAGGAGTGGGGGAAAAAAACCCACTTTGATGGAAAAGAAAAACAGCAAGAAAAGAGAGAGACCTAGAAAGGTGTGTCATGGGACCAACTTTAATCCCACGTCCTCTGCCACATTTAGCTTCTCTTCCATCAACCCGCCATATTTCTTCATGGGCTCAGCCACCAGCACTTTAGATCCTCCCAGGAGTCCCATGGCCCTTCCAAGGAGTGTACAAGTGGCACAGAGAGTGTGGTAACTTCAAAACATTAAAGGGAAAAAGGAGTCTCCTTTCACGCCATCATCATTTTTAAAAACGGCAATTGATGTCGCCTGAAGCGGAAGCTCGGAAACCCAATTATACCACATTTCATTCAAGTGTCAGAATTGGAATAATAGTGCCCAACAGCGAGGGTCCCTATGTGAAACGACGCTGCCATATTATCTTGTTTTGGCCCAATGTTTTCATAAATTCAGGCTTGGAGCAGAGCCCGGCGCTACTTTCTTTCAAGGTCTTAGCATCCCTCATCCTTTTTCTCAGCTCTTGCTGCTGAGCCCTGTTCTTTCCTCCTGCAGAGTCCCCTCTCACGCTCTCCTCCTCAGCACTGGCTGTCCTGTGGTACCAGTGGCTGCTCTGTTTACTGAAGAACATATGCATCATTGGAACATTTTCCACACCCCTTGGGCCAAATGTTTTCTGTACTTGGCCCTGAGCAGCCTTTTGGATTCTGTGATGAGGAGCCACTAAAAACCATGTGGCGGCCACTAACTCACATATTATAGCCTGTTCTGTATATTACTGCCATTGTTATTACTAGTCGCCTTGCCCTGAGAGTAATGTACACCTCAACGAGCTTTAATTATAATTGCTCTGCTTAGCAAAATGTTTTCCTACCAAAGGCCTCCCTGTCCTCCTTTATGGTCATTAGCAGTTAAACAGGCCGTATACTTACCTACCCAGAGGTTCTAGTCAAACAAGAGGACGCTCTTGGAGGCAATAGCCTCCCCAACTCTGTGTGCAAAGAAGCACTAGACTGCCATTTGCTTAGACTGTACTTCAGAAGATGGCAGCCACACCTCTGATGACTCATGTGTGGAAAGATGGGGTATGTCTGCATGAAAAGATGACTTGGAAGGAAGAATGTATCTTTATTGATAACGACGGCCACTCCTGAGATCTTGGTAGCACATCTCCTGGTAGATAAAATTTGTCTCTCGACTGCCTTCTGGGGGACTTTCCAGATAGCTGCTCTCTCTCTCTCTCTCTCTCTCTCTGTGTGTGTGTGTGTGTGTGTGTGTGTGTGTGTGTGTGTGTGTGTGTTTCCCATGCTCCTCTCTCTCTCTGGCACTTAATGCCTACCCACCAACCCTTGTCTGCTTGTTCTTGGCAGGATATTAAATACCAGTGCAGAACTTGGCCACCTTTCATTCTTGATAAATGATCATTTATCTTCTAGGCACTGTAATGTTGGTTTATATGCCTGTGTGGAGAAATAGGATGCTGAATTCAATCTCTTTCTTTGGAGTTCACTTCCTCCCGTTCCCCGCTCCGATTATTTGTGGTTACACTAGTCCTTTGGACACAGATGCTTGACTACTTACTTTGAATTCACTCAATTCCTGTGCATATCTTGCCTCAGGTAGCCACCCATCTTTTGGCCAGACTCTTTTAGATTTTACCTCCCAAAACTTTATATACAAGTATTAACTTCTGCTCCTAGCTCATCCTATTTTATTTTGCCCTATAAAAATTTTATAGGATTGGGTGCTATAGGCTGAACATTTGTGTTTTCCCAAAGTTCATATGTTGAAACCTAATCCTCAATATGATTCTATCAGGAGGTGGGACATTTAGGAGGTGATTAGGCCATAAGAAAGGATACATCATAGTGGGTTAGTGCCCTTATGAAAGAGACCCCAGGGAGATCCCTCGTTCCTTCTGCCGTGTAAGGACACTGTGAGAAGACTGCTTTCTGAAAACCAGAAAGCCAGTCTTCACTAAACACATCTGCTGGCACCTTGATCTTCTACTTCTCTGCCTTCGGACTTATAGGAAATGAGTAATTATTTATAAGTTACCCAGTCTATGGCAATTTATTATAGCAGACTGAATGGGCTAAGACAATGGGTAAAATAATATAAAATTTACTTTGTTTCCCAGATGGAAAAATGAAGCATTTCATTTACTTCAGACATATTTAAGTACTTCAGACAAATCAATAAGATGTTTTTAAGAACCTGATATATTGTAGACACCTTTTAATTTTTATTTTATTATGTTATTTTTTTGATATAGGGTCCCTCTATTCTCCAGGATGGAGTGCAGCTCTCTGCAACCTCCACCTCCCAGGCTTAAGCCATCCTCCTGACTCAGCCTCCCAAGTAGCTGTCACTACAGTTGCGAGCCATCATGCCCCACTAATTTTCATATATATATATATTTTTTTTTTGTAGAGATGGGGTTTCTCCATGTTGCCCAGGCTGATCTTGAATTCCTGAGCTCAAATGATCCATGCCCCACCTCCTCCGCTCCAGCCTCCCAAAGTCCTGGGGTTATAGTTATAAGCCACTGCACTCAGCATATTGTAGACACCTTTATCAAATAATAGAAATGAAGTTCTCAGCAGAATACAGGGGTCAGCAAACTATGGTCCTTGGGCCAAATCCTGTTCACCACCTGTTTTTGTAAATAAAGTTTTATTGGAACACATCCATGTGTGCTTATTTATGTATTGTCTAAAGGAAGTTTCCTGCTAAAACGGCAGAATTGAATAGTTGCAACAGAAATTCCATGGCCTAAAAAGCATAACATATTTACTCTCAGTCCCTTTACAGAAACTGTTTGCCAACTCCTGATCTAACAAGTTAGTGCTGTTCTCTCCATTTCCAAGCGGATGGTCAGATCATATTTCATGACTGCTTTGACATTAGAAGTGACCATGTGACCTACCTTGGACTGTAAAGTATGAGCAGAACTGATTGTGTCTTTTCTACATGAAAATGTTTAAAAGCCTTTGTGTGAGTTACCATATCCTATTTTCTTATGTTTCTGCTGTGCAATGATTTGCTATGCTGTAGCTCTCATCAGCCTACAATGAACTGCAATGAACAGAGCCTCCTTGCCAATTGAAATTGATTGTGAAGCATAAGCAACAACAATAAAAATTGTATGAGTTTTGTTTTTGCCACAGCATAATCTATCCTGTCCTGATATGAGGTAAACATGTAAGCAAGTATTAATAATTTTCAATGAACACAATGAATTGAGAGAGCCTGATTAGGAGAGACTTTGCAAGGAAATATCTAAGCTTGGGTGGGGTTAGAGAGAATAAATAAGAATTTACTAGGTACCAGGTCGACATGGGAATTCCATGGCATGTGGAGAATAATGCTATGTTTGAGGAAAATCAAACTATTTTTATAGATAGAAAACAGGCCGGGGGTGGTGGCTCACACCTGTAATCCCAGCACTTTGGGAGGCCAAGGTGGGCGGATCATGAGGTCAGGAGATCGAGACCATCTTGGCTAACATGGTGAAACCCCATCTCTACTAAAAATACAAAAAAATTAGCCGGGCGTGGTGGCAGGTCCCAGATACTCAGGAGGCTGAGGCAGGAGAATGGCGTGAACCCGGGAGGCGGAGCTTGCAGAGAGCCGAGATCGCACCACCACACTCCAGCCTGGGCAACAGGCAAGACTCCATCTCAAAAAAAAAAAAAAAGAAAGAAAGAAAATAGATAGAAAATAAAGTGCAGGTGGAGAGGTCGAGAGTGATGAGGTCTAAGAGGTGATTAGTGCTTAGCTCATACATCCCTGTTTACCTAAGACAGTTGGTATACTCCTGCTGTCATGGTGTATTATTAATAGTTCTCCTTTTTATTTTCAAAGATATCCTAGTTTAGATGATAAATTATATGGTCACTCTACTTACATGTCATGATTATAAGACTGGCTTTTATTTTATAGGTGATGGGGAATCAGCAGGAAAGAGGCAGGATGCAGCTTAAATAATCCTTTCATAGTCAAGTTTTTCAGAAATGGCTAGGTCATCTCAATATTCTCTGTATCCTTCTTTAGAAATAAGAATCCCCAGCGAGACTCCGTCTCAAAAAAAAAAAAAAAAAAAAAGAATCCCCATGCTACCTGCTACCTACCTAAAAGACAATGGGGCCTATGCTCCTTTGTGGCTCAGGATAGCCATGTGACAACAATCACGCCAAGGAGACATGAGAGCATCACATGGAAATTCTGAAAGCTATCTTTACAGGGCATAGGGAGTACAATTAATTAGATGACAAGTAGAGACCCATAACATAGGTAATGCAAAGCCATATATTTCCTAGAGGGAACTTGAGTCCTTGGTGACTTAATGGAGCCACAACAGCAACCTTAGATTGCCTCCCTCCAATCCTCTCTTATGTGGGAGATAAATAAATTTCTATTTTGTTTAGGAAGTGTTGTTTTGGATGTCCTATCATATGATACTCAACAAATTGCTAGTCTATATAGTTCAGTCCTTCACCAAGAGTCAGTTATTGTCAATACAATGGGAATGTCTAAGAGGCAACCACTTTGACCCAGATCCCAATGTCATCCCCTAATTTAACTTTACTAGGGAGTTTCATATTTTGGGAGTTATTGGGTTTTCACAAATAAAACTGATAACACTCATTGTTCTGCTCAGGGCTCTTCTCCATTGATTAGAGGCTGAAGAAGAGGACACTATTCTGAGTCAGCAAGCTCTCCTTACAAATGTAGCTCTTGCATTTGGTTTTGTGCATTTTAAATAATTCAACTCAAAAAAAACCTATTATATTTTAAAGTGCTCTTGGTGGGCTATGGACTGTGAATAATATTTAATGGGATAGGGGGTAGGTATGGAATACAGAGAAAGGAAAGGGAGGGAAGGAAAAGCAAAGACATTTACTTCTGAAAAAACAACAGCATTTTAAACTAAATGGTTATCAAACATAAAGAGCTGTCCTATGGAGAGTTTCTCATTCCCATCTATGCTACTGTAATTACTCAGTAAAAAGAGCAAAAGCATAGTGTTTCCTTCATGCAAGAGTTTTGATCAGAAAAATATATATATATATATGATTTAATATATACGTACTAAAGCAGCCAAAAGAATAACCTAATGCAGGCAAGCAGTAAATGTAAAGAAACAAAAGTGGATCTAGCCAGATTATATATTAAATAAAAGGCAATGAATAAGCACTGAGTGAAATTTTATATGTGCACATTACACCAAACCAGTCAAAGATTCTGACCCCTGGCACTACAGAAATGATGCAGCCATCTTCTTCATTCTGATGCTTTCAATAAAATCATTCCCAAGAGGGCTAGGGAAAAAACTCTCTCTCTAAATAAAATCTGAAACCGTTGGTATTATAAAAAAGCATACTAATAATTGGATAGTGTTCAGAAGTCACTTTCATAAAGCCTCCCTTTTCACTTCTATCCTTGGGTTTCAATATTACCCAGAGAGTCCATCAGATCACTCAGGTTTTGCTGGAGATAGAACATTGTAGCATTGATTGGCGGCCTTGTGAGGTGCAGGTCAACAACATGCATATCAACAGAGATAACTTGATGGATAATGCACTCTGAGTTTCTAAACACAGGCCACTCACAGTGAATATGACGCTCAACAGCCTCTAATGCAAATAAAGGAATACAGCTGGTGCCTGAACCCTTGGACAAGGAGAAAAAATGGGTTCTGAGATTAGGTGCCTTCAGCTAAAGTCACACAGAGAGCCATACATTGTGGGCTATATGTGGAAGAACTGACAGAAAGGTGTTGTGATGGTGAAGTAGGAGGTTCTGGAAGTTGAGGTCTTGTGAATGCCAATAAAACTACATGGGAATGTGAGATAAGCCCAGGATGTTAAAAGCATCCAGGAAGGAATGGAAGTTTGCAGTCACAACAATTAGTACCAGCTGACAAGGTCCTTTAGAAACATGTCAGCAGAAGAGTCCACATATGATATCTCTTTTACACCTTTCCAAAGTTGGGAGAAGAGTGGGAGATGGAGGAGAAATGCTGAGGGGCCTGATCATTAAGCTGCAGGTCTGGAGTAACAGTGGGATCAGCTGCCTGCTGAGCTTGGTCAGAGGGCTGTGGCTGATCTGATGCAGCCAGAGCAGGGGCGGCAGGAACAGGGGCGGCAGGTATAGGAGACTGTAAAATAACAGGAAACTGCCATGCCTCAGAATTCCTATATTCCGTTGCCTGAGAAATGGCCCTCATAAGAGGGGTGTCATTCTCAGAAATGTATGTAACCTGTTGCTTATGGGTAGTAGCAGCAGTTGTGACCAGACCAGAAGCAGAAAGGAAATTGGAGTTTTGAATAGAGAAGAAGTTGAGAGCCTTTAAGCCAGGCTGACACGCAGTTGCCTGCTGTGCAGGTCTTTCAGGGGCCTGAACTCCAGGCTGCTGCATTGACTGCAGAGCCTGAGCTCCAGGCTGCTGCACTGACTCCAGGGCCTGAGTTTCAGGCTGGTGCACTGACTGCAAGTCAGGCTTCTGAGAAGCCTGATGCATAGAAAGAAAGGCAGAAATGAGTGCAGAGATGGCGTTGAGGGCCTCATTACCGGGCGGAACAGGGATAGGGTTGAGAGCCTCATCACCGGGATGAACAGGCAGATGGTTGAGAGCCCTATAGCAGGGCTGAGATAGTACAGGAGGTTTTGGCTACAACGGCTGCTGATAGTGCATTGCAGAGGTATTTTTGGGACCTAGGGGAAGGGGATCCTTCACAAAGTCCTCATAAGGCGATATTGGTGGTGCAGTAGGCTCGGTGGGCTGTGATGTACTTGGTGGTGCCAAAGGAATATCAGAGTGGAGGTCCGTTTCTAAAATGACGGCCTCAAGTTGTTCAGCGTCCTCTGGAGACAGAGTACTGAGGAGTTCCTCAACCTCCTCAGAGGGGAGGAAAGGTAGAGTATCCTCCATTCCCTCCTCCTGTGGCTGCAAGGATTCTAAAATGTAGCGACCTGAGGACCAAACAGTCCAAATGGCAGGCAGGATAACATGTCCCCCTCGATGAGCAGTTTTAAACTGTTGGCCTACCTCATCCCAGTCTTTAAGTTCTAAAGTTCCATCAGTTGGAAACCAAGGGCAAATGAGATCAACGACCTCAAAGAGTTCAATCAGTTTGTCAGAGGAAACTGAAATTCCTCCTTCGTTAAGAAGGGTTTTTATGAAATTTAAATAGGCCAAGTACTTGGTACTGACTTGTCCCATGGTGTCCCCGAGATACTCTGAGTGCCCAAGCTTACCACCAAGCTTAATGACCATAGTCCTCAGGAATCTGTCATCAAAATTCCTCCACTGAGTCCCGGGCTCAAAGAACAACTTCACACAGCCATGGAGAAACCCACCGTGGAGCGCCAGATGTAGGGGTCCAGGCCTATGGGGCTTAGCGGGTGTTCTCCCCGTGTGTGGAGAGGAGAGATCGTAATTTTAAAAAGGCACAAGACAAAGAGATAAAGAGAAAATAGCTGCGTCCCGGGGACCACTACCATCAAGAGGCGGAGACCAGTCATGGCCCCCAACGGCTGGGCTGCTGATATTTACTGCATACAAGGCAAGGGGGCAGGGCAAGGAGGGTGAATCTTCTAAGTGATTGACAAGGTGAAACAAGTCACGTGATCACAGGACAGGGGGATCCTTCCCTTTTAGGTAGCGGAAGCAGAGAGAAGGCAGCATACTCAGTGTTTTCTTCTATGCACTTATAAGAAAGATCAAAGACTTTAAGACTTTCACTATTCCTTCTACCGCTATCTACTACGAACTTCAAAGAGGAACCAGGAGTATGGGAGAACATGAAAGTGGAGGAGGAGCGTGACCATTGAAGCGCAGCACCACAGGGAGGGGTTTAGGCCTCCAGATGACTGCGGGCAGGCCTAGATAATATCCAGCCTTCCACAAGAAGCTGGTGGAGCAGAGTGTTCCCTGACTCCTCCAAGGAAAGGAGACTCCCTTTCACGGTCTGCTAAGTAATGGGTGTCTTCCCAGACACTGGCATTACCACTTGACCAAGGAGCCTTCAAGTGGCCCTTATGCGGGAGTGACAAAAGGCTCACCTCTTGCCTTTTGTCCCTTCAGCACCTGACCCTATACCCGCTTTTCCCAATGTCCCTTCAGCACCTGACCCTATACCCGCTGGTTATTCCTAGGTTATATTAGTAATGCAACAAAGAGTAATATTAAAAGCTAATGATTAATAATGTTTATACTAATAATTGATAATTGTCCGTGATCATCTCTATATCTAATTTGTATTATAACTATTCTTATTCTAACTATTTTCTTTATTATACTGAAACAGTTTGTGCCTTCAGTCTCTTGCCTCGGCACCTGGGTAATCCTCCACCCACAGGTTCTGGAAGTTGAGGTCTTGTGAATGCCAATAAAGCTATATGGGAATGTGAGATAGGCCCAGGATGTTAAGAGCATCCAGGATTGAATGGAAGTTTGCAGTCACAACAATTAGTACTAGTTGACAAGGTCTTTCAGAAACATGTCAGCAGAAGAGTCCACATATGATATCTCTTTTACACCTTTCCAAAGTTGGGAGAAGAGTTGGAGGAGTAGGAGAAATGTTGACATTTTAATGCAAATGAGCCTGCGGGGCTCAGTGGCTTAAGCTTGTAATCCCAGCACTTTGAGAAACCAAGGCAGATGGATTGTCTGAGCTCGGGAGCTCGAGACCAGCCTGGGAAACATGGTAAAACCACGTCTAATAAGAAAATGAGCCAGGTGTGGTGGTGCATACCTGTAGTTCCAGCTACTCGGGAGGCTGAGGTGGGAGGATCACTTGAGCCTGGGAGGTGGAGGTAGCAGTAAGCTGAAATCATACCACTGTACCCCAACCTGGGTGACAGACTGAGACCCCATCTCAAAATAAATAAATAAACAAATTACTAAATATTAAAAAGCAAATGAGGGAATGGCAAATCTTCAGTTTCAGATAAGCTGAGTTGACTGAAGTTAATCTTGCCAGCCTCACTGTTGTCTGCTGCCCCTTCAGAGGCACATGTGTCCTGCTTATGATTGCCCCATAAGCCAGAGCATGAGGCACTGCTCACTCTGTCACTCGATCAAATCACCTTGACATGCTCTCTGACTGCCTCACTAATGTCTTCCTTAAGTTTCCACTTCCTCCTCCATACCTCTTGGGGTCAATGCTGCCATCCCCCATGCTGACCATGGAATTCATTCAAGATGGTACTGAAAATGCACTATTCCGGTCCACCCAATTTCCAACTTGTATAGAATCAAATTCAAACAGACATCCACAGTAAGACAGATGTCATGGGCAAAATGCAATGTGTGTGAGGACAAAGCCAGTTCTACAACGGTGGAAATGATGGAAATAGAAGCCTGCAGACCAAGAAGACAGGGAGAGTCACAGGCTGATTTTAGGTCTCATAAGTTGAGTGAGCTTCTGCCTTGGAAATATGGGCTTTCTTCCCATATGACACCCCAAAGAATGGAGTCCATCTCAATATACTTAAATTTTTATATTTTGATAATCAATATATTGTCACTGCCAGTGATACTACTTAGATAGGTTAAAAAATGAGATCTTTATTCTAGAGAAGTCTGGAGATACAGAGGAAGAGAAGAGGTGTTTGTGGGAGGAAGTGAAACACAAAATATTTGCATCTTTCTTCTTGACCACTCTCCTACACCAAAAGCTGTGGCCAGGTATTTCCTACTTATCTTAGTGCTCACAAATAGTATCAGTACTAGGTGGGACACATTTTCATTTTCAAAGCCAATAGTGAGCAATAGTGTCTTCATATATAGGATACTATGTCATTTTCACTCCTTCTCTTCCTTGGGCAACATGGCCCATTTATTCCTCTTCCTTTCAGGTATTCAGGATGTTTGTTAAAGTGAATAAGCTCTGGCTTCTGAAATAATAATGTCTGGAAGTAATGTGTCCTCAAGGGAAGGCTTTAATCAATTTTTCCATTGTTATTAGAGAGCTGAATCTATAAACTTCTGAGTAAAAAGGAGTGAGGAGCTGTCTTAACACAATTTCCACCTGTTTAAAGGTGCACTTACTCTTGCTGAGGAAAACCCAAAGTAGCTCCAACCCGCTCCCCCGTGGACCCATCATGGACAGCTGTTTCTTGAGATATAGTTGTGTCAAGACTCCAGCTCCTGAACAACAGCAGCAGCCAAGGATATCATCATTGTTTCTTCTTCTTTTTTTTTTTTTTTTGGCCTTTACTCTTCCTTGTCAGATCTCATACAACTCAGCCAAAAGGAAGAAGAAGAAAAAGGAGGACGAGGAGGAGAAGGAGAAGGAGAAGGAGAAGGTGAAGGAGAAGGAGAAAGAGACAGAGACCATTCTTCTTTTAACTTAATCAGATCAGAAAATGGACTTATCTACTTAGGTGAAGGAAGCCAAAGGGAAGCAATGTGTTGATGATGCTGGGAAAAGCACTAAGCACACCATAGTTGCTGTTATCTGTAGAGAGAAATGGATGTTCCCAAGGAGGAGGGCATGAGGAGGTGGGTAGAGACTGAACATGACAGTTTTGCTTCTGGTCGTCTCCATCAGAGAAAATTGGGGCATAGAGCGATTTGTCAAAGATAGCCTTGGTGCCAAATAAAGCAGCTATGGAAAGAGAGTCTTGACACAATTGTATCTCAAGAAACAGCTGTCCATGATGGGTCATGGGGGTGCTGCTTGGAGCCTGCAGAAAAAGTGACTCCTGCTCTCCCTCCTCAGACTCAGCAGAGGGCCATGCGGACCTGAGGCTCCTTCTTTGTAAGATAATGCATTTAGACAAGAGCAGCATTTCCAAGGTTGTGTCCTTCACAGCAGAGCATCCCACCAAATAATTAGTCTAAAGGGGGCACAAAGATTACAGGCCTAGGAGGGAAGTCAGACACCTTCCTCCAATTGATATCAAAGCACGACAATTTAGGCAAGTAACGATCTCTTAGCATTCACTTCTTTTTCTGAAAATTGAGTTGGAAGACAAAAAATGAACATTAATTTCTCTAAAGCCCCTTCATCTTTAGACCTTAATGACACTAAAATATTGTCATTGGCTCCATATAAACATGTCTTGTTTATGTCTGTGGGTGAGAATAAAATATTATCTTTCTAAGAGAGATTGGGGTCCTCAGTGGTTATATTTGCTTTTGCAGTTCTCCTCAAACAACAACCACCACCAAAAAAAAAAAAACCAACCAACAAACAAAAAAAACACCTGGGCCCTCACATTCAGGAAAGGTATAGGCAAGAATTGTGTCATTTCAGGGAATAGCAAAACATTTTCTGATACTAAAATGGGAAATAGGGAAGTAAACTCACTACAAGAAATGTTTATTAGGCCGGGAGCAGGGGCTCACACCTGTAATTCCAGCGCTTTGGGAGGCCAAGGCGGGCGGATCACGAGGTCAGGAGATTGAGACCACGGTGAAACCCCGTCTCTACTAAAAATACAAAAAATTAGCCGGGTGTGGTGGCGGGCACCTATAGTCCCAGCTACTTGGGAGGCTGAGGCAGGAGACTGGCGTGAACCTGGGAGGCGGAGCTTGCAGTGAGCCGAGATCGTGCCACTGCACTCCAGCCTGGGCAACAGAGCGAGACTCTGTCTCAAAAAAAAAAAAAAAAAGAAATGTTTATTTAGTTCCTACTGTGTTCAAAGCTCTGAGTCAATTCTAATGATTTTAAACAATGCCCACAGTTACAGCATGCCTAGAGAAATTCTGTAAGAGGACCCAATATTATGACTCCAATTTTACCAGTGAGGAAACTGAAGCCCCAGTCCATAAGGAGGCTTTCCCCAGGTTTTGGCCCTGGTTAGTGACCGAGCCAAGACTAGATTCCAGGTTTCCTGGTTTGAATGCTCTGTGCTTTCTACTTGATTGCTTCCTATTCAGATAACCATTAGATACCTTTCTGGGATAGGAGAGTTTACAGAAGGATGATTTACAGAAGGCCAACCAGTCTTTCTTATTACTTTGGATGTTTTTTAAATATTTGATTTGTTTTCCTAAATGGATCCATTTGAACAAAGGGTTTGAATTATTCAAAATGGTTTAACTCCTCCCCTGGGTTTTATTAATATTTAAGGATCAATGGCAACTTGGAAGGAGGAAGCTTGGAAATGGAAGGTAGATAATTCATAGGTCAGGTGAGAACTGGGTCAAGGACATGTTAGAACTCACTACTTTAGCCCTGACATCAAAAACTGGACTCATTGGTCTGATAAACATCACAGCCACCCAAAGAAGTGAAGAGATCTGCTCAACGCAGGGTTGCAGTTAGAAACGCAGAGACAGAGACTCTCTAAAGACATGGAAAGTTGATAACAAAGCCAATAACCACAAATGAGGCTTCTGCCAGCACCGTCTCTGGTTAACACAGATACCAACATTTCAGAAATGCTTTCCTTTCTCTTTAAAAATATTCTGGAACTTTAAAAAATGAAAACAAACTTCTTCCCTCTAGGCAGGTGTGCATGCAGCATGCACGCACGCGTGCGCGCGCGCGCACACACACACACACACAGTCATTTAACAAGGATGAGAGGGCATGATCCCAAAGGCTTTCCAACCTCCTGTCCAAGGAGAGTTCCCAGCTAGCCTAATCACTCTGGCAACAGCACACCTGAGCATTTGCCTTTTGGCACAAAGGAAGAAAAAGGAACTGGGAAGCTAGTTCTATTGGACAAATCATATCTGAGACTGGAAACAGTCCATAGATGTCTTCCCGTTTAAGAGGCCTTAACAAGCAAGTTGGGGAAATCATCTATTCAAAGGTTTAAATGTGACTCGGCCACTGCTTTGATGTAGCTAAGTCGACGGAGTCTGCTCTCCATCAAATTTTTTCAAATAATAATAATAAAATTTGAAAATTATGATAATTATGTGTTCTGTACCCTGGAAAGGGGCAGGCTACAGTGAAGCATATTTTCCAATGTAATTAAGGCTTTCAACTGATCCCTCCCAACTGCAATTGTTATTTCAGAAGTGAATTAATAAATCATGTCCAGCCTGCTCAGAATAAAAATTTGTCTTGAGTATTCCTGTTGCAACCTGCAAGTTCTGATTCAGAGCAGGAGGAGACAGACTAGATGAAACTTCTATTAGATCGGCCTATGCTGATTCCCAACCCTGGACAAACTTTTGGGGTAAAGGTTTCAGCTGGGACATCTGGAACCATTTCTAAGTTTTACTGCAAACAATATGCAAATAGTCATTCCCCTATGTTCCCTATGCTAAACTTGAAGCAATTAATGCTGACTCCTAGATACCCAGGGGATTCAGATCTCCTGTGGTTTACGCAGAGCACTTTAGCTATCGTGATGAATTAGTGTAAGGCCTGGTAATGCACCTTTGAGTATCTGAGGCTTTTTAAGTTTCTTGGAGGTCAGGCTTGTGGCTGTATAAAGTACATTTTCCCTTGGCACACCAGAGACTCTGACAACATACAAGGCTACATTTCTATTCCTCACAGGTTCCAGATCCAAATGTCCAAAGTCACCATTCGACTCCTTTGGGCAGTTGATGTTTCAAGCCTGTGATAATTCAAGGTAAATATTTACCAAGGCAACCCAAGCAGGAACACTTTGCATGCTTGGTGAAAGAGCGATGTGTCAATTCAGGGGAGAGGTACCATTTTTCTTTTTGTCCAAACACAAGGTGGGTGCAAAACCCAGGGCAGGGCACCACTGATCAGAAATCCCCTCCTTGGATTGGGGTGGGTGCCTGCTGGGGGAGTTCTGCTAATCTCCCTTTAATCTCCCTTTAAAAGGAAAGGAAGGAGAAGGTGTACAAAACCCAAATGCCTCCCTGGTCAGTGTTATTTACACACATAGGTGATATAGTGAAGAGGTTCTGGGCTGACAGCCACAGGACTTAGTCCCTAGTGATAACTCCACACTAGCTGTTTGGCCTTCCACGACTGTTTTTAATCCTTTTTGGATATGAGTTTCTCATTGCTAAATGAGAGCGTTCTAGGACCAATTTGATGGTCTCTTTCAGAAATAAAGCATGTGGCTCTACTTTCCTCAGCAGTGTATTTTTGCTAGTCTGTCATTTTCTGTTTGGTACAAAGAAATGCATCAATGATAGAGATTCAAAGATGCCCAACACTCTGTCCTAATCCGCTCCTCAGCTCTTTCAGTATCTCTTACCAACCTCTCCGTACTTTCCTAACTGTATGACCATTGGAGATTTTTTTAACTTATTCAAGTCTCTATTTCTTATCCATAAAATGGGAATAACAGGGCTTAATTTATGGAATGATCACAATAATTAAATTTGTAACATGTGCATGAAATTGACGATAGGCATTTAGAAAGTGTTAGATATTGACAGTGTGTATTGATTTAGCATTCCCTAGGATCTGCCCTGTGCATTCTTGCCTCTGTTTTTGGTCATTATGTTTGTGTTTTATGCTGTCATAATAAAGTACCACAAACTGAATGGCTTGAACAACAGAAATGTATTGTTTCACAGTTCTGGAGTCTAGAAGTTCAAGTTCAAGGTGTCAATAAAGCCATACTCCCTCTGAAAGTGCTAGGCAAGAATCTGTTCCTGGCTTCTCTCTTAGTTTCCAGAAGGTCCTTGGCTTTGGCAGTATGACTCCAGTATTCACATGGCCTCCTTCCTGTGTGTCTGTGTGCAAATTTCTCCTGTTATTAAGCACACCAGTCCCATCAGATTATAGACCTGGCCCACTCCAGTATAATCTTATCTGAACTAATCACTTCTGTAATAACCCTATTTTCAAATACTATTCACATTCTGAAATACTGGAGGTTAGAACTTCAACATATGAATTTCGGGTTGCGGGGGGCGGGGAGGGGAAATCAACCCATAACAGTTCTATCCTCTGTCTTCAATCAAAAACTTTCCTGATCCTCTTTGACATTTAAGCTCCTACTGCTCCTTTAAGATACAGGTAAACTTCTTAGACCTTGTCTGACCATGTTCATCAAAGCTCAAAAGGGTTCTGCCTTCTTTAGAATTCTAATAGGATTCGTCTGTATTTCTTATTTGAAACTTAGTTTTAAGTTCCCATATGTTGTTAATTGTCGTTATTCCATATGTATTTTATGTCTTTAACTAAAGGACAATACTATATATAGTTGTATCTTTTCCAGCTCTTTGAACACTTCACTGCACAGAGTAGAAATTTAACTATTTTCCATCAAGATAACAAGTAGTTGAAGAAACATCTCCAGAAAAATGTCATTGAAAATTTTACACAAATTCAGTGAAAACACATATCTGCCCTTCCTAATTATTCTACATATGTGATAACAGTGCTCAGAAACTTTCTGATCAAGATAATTGTCAAAACATCCCATCATATCTTGTTTGCAGGTGGGACACTGGCTTCAACCTGAAGGTCAGTACTGCTAAACTCTTGGTCGAAACCTGACCATAGGAAAGAATCTGTCAAGAAGCATTAGTCTAACATTCTGGGACTCAGCATCAAGCCTCTCTTGTGTTAATTCTGACTCTCACTTTGTTCTGATAATTAGGCATTGTGTTCCTAATAGCCAGTCACCTGGGAACCCCAACTGCGGTGATTCTTCGGTGACAGAGAAATGTTGGGAACTCACCTTGTATATGATCTCTGTAGGCCTCGGCCTTGTTCTGGCTGGCTTGCCAGTTCATCCTCTGCCTACTCCCAAGACTGAGGTTTTGTGTGATCCAAAGGCCTGCTTCTTACTTACTGCTAAAGCACTTGCCTAATACAAACCTGCTGCCTATGATCCTAGATTTCAGAATACCAATCTTTTTGATAAATTCCTCTGTACTATGTTCTATCCAACTCTTAAAACAACTGAAGTGCCCCCTACATGGACTGCTTATTTTGTCAACCTCCAAATACTACTGTAATGAGTATTTTCCTCTAAAAAATGGGGTCTGTTTCACTTCCAAGATCATGCATCTGTACAATTTAACCATGTCACTCTCAAACTTCTTCTAAGAAATGGTCTAAGGAAGTTCCAGAGCCCCTAATGGCAAAACAAAAATCTGATGAGACAAAGCCAACTTTTGATGAGGACCCACTCTTTTTTTTTTTTCTTTTTATTTATTTATTTATTTATTTATTTATTTATTTATTATTATACTTTAAGTTCTAGGGTACATGTGCATAACCGTGCAGGTTTGTTACATATGTATACTTGTGCCATGTTGGTGTGCTGCACCCATCAACTCATCATTTACATCAGGTATAACTCCCAATGCAATCCCTCCCACCTCCCCCCTCCCCATGATAGGCCCCGGTGTGTGATGTTCCCCTTCCCGAGTCCAAGTGATCTCATTGTTCAGTTCCCACCTATGAGTGAGAACATGCAGTGTTTGGTTTTCTGTTCTTCTGATAGTTTGCTAAGAATGATTGTTTCCAGCTGCATCCATGTCCCTACAAAGGACACAAACTCATCCTTTTTTATGGCTGCATAGTATTCCATGGTGTATATGTGCCACATTTTCTTAATCCAGTCTGTCACTGATGGACATTTGGGTTGATTCCAAGTCTTTGCTATTGTGAATAGTGCCGCAATAAACATACGTGTGCATGTGTCTTTATAGCAGCATGATCCACTCTTTTGAGCTGTTTTTACTCACAGCATTTCTGACGTCAAATGAGAGGACTTTTATCCTCTTCATATCAAACACATATTGTCTTTTTCACACCAGTTTTTCAGTTCTGTAATTCTCCAACAACTGAGTGTCCTACAATTTAATTCATCTCTGACACAAACTACCTGGAGTTTGCATGAGACTCCAAAGGGTTAAGGTCTCAGTCCTACAAGACTGCCCTCACTTCAGATACTAGTCTTGAGAATCAGGTCATCAGATAACACACACTTCTGACTGACTTAGCTACAAATTTGAGGATTCTCCACTCCCTCCAGCCGCCTGTTTTGATAACTTGCTAGAACAACTCACAGAACTCAGGAAAGCACTTTACCTACTATTACCTGTTTATTATAAAAGACACAACTCAGAAACAGTCAAATGGAAGAGATGCATAGGGCAAATTATGGGGGGAGTGGCATGGAGCTTCTGACCCTTCTCACGGCACCCCCACCCTCTCAGAAGGGTTGTTTACCAACCCTTTTGAACCCCTTTATTTAGGGGTTTTATGGAGGTTTTATTATGTTGATGTGCTTGATTAAATCCTTGGCCATGAATGATTAACTATCTCCAGCCCTTCTTCCCTCCCCAGAGGCTGGGGTTTGGGACTTAAAGTTCAAACCCTCTAATTACGCCTTATCCTTTTGGAGACTATTCCCCATCCTGAAGATATCTACCCTTCATGTCCCCTCCTGCCCCCATGAGTAATAAAATTAACATACAAAGGATAGCTTCAAACATAGTTTTAGTCCTCAGGAGAGTCCAAGAATTTTAGGATTTGTTTACCAGAAACTGGGGACAGAGATCCAATATTTATTTTTTAATTTTTAAAACACCTTTGTTGGTCCCAAATTCATTGTTAAATTTCAAATCAATAAAAAGTGGTTGAACCTTTCAAAGTAATACTGTGGACTAAAACGAAAAGCATGGATTGCATTTGATCAGATGTAGTAACTCTTCAGGTTGAGCAAAGCTCTGATCTTGAGGAGGCCGCAGAAGCTGAGTCATGGGGATTCGGTGAAGTAGAAGATGCTGCAACCTGTCAAGTGCCAAATTTTTTCAGTTTGGTACTAATATAGGTATGGGAAATAAAGGAAGCTGGGAAGCTGCCATTTTCCTGCTTGTGGATTTAATTTAAATTGGGAGAAAGTGCTAAGCAGACTCAGGGAAAAGCCTTGCTTCCTCATATACGTGTTCACAAGACGCATTGGTTGGGCAGTACCATTTAGTGGAAAAATCTTGACAAAAAATCAGCCTCATGTTTAGCTCTAAAGTATTGATCCTTAGAGCACCAAAAGCTGTTGACAAAAAAGCCGTAGAAAAGCCATGTGAGAGCTAGCTGGCTATCCTCAATAAAAGGGAACTGATACGAATTATAAAACAGGAAATATTTATCAATTTTCAGCCACCTAAAGTGGCCTAATGAAGGCTTTCAACTTAGGGAACTGCTTTAAATTAGTAGTTAGTTTTCTAAGTCATTTGTCATATATAGAGAGAATATATATTAACAACGAAAGATCATTGTTAATATTGTGGATGCTTAGAAAAAAGTACTATCTTTTTTATACTCAAATACTATCTTTTTTATACTGAACAATCAGTACTGAAAATTTATGCAAGAGATCCCTGCTCCTCTTCATAGAATAACACCATTAAAGAGTAACTATCAGAACAGGGTGCCAAGATGGCCGAATAGGAACAGTTCCAGCCTCTGGCTCCCATCGTGAGTGACACAGAAGATGAGTGATTTCTGCATTACCAACTGAGCCTCTGCTGCTGATACCTAGGCAAACAGGGTCTGGAGTGGGCCTCCAGCAAACTCCAACAGACCTGCAGCTGAGGGTCCTGACTGCTAGAAGGAAATCTAACAGAAAGGACATCAACACCAAAACCCCATCTGTTTGTCACCATCATCAAAGACCAAAGGTAGATAAAACCGCAAAGATAGGGAAAAAGCAGTGCAGAAAAGCTGAAATTTCAAAAAATTAGAGCGCCTCTCCCCCTCCAAAGGAACGCAGCTCCTCACCAGCAACAGAACAAAGCTGGATGGAGAATGACTTTGACGAGTTGAGAAAAGAAGGCTTCAGTCAATCAAACTTCTCAGAGCTAAAGAAGAAACTACAAACCCAGCGCAAAGAAATTAAAAACCTTAAAAAAGGATTTGATGAATGGATAACTAGAATAACCAATACAGAGAAGTCCATAAACGACCTGATAGAAATGAAAACCATGACACGAGAACTATGTGACAAATGCATAAGCCTCAGTAACTGACTTGATCAACTGGAAGAAAGAGTATCAGTGATTGAAGATCAAACGAATAAAATGAAACAAGAAGAGAGGTTTAGAGAAAAAGAGTAAAAAGAAATGAACAAAGACTCCAAGAAAGATGGGAGTATGTGAAAAGACCAAATCTATGTCTGATTGGTGTACCTGAAAGGGATGGGGAGAATGGAACCAAGTTGGAAAACACTGCAGGATATTATCCAGGAGGACTTCCCCAACCTAGCAAGGCAGGCCAACATTCAAATTCAGGAAATACAGAGAATGCCACAAAGATACTCCTTGAGAAGAGCAACTCCAAGACAGATAATTGTCAGATTCACCAAAGTTGAAATGAAGGAAAAAATGTTAAGGGCAGCCAGAGAGAAACATCGGGTTACCCACAAAGGGAAACCCATCAGACTAATAGCAGATATCTTGGCAGAAACTCTCCAAGCCAGAAGAGAATGGGGGCCAATATTCAACATTCTTAAAGAAAAGAATTTTCAACCCAGAATTTCATATCCAGCCAAACTAAGTTTCATAAGTGAATAGGAAATAAAATCCTTTACAGACAAGCAAATGCTGAGAGATTTGTCATCACCAGGCCTGCCCTACAACAGCTTCTGAAGGAAGCACTAAACATGGAAAGGAGCAATCAGTACCAGCCATTGCAAAAAACATGCCAAAATGTAAAGACCATCGATGCTAGGAAGAAACTGCATCAACTAACAAGCAAAATAACCAGCTAACATCGTAATGACAGGATCAAGTTCACACATAACAATATTAACCTTAAATGTAAATGGGCTAAATTCTCCAATTAAAACACACAGAATGGCAAATTGGATAAAGAGTCAAGACCCATCAGTTTGCTGTATTCAGGAGACCCATCTCATTGCAGAGACACACATAGGCTCAAAATTAAGGGATGGAGGAAGATCTCCCAAGCAAATGGAAAACAAAAAAAGGCAGGGGTTGCAATCTTAATCTGTGATAAAACAGACTTTAAACCAGCAAAGATCAAAAAAGAAAAAGAAGGCTATTACGTAATGATAAAGGGATCAATTCAACAAGAAGAGCTAACTATCCTAAATATATATGCACCCAATACAGGAGCACCCAGATTCATAAAGCAAGTCCTTAGAGACTAATGAAGAGACTTAGTCTCCCACAAAATAATAATGGGAGACTTTTACACCCCACTGTCAACATTAGACAGATCAATGAGACAGAAAGTTAACAAGGATATCCAGGAATTGAACTCATCTCTGCAGCAAGCAAACCTAATAGACATCTACAGAACTCTCCACCCCAAATCAACAGAATATACATTCTTCTCAGCACCACATTGCACTTATTCCAAAATTGACCACATAGTTGGAAGTAAAGCACTCCTCAACAAATGCAAAAGAACAGAATTATAACAAACTGTCTCTCAGACAGCACAATCAAACTAGAACTCAGGATGAAGAAACTCAATCAAAACTGCTCAACTACATGGAAACTGAACAACCTGCTCCTGAATGACTACTGGGTACATTACGAAATGAAGGTAGAAATAAAGATGTTCTTTGAAACCAATGAGAACAAAGATACAACATACCAGAATCTCTGGGACACATTTAAAGCAGTGTGTAGAGGAAAATTTATAGCACTAAACGCCCACAAGAGAAAGCAGGAAAGATCTAAAATTGACACCCTGACATCACAATTCAAAGAACTAGAGAAGCAAGAGCAAATACATTTAAAAGCTAGCAGAAGGCAAGAAATAACTGAGATCAGAGCAGAACTGAAGGAGATGGAGACACAAAAAACCCTTCAAAAAATCAATGAATCCAGGAGCTGTTTTTTTGTAAAGATTGACAAAATTGGTAGACCACTAGCAAGACTAATAAAGAAGAAAAGAGAGAAGAATCAAATAGACATAATAAAAAATGATAAATGGGATATCACCACCTACCCTACAGAAATACAAACTACCATCAGAGAATACTATAAACACCTCTATGCAAATAAACTAGAAAACCTAGAAGAAATGGACAAATTCCTGGACACATACACTCTCCCAAGACTAAACCAGGAAGAAGTTGAATCCCTGAATAGACCAATAACAGGCTCTGAAATTGAGGCAATAATTAATAGTCTACCAACCAAAAAAAGTCCAGGACCAGATGGATTCACAGTCAAATTCTACCAGAGGTACAAGGAAGAGCTGGTACCATTCCTTCTGAAACAATACCAATCAATAGAAAAAGAGAGAATCCTCCCTAACTCATTTTATGAGGCCAACATCATCCTGATACCAAAGCCTGGCAGAGACACACACAAAAAGAGAATTTTAGACCAATATCCCAAATGAACACTGATGCAAAAATCCTCAATAACATACTGGCAAACTGAATCCAGCAGCACATCAAAAAGCTTATCCACCATAATGAAGTGGGCTTCATCCCTGGGATGCAAGGCTGGCTCAACATACGCAAACCAATAAACATAATCCATCACATAAACAGAACCAATGACAAAAACCACATGATTATCTCAGTAGATGCAGAAAAGGCCTTTGAGAAAATTCAACAGCCCTTAATGCTAAAAACTCTCAATAAATTCGCTATTGATGGAATGTATCTCAAAATAATAAGAGCTATTTATGACAAACCCATAACCAATATCATACTGAATGGGCAAAAACTCGAAGCATTCCCTTTGAAAACTGGCACAAGACAGGGATGCCCTCTCTCACCACTCCTATTCAACATAGTGTTGGAAGCTCTGGCCAGGGCAATCAGGCAAGAGAAAGAAATAAAGGGTATTCGGTTAGGAAAAGAAGAAGTCAAATTGTCCCTGTTTGAAGATGACATGATTGTATATGTAGAAAACCCCATCATCTCAGCCCAAAATCTCCTTAAGCTGATATGCAACTTCAGCAAAGTCTCAGGATACAACATCAATGTGCAAAAATCACAAGCATTCACATACACCAATAACAGAAATAACAGACAAACAGAGAGCCAAATCATGAATGAACTCCCACTCACAATTGCTTCAAAGAGAATAAAATACCTAGGAATCCAACTTACAAGGGATGTGAAGGACCTCTTCAAGGAGAACTACAAACCACTGCTCAGTGAAATAAAAGAAGACACAAACAAATGGAAGAACATTTCATGCTCATGGATAAGAAGAATCAATATCGTGAAAATGGCCATACTGCCCAAGGTGATTTGTAGATTCAATGCCATCCCCATCAAGCTACCAATGACTTTCTTCACAGAACTGGAAAAAACTACTTTAAAGTTCATATGGAACCAAAAAAGACCTCGCATTGCCAAGACAATCCTAAGTCAAAAGAACAAAGCTGGAGGCATCACACTACCTGACTTCAAACTACATTACAACGCTACAGTAACCAAAACAGCATGGTACTGGTACCAAAACAGAGATATAGACCAATGGAACAGAACAGAGCCCTCAGAAATAATACCACACATCTACAGCCATCTGATCTTTGACAAACCTGACAAAAACAAGAAATGGGGAAAGGATTCCCTATTTAATAAATGGTGCTAGGAAAACTGGCTAGCCATAAGTAGGAAGCTGAAACTGGATCCCTTCCTTACTCCTTATACAAGAATTAATTCAAGGTGGATTAGAGACTTAAATGTTAGACCTAAAACCATAAAAACCCTAGAAGAAAACCTAGGCAACACCATTCAGGACATAGGCATGGGCAAGGACTTCATGTCTAAAACAACAAAAGCAATGGCAACAAAAGCCAAAATTGACAAATGGGATCTAATTAAACTAAAGAGCTTCTGCACAGCAAAAGGAACTACCATCAGAGTGAACAGGCAACCTACAGAATGGGAGAAATTTTTTGCAATCTACTCATCTGACAAATGGCTAGCATCCAGAACCTACAAAGAACTCAAACAAATTTACAAGAAAAAACCAAACAGCCCCATCAAAAAGTGGGCAAAGGATTTGAACAGACACTTCTCAAAAGAAGACATTTATGCAGCCCACAGACACATGACAAAATCCTCATCATAATTTGCCACCAGAGAAATGCAAATCAAAAACCACAATGAGATACCATCTCATACCAGTTAGAATGGCAATCATTAAAAAGTCAGGAAACAACAGGTGCTGGAAAGGATGTGGAGAAATAGGAACACTTTTACATTGTTGGTGGTACGTAAAGTAGTTCAACCATTGTGGAAGACAATGTGGCGATTCCTCAAGGATCTAGAACTAGAAATACCATTTTACCCAGCCATTCCATTACTGGGTATATACCCAAAGGATTATAAATCATGCTGCTATGAAGACACATGCACACGTATGTTTATTGCGGCACTATTCACAACAGTAAAGACTTGGAACCAACACAAATGTCCATCAGTGACAGACTGGATTAAGAAAATGTGGCACATATACACCATGGAATACTATGCAGCCATAAAAAAGGATGAGTTCATGTCCTTTGTAGGGACATGGATGCAGCTGGAAACCATCATTCTCAGCAAACTATCAGAAGAACAGAAAACCAAACACTGCATGTTCTCACTCATAGGTGGTAATTGAACAATGAGATCCCTTGGACACAGGAAGGGGAACATCCTACAATGGGGCCTGTTGTCGGGTGGGGAGAGGGGGGAGAGTTAGTATTAGAAGATACACCTAATGTAAATGATGAGTTAATGGGTGCAGCACACCAACATGGTACATGTATACATATGTAACAAACCTGCACGTTGTGCACATGTACCCTAGAACATAAAGTATAATAATAATAAAAAAAAAAAAGAGTAACTGTCTCACCAAGGGAGAGTTGATGGCAGAGGCTGAAAATCCTATGAGGATATGGTCAGTTCAGGCAAATATACTAAAGGATGCATAAAAAATCTACACCCCTGTTGGGGATCGAAGTTCTATTC
This sequence comes from Chlorocebus sabaeus, assembly GCF_047675955.1. Lineage (NCBI taxonomy): Eukaryota > Metazoa > Chordata > Mammalia > Primates > Cercopithecidae > Chlorocebus > Chlorocebus sabaeus. Next base: position 58,986,433 of record NC_132917.1, on the reverse strand, counting down.
CAACGCAAAATGAAAAAAACAATCCACATCTCCTATGTTCCAATGTAATAAAGTCTTGCTTGTCTAGTCAGAAGAAATAAAGGCTCAGCAAAACCCCATAGCCAGCCAAGATCTCAGGTAGAAGTTAGATCAGAACAGGTGAGAGACAGTGAATGGGCATTGACTTTAATTTATAAGAAAACCAAGGTGGGAGAAATATGAAAAATTTAAATAATCTCTTCAACTATGTTTATAACTTTCTTTTCTCTTTGTTTTTTGAAGTTGATTGATTGAAAACTCCTGTGAGCCGTTTACCAGCAACAAAAATTACTTACATTAAACTTGTGAAAAATACCAAAGAGAACAGCACTAATAACTTCTTTTCTTAATAAAGTAAAAAAAAAAAAAAAAAAAAATTTAAAATCTACTTACATCTTTGCCAGATTTCTGGCTTATTCGTGTTTTTGCTTTTTCCCTATGTAAGTGTGACCTGAATCTGATACAAGATGTTTTCACATGTGTTAACATAGATATAGGTTTGATTTCATCATCAGAAAAACCAAAAGCAGTAGATAAAACTGTTGTTTTTCCTCAAAGGTAAAAGATACAAGTTCATTTGTGTGCCATACCCCATTCTGAGGCTGGTGTGCTGTTACTGCTCTGAAGTTGCTATAGCTTGTGGGACCTCCAAAATCTAGGTGCTGCCAATATGATAATATTAGGAAGTGGGACCCCTAAGAGCTTATTAGTCCATGAGGGCTTTTCCCTGGTGAATGGGATTAAATATCCTCACAAAGGGGTTTGATAGAGGGAGCTGGTGCCAGCTTGCTCTTCTGCTCTTTTGCCAAATGAAGACAGTGTTCCTCCACTCCAGAAGATGCACCATTTAAGCAGCCATTTTGTAAGCAGAGAGATGGGTCTGTAACTGACTGGCACCTTAATCTTGAACTTTACAATCTCAGAAGTGTGAAAAACATATTTCTCTTCCTTATAAATTACTCAGTTTCTGGTATTCTGTTATAACAACACAGAACAAACTAAGACAGAGATTATCGCAAACCAGAATGGTGCTCTGGACGTTAGAAATCCCAGGTTCCTTCTCAGTGGTTACTTTGTTATTTCTAGGTTGTTACACTTTTTCAGAGTTGAAGATGACTTGCCACCACATTACTCTCCAGGCAGCACAAAAACCAAAAGGGGAAGAAAGTGCACATCTTTCTACAAAGGCACACTGTAGGAGTTGTATACCTCACTTTTCCTTACATGCAATTTGTCAACATTTAGTCACGTGGACCCACCTAGTTATGAAAGAGACTGGCAAATGTAGTTCTCGTTTCAGGCAATCATACAGCCAGCAGAAAATCTGTAACCTCCTCTTTATCTTTGGTTTTCGATAGTTGGACTGTGATGCACCTGTCCATGTTTTCCCTCATCTCTTATCCTGCTTGTGGTTTTCTACGCTTCTTGATTCTGTAAATTTATGTCTTTTGCCAAACTTCAAAAATTTGCAACCATTATTTTTTCAAATGGTTTTTTTAGCCTATCTCTTCTTTAGTAGGACTCCAATTACATATACGTTTGACCCTTTGTTATTAAATTACATTTCTCTGAGGCTATACTTATTCTTTTCATCTTTTATCCTCTCCATTCTTCAGCTTCTGTTGACCTATATACAAACTCACTGACTCTCCTCTGTTGTCTCCATTCTTCCGTTAAGCCCATCCAGTTAAATTTTAATTTTATATGTTATAGTTCCTTTAATTCTAGAATTTCCATTTGATACTTTTTAAAGTTTTTATATGTCTGCTGAGCAATCCTTTTTTTATTAATTAATTACAAGCCTGTTGTTCTTTACACCATTGTTCATAGTTATAATTATCCATTAATTCTGATATCCCAGCCATCAAAGAACCATTTCCATTGAGTGTATTTTCTCTCAAGAATGAGTAATTTTTGACCAGGCATGGTGGCTTACGCCTGTAATCCTAACACTTTGGGAGGACGAGGCAGTGGATCACCTGAGGTCAGGAGTTCGAGACCAGCCTGGCCAACATGGCAAAACCCCGTCTCTACTAAAGATACAAAAATTAGCCAGGGGTAGTGGCAGGTGCCTGTAATCCCAGCTACTCAGGAGGCTGAGGCACCAGAATCACTTGAAACTGGAGGGGAGTGGAGGTTGCAGTGAGCCGAGATCCTGCCTCTTCACCACAGCCTGGGCAAAACAGTGAAACTCCGTCTCAAAAAAAAAAAAAAAGAGGAGTCAACTAGTAACATTTCCCTGGTTGTTTATATTTCAAGTAATTCTAAAATGTATTCTAAACATTGTAAATATTTTAATATTTTTATGAAGATATTATATTGTTATATTTCTTCAGATATATACATATTTTCATTTTAGGAGGCAATTAAGTTGTTCAGACTCAAACTAAAATTCTCTCTTGTGCTGCAGGTCAAATACCAGTTCACTGCTTTTATTTTTAGCTGGAACTTATTCTGTCCATGCGTGGTTCAGAGTAAAGTCAGAGGTTTAAGCAGAGTATATGCACAGAAGTTGGAGTTCTTTTTTTTTTTTTTTTTTTGTCTCTCTTTTCTTTGATGAAGCACTTTAGTTACTGCATCTGCCTCAAACTCTTTCTTTAGTCCTTAACGTCAGAGAGCCTGGTTTTCCATCAGTTTTAAGTGCCTTGCTCAATGCCAACTGTGGCTTGCCCTCAGTTTAAAAGTCATAGCAAATGGAAAAATCAATCAGTCTTTCTTTTATTTTTATCATGTCACTTCACTCCCAAATCTGCCTGCTTTGTTCAGTCTCTAGTACATTTGAGTCATTGTCTCTCTGTTTTTTTTTCCTCACAGTTTATAAGTGTTATCTCCAAGAGTGTCGGGCAGTAGGAGTTTGTTCAGCCATACCAGAAATGGAAACAAATCTAAAATTTTGACTGAAAGAAAAGGGAAGCGTACTTATTGGGGAATAACTACCAGTATCTACCACAAGGGCCTTCCCTACATTTGAACTTCTTCTACAGAACACTCTTAAATTTATTTCATTCTCAATGTTCCAAAGAAATTTATCACTGACTACTTCATGTTGAGATAAAGAGGTTTGTTTTGTAATGCATGTGTTCCCTAAATTTGTTATATAAAACTAATTATTTAAATAAAAATCTTAAGAACTTTGTCTTGCATTTTGCAGTGAGATAGTCTTGCAAATGCTGTTTCTTCTTATGCACACAATGGCTTCGCTGTTTAGATAGAATGTACTAGCTGAAAATCATAGTCCCAGAGGCCAATGCCTTTCTACTTATGATCAACCTTAAGTACAATCAGAGACTGAAGATCATGATCCGTGATGTTGCTAACACTGAAATGATGTGGATAGGCTAAGAATAAATATTAGCGTTTTCACTAAATGACATGTCGTTTATAGTAATACATGAAACAAATCAGCCAAAGAGTACTGATTACCTACTATGTATTACACTGTGTTACATAGGTCATAAACGCACATGGGACTCAGTTGCCACTCTGAAAGAGTCTTCTTTGATAAGTTCTTCTTTGATAAGTTGACCACATGGTTCTGTTTTTAATCTATAACCATATATATAATATGTTACTATTAATTTTAATTTCTCAGAACTAAAAGCACAATCTGCTGGATGTGATACTTGCATATGCCTAAAAGAGTTAGAGTTGGCTTGCTTTCTTTCTCTTTCTTTCTTTCTTTCTTTCTTTCTTTCTTTCTTTCTTTCTTTCTTTCTTTCTTTCTCCTTCCTTCCTTTCTCTCTTGCTCTTTCTCTTTTCTTTCTTTCTTTCGTTTCTCTTTCTTCCTTGCTTTTTCTTTTTTTTCTTCTTTCTCCTTCCTTTCTTTCTCTTTTGCTCTTTATTTCTCTCTTTTCTTTCTCCTTCCTTCCTCTCTTGCTCTCTCTTTCTCTTTCTTTCTTTCTTTTTTCTTTCTCCCTTTCTTTCTTCTTTCTCTTTTTCTCCTTACTTCCTTTCTTCTTTCTTTTCTTCTCTTTCTTTCTCTTTCTTTTTTGTCTTGCTCCTTTCTTTCCTTCTCCTTCCTTCCTTCCTTCCTTCCTTCCTTCCTTCCTTCCTTCCTTCCTTCCTTCCTTCCTTCCTTCATTTTTGTTGTCGCAGGAGTTGCAGACAGTAGGCAGGTTTTCACAAGATATATGAATATTGGAGATAAAAATGAAATAAATTTACCCAGCTGAAATAATTCTGTGTTACTATAGGCAAAAAAGCCCATCTACTTCTTGGTGAGATCATTCCAAAGTACAGAAAAATGAAGTGAAAATTATTTAGTTTTTTTTTTTTTTTCAGAAAAATAATAGAGCACTTACAAAAAAACAACTACTAAAATACAGATGTTAAGAGATGGAGAACAAATAGCACATCTCTGTTTTTCAAATGCATTTAGTCTCATGATCATCTCTGTTTTTCGAATGCATTTAGTCTCATGATCATCTAACTTTAAGAATTGGAGAATTATCTGTAAGGATCTAGGCTGCATCATAAAGCAGCGGGGCATACTGGCTCCCAGTGAATAGGTTCTAAACCTGTGAGGTCCCTTATCTTAAGGTACTCCGAAATTTATAACCTTGACAAGAAATGTATGAAGGACTAAATGTGTAAGTATGATCTGAGAAATTTAAATGTAAAAAAAGTACCCATTTTCAAAAAGAAATGAGACTCAGTGTGTTCGTTATAGTTAAGAAATGAGGTCTTCTAATTAATACAGCTGAAAACATAGATTTTTCAAAGAATTTTTAAAAATAGGATGTGGCAAAAAATTAGGTATATTATTTATTCATGATTTGAAAAACTTATTGCCCATGTAACATAATTGAACATTCTCCTGAGAGGCTGGATAACAGAGAGGTCAAGAACCGGGATATTAGAGCCTCTTCAGCCAATCATAAACTTTGTTACTTTGGAGCAAGTTACATTTAAAATTAGTGCCTTCAGTTTTGTTTTTTCCTCTGTAAAATGGGTTTAACAACTCATTCCATTGGGTTGTGAGGATAAACAAATTATGTAATGTATATAAAGAGGTAAGAACATCTCTGAGACGTAATGAGGACATTTTAAATATTAACAACTATTACTATTAAAAGAAATGAGCTGAAGATGGGCATCTGCATTACTTTTGTTTTGATATCCGGGAACTCGGTTTGAAAACCTCCTTATACTAATGTCAGTTCATATATGTCATATTTTCTTTGTATAAAGCAGACTTCAGGCCATTTATCTGCAGAAAGCATCTATTCTACCCATTTTGCCTTTATTTATTGGCCCTATGTCTGTGGGCTACACCTTTTACATTTTATGAGGCATATCAGATTTGTCATCTGTAGAGGGCTAATCCTAATGTGACTAACAGAATTTGTATTTTATTCACTAGAGCCTAGCACTGTGCCTGAAGCATAGTGTTATCACAGGAGAAATAAAGAATAACATTTTACCTGCAGAACTATGGGACACTGAATGAGATGCTCTCTTGAGAGTCCTTTACTCTTCTAAGATTTATAACTACTTATTAAACATTTCTAATGGATTGAAATTAAATTTGACTATTTCATTTTAAATAATGACAATATTCAAAATATGCATTAGCCCTTACCTACCAACCATCAACTGATGGCGAACATTAAATTACTTTCCCGCAGTAGAGATGAAACTCAAATGTTGGCCATAATCTATTTCCTGGTTTTCTTAGTTACAAATGGAATGACTTATTGCAGATATCCAATGTCTGGACAAGAAACAGTGTTTCTTCCACTGCAGATCTACTAGACCAAAGCAAGATTTCAATGTCATTTAATGTTGCATCTTTAGAGTATTGTATTCTGGCCCCTGACACAAATACTAACCCTTTTAGCAATTCCCAATTGCCAGAAAAATATAGGTCCCCTGTGTCTAGGTTATGCTTAAACTCCATACAGAAATATTTGTGCTGGGGTCAGTGTGAATAATATGATGACATGTGTAGGTTATGTGTGCACATCCAAATGTGCACATTTCTGGTCAATGTATAAACAAGGGCAAGAGGACTCACAGTCCTATCTAGACAAAATAGAAAATGACTCATTCTCGAAAAATTTTTGAGATCCTCTAAATGATTTCAGGACCTGAGAAAAAATACGAAAGGCAGCAATACAGCCACTCTTCATACAACAGAATGCTCTAAATATTGAGGTTTCATACTTTGGCATTATAATGGGACATAATTGATCATCATTAGGAGGCTTAGTGGGTCTTAGGAGAATCATTCCCTCCAATCACAGGATTTAAGAGATAGGCAAGAGAACGATCAAGAGTGACTTGTTGCCCAGGGGCGGTGGCTCAAGCCCGTAATCCCAACAATTTGAGAGGTTGAGGCCAGGCGGATCACGAGGTCAGGAGTTCAAGACAAGCCTGGCCAACGTATCGAAACCCTGTCTCTACTAAAATTACAAAAAAGTTAGCCGGGCATGGAGGCAGGCGCCTGTAATCCCAGCTACTCAGGAGACTGAGGCAGGAGAATCATTTGAACCCAAAAGGCAGAGGTTGCCGTGAGCGGAGAGTGCGCTATTCCACTCCAGCCTGGGCGACAGTCCTTCTCAAAAAAAAAAAAAAAAAAAAAAAAGAGAGTGACTTGTTTTCTTGCTCACATGACCAGTTATTCATTTGTTTACGCTTACTCATTCATTTATTTATACACTGGATTCATTATTTACTCTTATTCTACCCATTCATTTCCTCAAAATATTAAATGGATATAACATTATTATTTTCTTGCATCCTTAATTTACAGAGTATTTACAGAGTATTAGGAATTTACAGAGTATTAGGACAATGAAACTTGATGATGCTTGTGATTTTCCTGACATTTCAGTGACTACTTCTAGCTAAAGCCTATGTGTTTCTCCTATAAAACCATTAAAAATGTAATGTAAGTGTTTACTTATTAATTTGGAAAGATATTGCCATATAGTACAATAAAACATACATAACAGTAGATTTTTCTGTGTTGTTAGATTAAATTATTTTTTTTTTACTTTGTTCATCTCCATTTTTGATACTTAACATTTTGAAACATTGGGTACTCACCTTATCTTTTCAGAAAAGCATGTTCATTCAACATGGAGCAATAATTTCATACTTCAACATGTACCTTTTAATGTACATAAATACATTAATTAACTAATCTTAAAAGCTCCAATAAAAATAAGATATATTACCAAGAGGAAATTACAGGTTTGGGTTGTTGTTTGTTTTTGTAAATAGGTCCCATCAGTAACAATAGAGGCCAGAAGACAGCGGATTCTTAACTTCAGGGAATTGAGATAAATTAACTTTCAACCCTAGACTTTTATGACTAGCTATACTTTCTTTCAAATATAGGGACAAAGTAATTATAGTTTTATCCATACAAAGATTAAAAGTGCTTTTTCCCACACAGGCCCTTATTAAAAGAATGACTAACATATGCTTCTGCAATATATATATATAAATAATATATTATATAAAATATAAAACAAATATACATATATAATAAACTGTAAGAAAATTTTAGGAGAAAAACTAAATTGTGAAGAGCACAGAAATTGACTGAAGTTATCAATAATTTAAGTTTATATCAATCATTTTTAAAATCCCCATTTTTAGGTTAATATAAGTAAAATTATGATTCTAGACTATAAAATCAAGAAGAGTAAGATATTTATTGGCTAGCTAGATTGTGCTAGAATTATTCTAGTACTTTAGGACAAAAATAGAAAAAAATGAGTTAATATAGACATATTTTAAAATTATAGTCATGTAAGTAGGTTACAAAATTAATGACACTCATTAAATAAATTCAAATGCAATACATAGATATCAAATCATCATAGGAGAAAAGTATATGGTGAAGACTGGAGGTAAATATGAAGAACTACTTCAATCAAACACAAGTAAAGGAAAAAAAGAAAAGGATGGTAAACAGCTAGCACAAAATATAATGGTAAGAATAATCCAAAATGTATCAGTGAGCAAAGTAAATGCAATAATTAAATTGTATGTAAGCACAAATGCATGAAGCACAAATGCACAGTAAGTACATAAACTCTTACATTAAAATACAGAGATTTTCAGATTGTATTAAACAGGTAAAGGTACATATTACTTGAAAGAGAGCTCCTCAACAAATCCATGTTATAAATTTAAAGGGGGAAAGGATATGCAATGTAAATACTAGCCAAAAAAAAGGTGATAGCAATATTAGTATCTGACAACTAAAGTTTAAGGAAAATAAAACCATAATAGGTTTAAGAAGAGTGCATTTTAATAAGGAGAAAGTCACCAAAAAAGATTCAGCAGCCATGAAGTCTATTCGCCTAAACGGATTAGCTAAGAACTTGATAAAAGGAAAGAATACCAACGGTGCCGACATGCAATACAGTGTCTTTTGTCTAGCCAGGCTTATGGTCTGCTGCTAGAAGGTCTCATAGTTAGGGAATCAAGTTGCAGTCACCTTTAACCTGTAGAGAGTGTGAATCCTGGGGCTGGAAGGGGATAAAATGCTTTCAGATTAGTACTTTTGGGTAAAATCTATGTCTCCAATTAAGAATAGGATGGAATAGGGTGGTGAAGAGAAGAGAGAGAAAGGGAGACAGGGGAAGAAGGGAGAGAGAGAAAAAGGAGGAGGTGAATATACAAGCAATTTAAAACAAATTTTTCATAAAGTGCATTAACCCCATGTTAATGCATCAGCCCATAAAGGTGAATTTATCTCTGCTGAAGAGAACAGCTGGAGGTTAGGTGATACCCGATTGGGGAAAGCATGAAATATTTAGTCAGGACACGGTTGGTATTGGACACTATTATAACACTGTTGGATTTGCCAGATATTCATTTCCCATAACTTGCCCTTTCCTTCATCTGAGCTCTTCTCAGTTAAAGGTGTCTTCAGAAGGCAGGCTCAGAGGCATTAGCTACTGTCAACCTTGGTGAAATACATGCAGAATGTATGACTGGCCTTCCTCCACTGAAGTTCAAGGCCCCTGCTAAAACACTGCCCAGAACAATTTTAGAGTCCCTTCAAGTTTGCTTTATAATCTATCATATCAAAAAAAAAATAGACAATTCAGCTGAAAATGAAATCAAAGTTGGCCTGGAACATAGATACAGACTTGGAGGGTCAAGCTGATATTAAGCCAGCAGATGAGCTTGGTTTCTGAAGAGCAGAGGTGGGCACCACTGTGTTTTGGGGACTAAGTATCTATGCTCAAAATGCATAGCTCTTTCTCCCAAATACCTTGAGACATCCAGACATGCAAATGTATGCCCTGATACACTCCAGACACCACTGAAGAGATACTGGAGTAACACCACTATGGAGAAATGGAGCCCACAAACATTTGGAGGGACGTGGTCAGGCTACTTCAGTGTGGAAAATAACTTTAGCACATGTTCCATTTTATATATAAGAAAACAAAAGTTCAGAGAGGTTAAGCGACTTTTTAAAAACACTCAAGCTGGCTAGTAACAGCTAGGAATAAAACTCCCAAACCAAGGCTCTTTTTCTAAATTGACTGAGGGAATCTCCTAACTCACAATAATGGCCGATGGGGAAAATCAATCCTAATATTTCAGCTTGCTTATTTGGCTGATCCTCAGAAAGACATTCAGATAGTGGTAGGACGAGACTCATTTGATGCATGTACCCTTTCTCATTCTCGCCTTGTGCACCTGGTGACAAAGCAAGGAGTGAGTTTATGCTGGGATTATGGATTCTATCTGAATATGGTTCAGTGTGTCAATAGGCAGTTGGTTAATAGTCTCAGTTTTGAAATAAATGCTTTTTAATTTTATAACGCGCTTCAGTGACTGATTCAAAAGACATTTGATAGCATTTAATAGTTAAAGCATACTTCAAAAGTCCTTAATGTTCTACTAGAAATATAGCCCAGGCATAGGGACATTCTGATTCTGGGTGTGGGCTCCCTGTGAATAGGAAGATGTTTAGCAAGAAAGCCCTTAAATGCTTATAGGCTTTGCATTCACTATTGAAATGCAAGCCAGACATAGAGCCAAGTCAGCAAAATAATGATTACCGCAAATGGGTGCGCTAAGTTGGGTTGTTAGCAATTTATCCAAATTAAGAGTTGGGGCTTTATCATAATCACTAGAGAAGTATGCCATTCACAGCATCATTTATTTTCACATGTGATGCTCATCCTAATTTCTAAGTTTACCACCATCGTCTTCCAAAATATAAACATATATTCAATTCATAGCTCACTTCAGAGGGTTCTGTCAAGTTAGAAGGTAATCTACAATAGAGTATAACATTTTCTTCCTTTCAAGAAGCCCTCTAAAATTTAAATTTTATTTAGATCTTAAGAGTCTTTAGGCATTTTCTCTTACTCGATGTTTTATTATTATTCATGCTATCAGTTAGGGTCATTGACAGCACGCTCAAATAGAAGAATGTTTAAAAGCTTGAAATGAGGGACAATCCAAAGGGCAGGAATGTGGGAAACCCAAGGCTTGTGTAGCACTTTGGGACTAGCCATAGTTGGGAGCTATTACCACTCCTAAACCTAAATGGGCAAAGAAAGGGGGTGGTTATAGAACCCAGAGAGGCTGGCCACAGCTTGGAGAGAGAGCTGTTCAACAGGAACTGTGGTCTTCAGCAGAAAAGCACAGTCAACCCTAAGTGACCCACAGGGATGGAGCTGAAGGAATAAAATATCCACCCCACTCTTGACTTGCTGTCAGATCTCTTGCAGATCCTGCCACTAGCCAAAGCCAACTACTAGCCAGAGAGGGAAGGATTCCATTGAAGTACTCCACATATCGATCGACTTCCTCTGCCCAGAGCAGGATAGAGAGGGATAGAGAGTGCATCTGGGCAGGACTGGGGGTGGAATTGAAAATATTCAGCATATAGATACTGTTTCCTTTCCTGCAAGTCACTTTAAGTCCTTTGCATTTTTCTTGACATTCGAATTGGTATCTCTGGAAAACTGAAGAACCATTTCTCTTGCAAGTTGTTGAAAAGCCAGAAAATTCAGACTGTCCTGTAGACTAGAGCCCTTAAAAATCAAGCTAAACATATTCACAGGTCATTTTTGAGACACCCTTTCCCTGAAGCCCAAGTATCTTTGAACTTTCCTGTATTTCTCTTCAGTGACCTTTCAAAATGGGCGACTGGGTGAGCCTACTTATTAGTATTCATGAGCTCTGCTCAGAGAAAGGAAGACGTAGGGATTATTTACTTGGATAACTGGGTATTTATTTATTTATTTTTGCCAGGCAAAATGGGAGATGAGCCTTATTTTTTTTTTACGGGAGAACCACAGTAGTCACTGGCATCTGGTTCACTGCCTCGAAAGTATTGGGAGGTTCCAGAAGACAGATGACTCTAAGATCATCAGCCCCTTGGAGCACACATGTCAAGTATTTGAATTTCTTTGAGGTCAACATCAAGAAATGAGAGGCAGCTTGGAATCTAAAAGAAGAGCCAGTTTACTAAACGGCAAATTGCAGGAGACGCAGCCTGGAGAGTAATCAGAGAGTGAGGAGGGGCATCACAGCGCTGGGGAGTCAGGTGGAAGAGAAAAAGAATGTTGTTGATATTGGTGCTAAAGAAGAAAGACCCTCAGTAGTCAGCAGGTCTCTGAGCTAAGCTCTAGGGTGTGTAGTTTATTGCCATGGCTCGCTTTTGAGTAGTCTTTCTGTGTAGGCATATGCCTTGCCTAATTCCTGACATTTAACTTCTTGAAGTTTGCTGGAATTACTTGCATCAATCTGAATGGCTACATACATGCTAGAACACTTGGAACACAAAATAAAGACAGATTTTCTTCTGTACTGATGCTCTATGAGTACAGGAGCACACACAAAAAAAGAGTCAACATGTAAGAAAAAGAAAGGCTTATTAAATAAATGAGTGAAAGGGAAATAATTTCCAAGTTGTCTTCTTGCCTTTGCAAAAATGGGGAAAAAAAGGAAAATCAATTTTTTAAGTCTTATATGATGTTTTTATCTCAATAGGTGACTCTTGCAGGTAACACCAGTTATCCAACCTCATCTTCTGTGTTCACTTTCTTCATATTTCCAATTCAGTGCAGAGGGAAGTTTAACTTGGAATACCAATGCTCAAACTTGAATGATAAATTATGAATATATATGTATATATGTGTATATATATGTGTGTGTGTGTGTTTGTGTGTGTGTGTGTGTATTTCTCCTTTCATGGCTACCAGGCCCAGTTAGCATAGAAAATCATTGCCCTATGGGTTATAGTTTGGACTCTATTTCTAATGTATGTATGATTTTGTGCAAGTTAAATTTCCTCATCTGTAAAATAAGGGAATAAACAAGTTAGTTGATAGGCTCATACACAGTAAAACCATACAACTAAAAGTGATTGTTATTGGACTTCCAATCTGTCATGTAAGGACGTTAAAGGTTACTATCCATCCTAACAACAATTTAAAAAGCTGAACAAATTGAAGAATCATGAACTCTTCTTAAGTGCATCAGAGAAATGAGGTCCCAGGGAAAAGTGCTGCACCCAAATTTGCAGAACCTGAAATAGATGCAATAGATGCAGAAAATCACCACTTAACAGAGCAGAAACCCACAAGCAGAAACCACCACAGGAAATAATGCCAGGGCAGCAAAACATGAACAGTAATGGACAGATCACTGAAGGCTCATGGTAGACAACTCTCAGAGTTTAAAAGCTCCAAGGCAACAAATACTGCATGGCTCTACTTATGTGAATTATCTAAAAGATCAAACTCATTTAAACAAAGAGTAAAATATTGATCGCCAGGGATTGGCAGGGAGGAGGAAATAGGAAGTTGCTGTTCAACAGGTATAAAGTTTCAATTATGCAAGATGAGTAAGTTCTAGGTATCTATAGTACAATATTGTGCCTGGAGTTAAAAACAACACATCATGCACTTACAAGTTTGTTACCAGCAGCAGAAGTTATCTGAGTTACCAGTGGTAAATCTGGTTGGGTCTGCAGCAACCTCAATTCTTGCCTCCTCAGAAGAAACAATTCAGCTGAAGGGGCATAAGGCAGAAGAAGAGACCCAGGCAAGCTTTAGAGCAGGAATGGAAGTTTTTTCAAAGCTTTAGGGCAGGTACAAGAAGAAGGAAAGTACATTTGGAAGAGGACCAAGCGGACATCTTGGAGGGCAAGTGTGTGGTTTGACCTTTTGACTTTGGGTTTTACATGCTGGCATACTTCCAGCATTTTGCCTCCTATTTCCCTTGATTCTTTCCATTTCCCTTGATTCTGCCCATTAGGGTGGGCTGCCCGCATGCATGACCACTGGAGTTGTCACACGCTCACTTGAAGGATTCGTTCCTTTTCTGGTCGAACGCCCTAGGAAGGGCATATACCAGTTAAACTCTACCATTTTGCCTCTTAATGCACATGCTTGAACCCACTCGCCTAACTCCTGACATCTTATTGGGAAGCTGCCAATCATCAGCTATTGGTGTTTTTATCTACTAGGAAACTGCCTTTCCCTGGCACTGTGACCAATTATTATTTTAGAGAGGCAGTGTGACAACTGCCTGACCATCACCTGATGGTCACCTGACATTCCTGGTGGGGTCGGTGGGAGGCGGGCCCTCTCCTGTCCCGCTCATGCCTGGCTAGCTACCTACTGTAACAAATTTATGAAGAGGGTAGACCTGAAGTGTTCTTACACAAATTCTTTTAAGGCATCTGGAAAAATATATATATATTAAAAAAATACCTCAAGGGATTCCAGTCATAGGGGAGCCTCTACATTTTTATGAGTTTGACTTTGGGAGCTCTACCAGGTCATTACAGTGAATATTTGAGAAAAATTTTCTAGTGTTTCTAGCAGTGGGAGGGGAAAAGGAACCATTTTGAAATACTCCAGAGCATCCTGCTCTTCTTAACAAGGCTTGCCCTCAGGAGAAACTCTTACCAGAGCCAGTGTGCTGGGGTTTCCATCAGAGCCTGAATGACCTGGGGGAAAGGAAATTCACAAATCAATCTCCTGCCAGTTCTCCTGTCACACCTAATCTGAAAAAAATACTAAGAAAAACTGGCATAGTTCACGGTTCAGGTGCATAGACTTACCAAAAGACTGAGACCCAACTGAAGCACACTTCACCTCTCCTGCACCTTACCATTACATTACTAGATGCCTATTTGCCACAGTTTCTCTTATCTAGTAGGTCAGGTCCACCTTTCAGCAAAACAATTACAAGGCATACTAAAAGGCAGTTCAAACAGTTTGAGGAGATCAAACAAGCATCATAACTAGAGTGAAATATGGCAGGAGTGTTGGAATTATTAGACCAGGAATAAGAAACATGAATCTAAATTAAGCAAATGAAACCCAAAGTACACAGAGTAAAATAGATAATGAAAATTAGAGCAGAAATTAATGAAATTGAAGAGAGGAAATTAATAGAGAAATCAACAAAGCCAAAAGCTGGTTGTGATGCCAATTTGAGTGGGCTAAGGGATGCCCAGAGAGCTGGTAAACATTATTTCTGAATGTGCATCTAAGGGTGTTTGGGGAAGAGATTAGCATTTGAATCAGTAGACTGAGGAAAGAAGATTGTCCTCATCAATGTAAGTGGGCATCATCCAATCCCTTGAAAGCCTGAATAGAATAAAAGATGAAGGAAGGGCAAATTTGTTTTCTTTCTCTTCTGGAACTGTGGCATCCATCTTCTCCCACCCTTAGACATCATAACTCCAGGTTCTCAGCCCTTTGAACTTGGAGTCTCATACCAGTGACCCTCCAAGTTCTCAGGTCTTTAGACGCAGACTAAATTACACCATCAGCTTTCTTGGGTCTCCAGCATGCCAGTGGCATTTTGTGGACTTCTCAGCATCCATAATTATGTGGCCCAATTCCCATAAAAAATCCCCTCATACATCTATTAACAAAAAAGAGATATAGAATAGCTCCTATGACTCCCAGAATGTATTATATGACTGAGGTTACAAACATAGCTAAAGGAAGCCTGCACAATTTAGGGGAATAGTAGATCATCCTTCACCCTAAACAAAGAAGTGTTCCTGAGGGAAATGTTGGCAGATCTCATCCAAGCAGAATGGAAGAGAAAAGACAACACAACAAGCCAATGTGAATATGATGATGCTACAGTGACACCATAATAGTAACTGATGTTCAGTGAGTGTTGACTATAAGCCAAACTCTATACTAAGAGCCTAAATTGTGTAACTCATTAAATCCTCAAGTCAAGGGCAATCATAGACATGAGTATTCCTACTCTATTGATTAGGGAACCGAGGCTGAAAGATTTTAAGGGCCGTGTTCCATGTCGTACAGCTAGTAAATGGCAGAGCCAGAATATGACTTAGTGGTTATAACACAGCTCTGAGGTCAGTATGTATGGATTCAGATCTCTGCTCTCCTATAATGTTAGCTACATGACCTTGGGCAAGCCATTCAACCACTTCCTAAATGTCAGTCTATCCACATGTACAATGAAGATGCTGATAATATTTGCTTTTTTTAGGTTGCTATGAAATACTGCACGTATTGGGGGATAGGTGTTCACAAACGCAGTGCAATTGTAAATGCAGAACAGCAAGCACAGCCTATTGTGGAGTTGCATGCCTCACGGTGCTAGATCCTGTTGCCATTAAATGTTCATATTATCTTTTAATTTCCTTTGATCAAGTTCTTTGATTGCCAGTCAGTATTCTAATAATTCAGCTTCTTTTCTGATAGGAAAGAATGTGCTGGTGGGACTTTGGTCAGCCCAAGCACCTGATAACTTATCTGCTTTAAAGTTATATTAATAATTAGCATTCCAGCATTATTCATCACTTGCAACATTGAGTCAGACACTGTCAAGATCCACTTTTGGTGCCTGAAAAGTCAGAGAAGGGCAAAAGGTTAACTCACTAAAGAAAACCTGCTTTGGGGGACCATGTAAGGATGACAGCAAGGTCTTCCCATGGAAAGCCTCCCCTCTCTTATTGTAGAACCCCTTTAAACATCTACTAAAGGCTATTGCAATAGTATAGGTGGACAAAACACCCATATTCAAGGCACCACAGGGATACTGAAAATTTTGTCCTGAATCACAAAACCAATTTCACTCTCTATGGCAGTACTCAGAGGTCTCTCTCAGAAGCCAGATGCTCAGAGTCAATGCTGAGCTCTGCATCCCTCTCCCTTCATCATTCATTGAGTCCATTTAACAAACAGCTTGGGCAACCCAGTGTTCAATAATTGGGACATGTGGGGATTTCAGTTCCCTGGCTTAATATCATATATTAAAATAGCCACCTTCCCTTTTTAAATTTCCTGGCTTGCTGCATCTCCTCCTTCTTCAGTCCTTTATTTATCTATTTTGTAAAAATTGTACAATGCTATCAATGAGGCCTGAACCCTATGAAGCAAAGAAATCTGAATTTTCTTACTGATGCATGTAAAATCTTAGATGTTTGGATTCTATGCCATGCTGTGCTCCGTGGGGATCAGGAAACAAAGGGGTGAAGGACAGTGGCTGCCTAGTGTCTTAATAAGATGCAGATCAACTGAAGAGCATCAGACCATCAAATCCAGGGTCTGCTGCAACCGCACACCTTTCGTCAGGCTTGGAACGGGCCGAGATGAATTCGGGGCTTTATTGAAAGATCATACAGGATGACTGCAAAATCCCATTACTTGTTGATTAAGTATTGATTGCCTCAGTATTAACAAGCCAGCTAATATGAAGTGACCTCTGAGGCCAGTGGTTTTGTGGGAGGGGGAAGACAATTTACTAAAGCAGGCAGGCAGATGAATAAGAGGGCCAGATTTGCTCTTGGCTTTTAGCTTCGGTTAAAATGTCACACTCGATAGTGCAGATCAATGCCCACTTTATTTCCTCACAGCCGTCTTATTACCATCATGAGGCTGCCTCCTTTGATGCTTTCTAATGACCCTCTGAACTGCCTGTTCAGCTCACCCTCTGCTTTCAACTAAAAGGAAGGCCCTTCCTGCCCTCTTGCTACTGATGGAGAGGCCATGGATATGAGACTGGGCCAAGAGGACCAGTCAAGCATTGTCTAGGGTCAGTGGTGCTACACTCATTGCACTTTTCTCCTTGTCCTTTGCTTTCCTTTGAGTGTCTCCAACATCAAAGCTCAGCTCCTCTTTCCACAATTCCAAATAATGTCAAGGCGGTGAAACAAGAAGCTTGGCTCAAAACTCCCACCCAAGGCCACCATGTGGGTCAGCGGGTATATGGCTTTATTCCCTAGGAAGGGCACTCTCACTTACTGTTTGAAATCTACCCTTCCCATCCAGAAATTGATGTCTTTGATAATAAGCAAAAATAAGTAAGTAAACAAATAACAAACAAAATCTGCCCTTTCTTCAATCAAGCAGACTCTGATTTTAGAAGCCTATGGCATGAACCAGTCAAAAGAACATCAAGCAATAATCCACTATGGAAATCACAGTTTACATTTCAATCTATAGACAGGAGCTTTTGTGAACACAATCTACTCTTTTAGAGAGGTGTTTGGCTTCTATGCTGCAAAATACTCTGCTGACTACTTAGTGTAGCTTTCTCCGAGTATAAATATTTTATGTGCCGGGCTGTGTAGGGATTCGTCAATGCCCTCCTATTGGCCAGAGGTCTGACTCCAACTTTCTGCGTCAGAAAGAAAAGGGAGAAGTGAGTCTAGTGAAAAACTTTCTCTCTGGCAAACATACTCAATTGGTCTCTGAAATGAAAAGGTTTTCAACACTGGATGGCTAGAGGGAGGAATGAGAGTACAGAGAAGAAACTTCAAACTCTCTAAGGCTGCTATTCAAAGCCAGTGTCGACCTGAAGATGAAAACCATAATAATTTCTCTGGGGCTTTAAGAAACTGCCTCAGTAAGTTTTGTTGCTGCAAAATTCATAATTTAAAGGCTCTTTCTACCTATTCCAGCCTAAATTGTGTGAATAAAGATCATTTCTGTCTTTACTAACTATATCAGTCTTTTTCTCAGGGTCTTACCAGAGGTCCCTATAAGGTCCTGTAATGTAGAGTCACTCAGAGTGTACCACAAACAACACCATTTCCCTTTGTCCCTTTCCTGTCTCTATTATTTTCTGCTCTTACAGGAAAATCTACTAAATGCCTCCCCCACTTGTCCTGTTTCTCCACTGTTTCTTTCAATCAACTAGTCACTAAGTATTTGTTAATGAAAACCACATATATATACTGTGCAGCAATAAGTTGGTATTCAAAGGTTAAGTAAATAAACTCAAAATAATAAATTTTGAACCATTTTTAATTGAATTCATGAATTTTCTGCTTGTTTCTGTAATACATGGAGACTGATTCTCTACTCCCCAAAAGTTTAGAAAGCATAATAAAAAACCTATCTTGCATTCTTTCCTCAATCTCATGACCACCAGTGAATTTGCTTGAAAGCCATTTGAAAGAAAGAGCTCATTAATGAAAGAAATTTTTGGAATAAGACATAAATCTTAGAAAAGAACATTTCATACTTTATAAACTCAGGAACCCCCACATGAAATGAAATTCTATTTAATCTTTCCGTATAACTACCCTTGCCTTGCCTTGGAGAATTCTTTAGCTTATAGAAGATCTTAATGTAAGGTACAGTGCAGGAAGAAACCATAAGTGGTCTCACCAAAAGTTTACATAAAGCTATGAAAAATAGCTACATAGCAGGATGTGAATGGCAGTGAGGCCTAAACAGAAAACATGCTTAATTTTTTGAGAATTCTGTCATATTCTGCTTTCATTCCCACCCATAACTTCCCACAACTCATTCATGGTATGGGAGGGAGAATGCAGAACTGGATGAGCTCTAGAATCTTACTCTGGATGGCAGTTTCTATGGATTAGCTGTTTCTTTAAAATCTAAGGAACTAGGACAGCAGAAGGATGTATAAGACATCACAGTAAGATTTGAGTTTCACCCCTCTCTGTGGTCTCCTATTGTGATGGACTGAATTACAAGGATTCCTTTGCCATTATCAATTTTAGATCTTGGTGAACCCAGGTTGTGTGACTTCTTCAGCCACTTTCTGCTAAGCTTTTATATGTGTAGGTTCCTAACATTCTGATTGGCAAGTTGTAAGTGGAAAAAGTCTCAGTGGGAAGATAACTTAGTTATTAGCAAGTGATGGTATACAATATGGGAAAGCAACCTTGGACTTCCATTCAAAATCAGCTAGCAAGTGAGTTTTATCTCCTGCCAACATCAATGGATCAGAGGAGGCTGCCTAGATTATGATGTTGAAAAAATTTCAGTGATGGCCTCAGAGCACAGAGCAAAGAACAAAGAATACTGCGGTTGCATTCGCTATCTATTGTTGCATGACAAATTACCTCAAAGCTTCATATGTTAGAACAACAAACACTTATTTCTTAGTTTCTGCAGGTTAGGAATTTGGAAGCAGCCTACCTGAGTGGTTCTAGCTCAAGAAATCTAATGAGGTTGCTTGCAAGATATCTGTAAAGGTGGTAGTCATTTGAAGGCTTGACTGGGGATGGAGCATCTACATGTGTGGTGGCTCACCAACATGGCTGTTAGCAGCGAGTCGTTTGCCAGCTGTTGTCCAGAAGCCTCATTTTTTCATCATGTGGGTTTTTTTCCACAACATGACAACTGACTTTCCCAGGACTTGTTATCAAATATACAGATGTAGGGGTAAACATAGGCATAGATAGATGAGAGATGAGAGAGAGAGAGAGAAAGAGAGAGAGAGAAAGAGATAACAGATAGATAGATAAATATAGCTTTTATAACCTGGTCTCAGAAATTATTTACCATCACTTTAGACATATTCTGTTGATCACACAGACCAACCATAATGTGGGCCAACAAGGAAGCTGGCTGCCATAGTGCTCAACAAGCTATGTTTTTAATCGATGAGGAAATGGAGAGTAATAGCATATGTTATTTGTTGACTCTGACCTAGAGGTTAGTATGTAGTAAGCATGCAAACATGTAGCATGTAGCATGCAAACCTCGTGTAAGGTATTTTATAATTTCATGCAACAGATTAAATCTTTACCTTATCCTATTGACCATAAAATGGCAAAATAATTTATCTAGAAAAAATGTTTACATATGTATAATCTATCTCCTTTCTATTAGTTTAGGTGCACTTTACTTACATCTTTAACAAATGTTTATCAAAAGGTGACTACTTAGCACAGGCACTCAACTAGGTACTGTGAAAACATACATAAAAAAGATGTATGGCACCTGAGTCAAGGTGCTCTATCTAATGGAAACCAAGAATCTTAGCAATATGGCAATATAATACAGTAATATATCTACAGCCAAAGATGATTAAGACTCTAAAATTTTTGAGTAAAGTGATTTCATTGAGTGACTGCCAGACTCAACTCACATCTTGATTTCTGATCTCTTCTGCTTTAACTGAACTTTAAACTAGTTTACTAGATTTATTCTGAAACAAATGTGGCCTTATAAGCTTTCACAACTCTCAGTTACCAACAGGGCAAAAGCCAAACAAGCCCTTTTTTTTTTTTTTCCTGGCAACCTTGGAAGAGTTTTAGGTAGTCTAAGGCATCAAAAAGCACAAAATAGTATGCATTCACAGTGTTGATTTTCTGGCTACGTGTGGTGGCTCACGCCTGTAACCCCAGCATCTCAAAGGCCGAGGCGGGTGGATCACCTGAGGTCAAGAGTTCCAGACCAGCCTGGCCAACATGGTGAAATCCTGTCTCTACTAAAAATAGGAAAAAAAAAAAAAGAAAGAAAGAAAATTAGCCAGGTGCGGTGGCGGGGGTCTGTAATCCCACCTACTCAGGAGACTGAGGCAGAAGAATAGCTTGAACCCAGGAGGTGAAGTCTGCAGTGAGCTGAGATCATGCCATTGCACTCCAGCCTGAGCAACAAGAGGGAAACTCCATCTCAAACAAACAAACAAACACAGAATGCTCGTTTTCTGTGAAAAGGTCTATGGATGTTTTCAGATTTCAAAGGGCTCTGTGACTTTTAAAAAGTTTAAACACTACTACATACCCATTACAATGGTCAAAGTTCAGAACACTGACAATGCCAAATATTGGTAAGGATGTGGAACAACAGGATCATTTATTCACTGCTGGTGGGAATGTGAAATGTCACAGCCAGTTTGGAAGACAGTTCGGTTTCCATACTCCTTCATATTTAGCCAAAGGAGCTGCAAACTTATGTCCACATGGAAATCTGCACATGGATATTTGTAGCAGCTTTATTCCTAACTGTTAAAACTTAGAAGCAACAAAGACATCCTTCCATAGGTGAATAAATTGTGGTATATTCAGACAATGAAATGTTTTTTAGCACTAAAAAGAAACAGACTCTCAAACTGTGAAAAGACATGGAGGAAACTTAAATGCATATTACCAAATGAGAACCAATCCAAAAAGCCTATAAACTATATAATTTCAACTATCTGGCATTCTGAAAAAGGGAAAATTATGGAGACAGTAATTTTCCAGGGATGCCAGGAGTTAGAGGGCAGAGACAAGGATGAGTAGGTGGAGTACAAAAGATTCTTACATCACTACCCTGTATACTATAATTATAGACACATGTTTTTCTAACTACAACACCAAGAGTGAACCCTAATATAAACTATGGACTCTGGGTGCCAATGATGTGTCAACATAGGCTTATCAATTGTAACAACTATACCACTCTAGCAGGGGTTATTGATAAAGGGGGAGGCCATGCATCTGTGGACAGGGCATATATGGAACTCTCAGTACTTTCTACTCAATTTTTCTGTGAACCTAAAACTACCGTAAAAAAAAAATAAAGTCTGTTAAAAAAAAAAAAAAAAAAAGGTTAGGCACCAGTGCTAAGAAATATGTTCCCTTTCCAGGTGTTGCTTTATGAAGATCTTCACTATTTACCTAGTCTTCCTCAGCAATCTCATTTTCTAAACTCTCACAGCGCCCTCCAATCATCTACTATATGCTTCTGAAACTCTGAAACTCTGAATCCTTGCCCTGACTCCTGACTCAATTCTGTATTTCCCATCTCTTTGTGCCTCTACATGTACTGTTCTCATTTATGGGGTGTATTTCTCCCTCTTCCCTTCCTAAATATCTTCTCTTCTATAAATAGTTCCTGGTTTTTCCTGACAGAATTTGTTGTACAGTCCAAACGTAAATATATATACACACACACATATAAAAATGTTATATATATGCTAATATATAAAACACAAATTATATATAAGTATAAATATATATATTATATTTATATTATTAATTATATATTATAAACATATAAGTATAAAAATATATGTAAATGTTAGCCTATATTTAAGTGGTATTTTCTAGGCACTGTGCAAGGCACTGATCCCAGACTCAAGGATTAACACAGGGAAGAAGATATGTAAATAAATGACTATAATTTAACGTGATAATATAGATCATGTAGAACACATAGAAAGATGAGTGTTCATACAAAAGAGGAAGTACTTCTTTCTGCAAAGGTGGAGCATGAATAAAGATATTCCAATACAAGATGTAACACAGGATTTGAGTAGTGCTTTAGAAAGGTAAGGTGGAATGTCATTTGGGGCAGAGGGAACAGCAGGGGCAAGCAGGGGGATGTGAAATAGTATCGTGTCTTGGTGGAGTGTTTTGCACCTGCTCTTGTAGCCTTTACCACACGGCATTTATCGTTGTAATGTGACTGCCTCTTCCCACTTGACTGTGAACTTTATGAAATCATGTCCTAGTTCTTATTATCTTGTCACCTCCACTGAGCTGGTACTCAGCATAGCCTTTTGAATGAATGATTTCATAAAATTCTCTTTGCTTTCACAATACATAATTTAAAAGATAAATAAGAACTTTTACATTTTTATGCTCCTCAGTATCAATCAGGTCTGCAGCATAAGAAGACACACCTAAAATAAGATTCAAAGAGGCCAAATATTTTTCCTTTAGCAGGTGTATCATATGCGATAATGGTCTGTATTTGGGCATATATGTAGCAATAGCAATGGTGGTGGTGGGATGGGGGGGTTTGGGGTGGTTGGCGGTATGTTTCAATTGGAAATTAGCCTTCAGCTTTTAAAATTTGAAATCCACACTCTGTCCTTGAAATTCAGCACTCAGGAACTGGGTAGAGTGGGTGGATATAATAAGTGAATGCCTTTTGAGAGACTCAGTAGGCTTGGTGAAGGAACTGAGAGATGGTTATAGTGGGAAAGAGGGTGGGCAGTGTTCTATGTTAACAATCTCATTTAAATGGCTAGAATTTTGTGGCAACGAAACTCAGGATATGCTTATGCTAGAGTATGGATGATGGGGTGGATGATGGGGTGTATGGGGAAAGGAAAGTTGGGGTGGTATGCAGTTATAAGGTCAAAGAATGTCGCCTTTTAAAATACAGAACAGTTTTAAAGAATTAAACTAAAAACAGACAATGTGAGAGGAACAAGTTTTTGCATGGCATTCCCAAGAAGAAATAATACACTACACTTGTTATGCATTACAGTCTGTGCTCAAAATGCTATTTCAGCATTCTAGGTATTAAAAAAAGAACCTTATGTGGTCTTGTGGTGAACGACTGTGAAGGATTATTTAAAGTAAACTGTAGGGAAATATAAAACAAACCCAGCTAATTTATCACAACAGTGAAGATGCATAAATAAGATGTTTATGAATAACAAGGACAGCTTACCTATTATTTCAAAAAAAATTCATTTTTAGTAGAAAATGTGCCACATTTTATTTAAAGGAGAATGACCCCTATTTTTTCCCCCACAGCTTTATAGCCTCTGGTACAGCTTTACTTATTACTATGAATATAACATGATGACTATTTTGGAAATGTTTTAATTACATGATGACCCTCTGGGAATTTTGGCTTGAGGGATAGATATCGTCACACTCAAGACTAATATTGGCTTAATCCGGGGAGCTCAAGAACTCAGCAAATGTGATTGCCGATCAATTGCCAATCAAAGAAGAAATGGAGAGGAAGAAAGAAGTTAGACCCAAGTACCCTGTGAGTCTTTTATTAACAACATCCAGAATTTTATGGAAGAAAAATCTCTGAATCTCTCTGGCCAAGTGTTTCAACAAGTAAACATCCTTCACAGTTTTTACAGGAAGCTACAGTTATAGGCTTGAATTATTATCTGTGCTTTGCTTTGTAGTTCTGAAATTGGCATGTCAATTAATGCAGCACTGACTGTCAGTTGTCTACCCAATGGTTCCCCTTTTCTTCTGTTCACACAGTTACTATATATATAAATACACACACACACACACACACACACACATATATATATATATATATATTTTTTTTTTTTTTTTTTTTTTTTTTTTGAGACACTCTCGCTCAGTCGCCCGGGCTGGAGTGTAGTGGCATAGTCTCTGCTCACTGTGGCCTCCACCTCCCGGGTTCAAGCAATTCTCTGGCCTCAGCCTCCCACGTAGCTGAGACTACAGGCACATGTCACCATACCCAGCTAATTTTTGTATTTTTGGTAGAGACAGGGTTTTGCCATGTTGGCCAGGCTGGTCTTGAACTCCTAAACTCAAGTGATCCTCCCACCTTGGCCTCCCAAAGTGCCAGGATTACAGGTGTGAGCCACCGCGCCCAGTCAGATACTGTATTTCTTAGTCTCCCTTGCAGTAAAGTTGTGGGCATCATCACAGATTGATTTCTGGCTGGTGTCTTGGTGCATTAAAACTCTCCAAGTGATCCTTATCTTGTCTCTTTCTGATGTACAGGGTGATTGGAGAGGTCTTCAAGAACCTAGAGAGTGGTGGAGCCACCATGTGGAGGGAACTTGATTCCTAAATGACTACGAAGGACTTCTTTTCACTCTAACATAAGCAAGAAGCCATCTTTACTGTGTAAAGTCACTGATACCAATTCGTTTGTTAATGGTTAGCACACTCTCTCTAATTGTTCCCAATGCAAACTGCTTTCTGTATCTTTTATAGATATTTGTGTTTCTTAACCAAAGTTTTAGCTGGCCCATATTTCTGCATCTCCTCAACAAGAGAAAATAAGTTAGATGAAAAGAATGTTTGTATTATTGAGAAGTGTAAGACAGGATAGGTAGCTAAATCATATGAATACCCCTTTGAAGGACACTATTAAATATAATCAAATCATAGATTCCATCACCACATTTGGAAAGGGATAGTTGAAGAAAACAACGTATAAGTATTTCATACTGATTAAAATAAAAAATATTCTTATTTCATCAAACACAGTTTGATCAAACATGAAAATATACCATGAATGGTCTATGTCAATAATCACTGATCTGCTTCTCATTGTCAAGTGAGATAACCAACACTTAAATAAAACTGCCTAGTGTTAATTATTTGTTTCACTACAGTAACCATTTCTCTCTCTTTCTCTCTGTCTCTGTCTCTCTCTCTCTCTCTCCTCTTTCTATCTCACTCCATATATGTGTGTGTGTGTATAAATAGATATGCATACAAAAATATTTATATATTTATATATGTATATAATAACATGTTACATACCTTTAATGTACAAATTACAACTTATTTAAAATAAACTAAACAAAACTAAAATAAAATAAAATTACCTGGAAACTCTTGTCATCATAAAAACAATTTAATGCTGCTGGAAGCAGGTTCACTTATCCTAGCTGCATAATCCTGAAAACCCCAGGTAAGTTTTGGGTGCTTGGAGACATTGATCTTTTGCAAATTTGAGATGCCAGCACAGCCTGTGTCTCCTTTAAGTGAATCATACAATGATACAAAATAAGATGTGGCAGTCAAAAAGATGTTTGTTGAATACTCTCATTATTCACCTTCCACTAGAAAGGTCACATAAATGAAAGCCTTATACCTTTTTCCCCAACACATCTATTACAAACTCATCAGGTTAGGAGAGGGAGCCTTCACCAGTTAAAGAGGCTGCACACAAAAATTCATAGAAAGGACAGATTTCAATACATCATCTTCAAGAAGTGATACTCTCAGAGATTTGCACCACTGCTCTTTTACAAAATCTTTGATTTGCTTTTGATATGCATTTTCACCCTTTCAAACACAACCAGATCTCAGTATATATCACATTTTTAATGAGAAGAAACAAGCAGGTGTTGATGTGTTATATATAACTGCAACAATTCCAACTACATTTGTCTAATGGGTATGAATATCACTTTTCAACAATACACTAAAGAAAATGAAAAATAGAATAGAAAACCATCCCTGTATTTGGCAACTAGAAAAGACATATTTAAGTGGCAGCTTTCATTTATTTTGGAAGACTGCTGGAAATCAGCAGCATTTAGAGATTACTGAGAAGACATTAGTGTGAATCAAGCGTGTATTATTAAAAATCTGCATATTATTTAATAATCCATGTTTACCTTCTTGAAAGCATTCATAAGTATGAAATATGTATTCCTTGTTATATATTATTGATGGGCATTTATGTTCCTGAAGTCCATGCACATCAAAGTGAAGAGTCTTTTTTTTCTTTTCTTTTTTTTGGGGAGGATGGGGATGGAGTTTCACTCTTGTTGTCCAGGCTGGAGTGCAATGGCGTGATCTTGGCTCACCACAACCTCCACCTCCCAGGTTCAAGTGATTCTCCCACCTCAGCCTCCTGAGTAGATGCGATTACAGGCATGCACCACCACAGCCAGCTAACTTTTTATTTTTAGTAGAGATGGGGTTTCTCCATGTTGGTCAGGCTAGTCTCAAACTCCCCACCTCAGGTGATCCACCCACTTCGGCCTTCCAAAGTGCTAGGATTACAGGCATGAGCCACCACACCTGGCTGATGAGTCTTTATTATAAATGCTTCAACTACTATTTTATCAAAACATCTATAATCACACTATATGCACTTTTACATGTGGAAAGGTTGACATACCTATATGATTGTAATCTTTGCTCACCATTATCCAAAACTCCAACTTGTACCAAGTCAATGGCTACAACAAATAAAATCACCACCATCATAATAAACAACAAACCACTTACTAAGTTTGTATTCTCCATAAATAAACTGTTTAGCAGTAGAGGTAGAAAAGTTGTTCAATGTGGTCCATACATTCAAGGAAATTACAGATTATTGAAAGATAAAAATTTGCATGAGAATAATAATTAGCAAGATAAGTAGCCTTTGCAATTTCATCAGTGTCATAGGTTTCCTAACCAAGGGTTATTGACAGCAAGTCTGGACAGATCAGGAAAAGTCAGACCTCATATAAAGATGGGGCACTCACTCGGGCAAGTGTGCATATCAGAGAGTGACTGAGGAAGGTAAGCCACTGGCTTCATGGAAACCTAAGTGCTTGGAAGTGGAGTCTCACCATGAAGAATACGGTTGTGGGTGGGACTCTTCTTCCTATCAGATCTTTGGGAACCACTGGGATTAAGTCACATAATGAATGGTCAATAAGGCAAGGACTTAGTTTCTTTATTTTAAAACAAGATCAGAGTGAGACCAACAGCATGGACACACATCTAAAATAATGGACAAGTGTCCCTGAGTGCAAAGAATGGAGGGACGCAAGCATCAAAAGCCAAGCATAATTTTACATCAATAAATCATTAGTGAAAAACAGCATTTTAAATCAAAGCTTTTGCCTTCAGTGAGAAGACAGAATTTGAATAGGACTTTGAGGGAAGGACAAAACTTAGTTAAGCACAGTATAGAAATCTGAGAACTGCATGAGCAAGGGTTAGAAGGCAGCAGTTTATATGGGATATCTACGAAGTGTTAACAAAAATAAAATGAAGTAGGTTGCATGCAAAGTCTGTAGTAAGAAAGTTGAGAGGCTGGTACAGTGGACAGTTTTGATGTTAGAATAAAGTGCGTAACTTAATCAGGTAACGGAAAACCATTAAAATTTTGTGAGCAATGTGCAGATGTAGGTAAAAAGTCTAGAGAATGGAAAATACAGTTGGTCTACAATAGATTAATTTGGGAGTAGAGTCGGTGATATCAAAGAAAATAGAAGTTAATGGGCTGATATGAGAAAGTCATAAAGGATTTAGCAAAGCACATGCTATGTCCTACGCCAGGACACGCAGAGTCCTTTCCTGCCAGAATCCTGCATGTCCTGGCATGTTTTCTGCCACGCAGAGGACACGCAGAGTCCTGGCAGGAAAGAGATAATTTAAAGTTATCCCCAAGGATTTGATTCTAGGAAACTGGAAGACTGATGCAATGACTGAAGTGACAAGGGAACAGAAGGGAGCAGAAGATGGGACAGGGTACAGTTGGTGAGATTAGTGTTAGGGATGTGGTATTTTATACAATAGTCTACTTGTCATGAGGCTGCATATTTCCCCTCTGCCTTCAATGGCTAAAGGGGGGCATTTCTTTCATCCCCTGAACTCAAAAAGAAGAATCAACATTAATAAAGTTTTATAAATAATGAGGAAGATAAAACGCAATTAATTATTCCCTGATATATGGAATTAGTTGTTCCCTGATATATGGAAAAAATAGCTAGATTTTAATACTTTTAATATCAAAATGAACTGCCTGTAAAGAGAATAAAATATGATTTTTCCCTGAGGTCTCATATGAATACATATATTTCCAGTAGCATAAAATTTCTCCATTTTTTCAAAGTCCTGACTCATAAAACATTTAGGTATGTACTAGTAATCTAATTACCATTTAACCCAAAGAAGTAATCTTATCACTTTTCAATCCAGTGCTCTTCACTGCCTTCTACTCCCACTTCAACCCCACCTCAATTCTTTATCTTCAAGTTGGTTAGCTCTGATGCAATGGTTGACTGGTATCACCAGTCTTAATTCAATTACTTCTCATAAGAATGTAAATAAAATAAAACTATCTTACAAATGGTTACCAAAATGTACCAACGTTCTAAAAACATTGTTACCCAAGAATACCCAACAGTTAAAGTTCATTGGGCCTAAAACAATCACTATTATACACGTATAGAAAATTGAAACATATTAATATTTTCCAGAGTGGGTAGAAAGTTTTGAATTTGCTGCAAGGGAAGACCAAGAAACAGGAGAGAGCGCCACCTTTTGTGAAACCTACTAAGTGCCAAGCACAGTACTGGCAGCTACACACCTTATATCATTTAATCCTCTACCATTTTCTTTTAGTTATGTATTGGTAAGAATATGATGAATTATCTTTATTAAAGTAGCCGCTCCATATAACACACCCATTTTAAATGTATAGTTTGATGGGATTTAATAAATGTACATATCCATGCGAACAAAACTGTAATCAAAGTTCTAAGTTCCCCCAAATTTCCCAAAACAACTGTGCTCATATTCAATTTTCCCACAACCCTGGCCCTAGGCAAACACAGATTTGCTTTCTCACAGTATATACTAGTTTTGCCTGGGCTAGAATTTCTTATAAAAGAAACATACAATGTGTGTACTCTTTGGTGTCAGATTACTTTACTCATCATAATGTTTTCTGAGATTCATTCATGTTACTACATAGTTCAGGTTGCACAGTTCATTCTTTGTTATTACCAAGTAGTATTCCATTGTATGAATATACAACAATTCGGTTATCACTCGCTAGTTTTTTGACATTTGGCTTGGTTCCAGTTTTTAACTGTGATGAATAAAGCTGCAATGAACATTTATGTACATATCCTTGTGTGGATACATTTTCTCTTGGGTAAACACTGAAGTGTGGAATTGCTGGGTCATATGGTAAATGTATATTTCACTTTCTAAGGAACTGCCAAACTGTTTCCCAAAGTGATGATAAAATTTTACACTCCCATCAGATGTTCAAGAATTCCAGTTGCTCCACATCGCTGACAACATTTGGTCTTTTCAGTTTTTTTATTTTTATTTTTAGCTTTTGTAGTGGACAAGTAATGTTGCCTCATTGTGGTTTTAATTGCATTTCTCTTATGATAATGATTATGAAGATTATGATGAGCATCTTTTCATGTATTTATTGGCCATTCAAATATCTTCTTTCATGAAGTTTCTGCTCAAGTCTTTTGAAAGTTTTTGATTACTTAAAAAATTAATTGGATAGTTAATATTCTTACAGTAGGTTTATAAGAGTTTTTATACATTCTGAATAAAAATATTTGCAAGGACCAGGCGCCGTGGCTCACATCTGTAATCCTAGCACTTTGGGAGGCCGAGGTGGGCAGATCGCCTGAGGTCAGGTGTTCAAGACCAGCCTGGCCACCATTGTGAAAACCCGTCTCTACTGAAAATACAAAAATTAGCCAGGTGTGGTGGCACACGCTTGTAATCCCAGCTACTCGAGAGGCTGAGGCAGGATAATCACTTGAAATCAGGAGGCAGAGGTTGCAGTGAGCCAAGATCGTACCAACTGCCCTCCATCCAGCCTGGGTGACAGAGTGAGACTCCATCTCAGAAAAAAAAAAAAGTTTGCAAATATTTTCTCTCACTTTGTGATTTACCACTTCATTTTCTTAAGAGATCTTCAAAAGAACAGAAGTTAGAAGTTTGTTTTTATTTTGATACAATCTAATATTTTTAATGAATAAGTGTGTCCTGTCTAAGAAGACTTTGCTTAACCCAAGATCATACAGATATTATCCTATGGTTCTTTCTAGAAGTTTTATAGTTGTAGCTTTAGGTTGAGGACTATAATTTATTTTGAATTAAATTTTATAGATGATGTAAAACAAAGCTAATGCTTCATATAGTTTTACATTTGGATGTCCAGTTGTTTCAGCACAATTTGTTGAAAAGATCATCCTTCCCCATTGAATTAATTTGACAACTTTGTAAAAGATCCATTGACCACAAATGTGCGATTTATTTATAGATTGTTCTGTTTATCTGATCTACATTTCTATCTTTAGGCCAGTATCTACTGCCTTAATTACTATGACTGTATAGTAAGGATTAAATTGTGAAATGAGATACTCTATAAGTGCTATGGACTGAACTTTGTTTTCCAAAATTTATATGTTGAAGCTCTAACCCTCAACGTGACTATATTTGGAGTAAGGAAGTAACAAAGGTTAAGTGATCATAAGGGCAGGACCCTGATCCACTACGATTAGTGTCCTTTTAAGAGGAGACACCACAGAGCTTGCTTTCTCTCTCTCTCTCTTTCTGTCTCTCTCTATCTCTCCCCCCATGTAAGGACCCAGTGGAAAGGCAGCTCTCTACAACCCAGAAAGAGAGCCCTCCCCAGTAACTAAATCAGCTGACAACTTGATCGTGTACTTCCCAGCTTTCAGAACTGTGAGAAATAGATTCCTGTTATTTAAGCCACACAGTTTGTGGTATTTTGTTTTGGTAACTGGAGTTAACATAGTAAATTCTGCAATATTGTGCCTCTAGTTTATAATCACTTTGATTACCCTATGTCATTTGCATTGCTGTGTAAATTTTATTAAAAACTTACCAATTACTACCAAAAGGAAAGGTGGCATTATTTTGATTATGACTATGTTAAATCTATAAATTGGTTCAAGGATATTTGACATATAATTTCTATTGGCCATTCTGATGTATGAACATGATATAGCTCTCTCCATTTGTTTAGGTATCCTTTCATTTATATCTGCAGTGCTTTGTAGTTTTCAGAATATAAATCTTCCATATATAAAAATTTATCCTTAATTATTTCATGTTTTTGTCATTGTACTTTGCTTATATATAGAAATACAATAAATTTTGTGTATTAGTTTGTATTCTAGACTGTGTTAAATTCACTTCAAGTAACTTTTTGGTAAATCTCTTGGAATTTTCTAGGTATACAATCAAGTAGTCTGTGAATAAAGACCATTCTCCCTATTCCTTTCAAATTGTATGTCTTTTGTGCTTTCTTGTGTGTGTATATGTGTGTGTGTGTGTTGCTTTGTTTTGTCTTGCACTGATTAAGACTCTCAAAGTAATGTTGAATGTAAATGATGAGAAAGGAAATTCTTGCTTAGTCTCGATCTCAAGGATATAGTTTTTTCACCATTAAATAAAATGTTATCTTAAGATTTCCTGATACATGCTCTTTATCAGATTGAAGAAATCCCTTCCATTCCAATCCTTTCCAGGAGACTGTATCATGAGTGGATATTGAATTTTATCAATTATTTTTTGCAACTATTATGATTAACACACACACACTATTTACCTCATTTATTGTGGCAATATATTGATTTTGTATTGACTGGTGAATATTCAACTGACCTTGCACTTTTGGGATAAAGTTCATTGGGTCATCTTGTATCATACAGTTCATGTAATTGCTGAATTTGACTTGATAGCATTTTGTTTAGGAGTTTTGAATCTACATTCTTGAGGAATAGTGATCTATAGTTTGTTTTGGGTTTGTTTGGTTGTTTGTTTTTTTGATAACGTCTTTGTCTTGGGAGTCGTGATAATGATGGTTTCAGAGCTGTGTTAGAATACGTTCTCTCCTTCTCTAATATTTGAAAGGGTTCATATAAAATTGGTGTGATTTCTTTCTTAAATGATTGACAGAATTCACTAGTGAAGCTATCTGGGTCTGGAACTCTTATTTTAGAAACATTTTTTAAATTACCAATTCAATTTTTTAAACACATATATTGCTATTTATATTTTCTGTTTATTCTAGTGTCAGTTTTTGGTGATTTCTGTCTTTCAAACAACTTCCGTATTTCGTCTAAGTTGTCAACTTTATTGACTTAATGTTTCTTATAATATTGTCTTAATATGCATTTATGAATTTAAGGTCTATGGCGACATCACTTTTCTTTTGTGATGCTGAAATTTTTCCCTTCAGTCTGGCTGGTGCAAATGAATGTCTTCCAGCCCTGTGTGGATTTTGAGAATTGCTCAGCTTCCTGTAACCCAGTGTTTTTTCTTTGCCAAGCCTTTTATAGCTTCCCTCTTTGCAATATCCAGTCGGAAACTCATGACGAACCCTAATAGATTTCTAGAGCTCTTTCTCTGTGTTTCTGCCCCCTCTGCACTGCCCTGTGTCACAAGTTCTAGCCACCTCATCCTCTTACATTCCAAAATCTGTCTCCTCACCTCAGTGATAAGATTCTTCTCTGTGATTTCTCCTCCCCTTCTCATGGTTTGTTACATGCTTCCTGGCAGAAAGCCATGTGAGTTCGGGTCTTACCTCACTTGCTTCCTTTTCATCAGGGATCTCAGTTGTGTGTTGTCTGTTGTCCAACATATAAAAACAATTATTTCGTATAGTTTGTCCAGGTTACCTGTTGTTTGTTTGAAGTAAGGGTACGTTTAGCACCAATTAAACTGCAATGACCAGAAACCAATGACATATTACAGAAGAAGGGCACTGAGACAGAGATTTAATTTTTGCACTGTCCATAGCTAATAAGTATGACTAAACCTCCAACTAGGTTTTTTCTACTTTACCATGCTGCGTTTCAACTTGCTCAACAGATATTTATTGGACACCTAGATAGCATTTTGCTAGACTTGAGAGAAATGTGTTTTATAATCTGTTCCCTCAAGCTTACTATCTAATTGGAGTAAAAAGATATTCACATGAAACCAGATAAGGTAGTGAATTATACAATCTGTGCTAGCAAAGTTTAAGGAGGATGGGAGACAATACGTTTTGCATAGTTGTTTTAACAGGAGAAAATGATGGCATGTAATTGAAGTATAAATAAAACAGTAAGAGAAAATATAAGAACACCTAGAAAATATAATCCAATTCAATGGTTGACATTCATGAGAACTTTCTGATTCGAATACATCTTGATAGCAACCATAGTGGTTTCATTGGAGCCCTGCAAAGCCATTTTTGTCTTTTTATCTTCTTTGTGACCCCCTAAAGAAGTCTATTTAAGAATTATTTAATATCTCCATCATAAAACAGAGATCCTGAAATCTCATTTATTTTAATCAGATTAAAGAATTTAGTAGTAAAAAACTAAGCAAATATTAGTTTCAGAGAACAACTTGAAATGTTTTAAAGCAACAGATCCCACAGAAAACAACTAAGGGCTCCTAAAAATGTCAATGTAATTCAATCAATTATGTAAGATTTGATTGATTTAAAGATGCATTTCGTAATTTGAGATATTGGTATATGAAGAACCCAGCCCTATAAAAATAGCCACTTTGGGAGGCCGAGGTGGGCAGATCACGAGGTCAGGAGATTGAGACCATCCTGACTAACACAGTGAAACCCCGTCTCTACTAAAAATACAAAAAAGTTAGCCGGATGTGGTGGTGGGTGCCTGTAGTCCCAGCTACTCGGAAGACTGAGGCAGGAGAATGGCATGAACTCGGATGGCAGAGCTTGCAGTGAGCCAAGATTGTGCCACTGTACTCCAGCCTGGGTGACAGGGCAAGACTCCATCAAAAATAAATAAATAAAATAAAATAAAATAAATAAATGAAGCCATGTCCCAAAACAGAGCAAAATGTAAAAGTGGGGAGAGAAGAGTTGGCCTCTAAAATTCATTACTATTAAATGTCAAAGTATATAGCTTCTTGCCAGAAACAAGAGATATGCCCAATACATAGCACAGTACCATGAGTATGGGATTCTTAAATAAATAGCACCCATCCCGTATATTGATAATTGCTGTGAAACACACAGAAAGAGACTTTCAGGCTATTTTCCAGGTCTGTTCTGTGTTTCCTGAATTTGCAGCTTTTCTAGGTGTTACATGTAGACTGTTTTTCTTCTGTTTTCCAGCTCTCTAATTGTTTCTAGGTGTTGGTAGTTATTTGATTCTAACTAAAAGTGAAAGTGGTTTGTTGACCTTCAGGCACACAGACACACAGAATTATTATTTGTTCTTGGAACATATCAGTCTATTATTATTTACATAAGACAAGAAAGAATTCCAAAGTGGAAGCAAAGAGAGGAAAACTAAAACGTACATAAAAATGGTTCCTGGAAGACCCATCTCAAGTGCAGAGACACACATAGGCTCAACATAAAGGGATGGAGGAAGATCTACCAAGCAAAAGGAAAACAAAAAAAATCAGGGGTTGCAATCCTAGTCTCTGATAAAACAGACTTTAAACCAAGAAAGATCAAAAGAAACAAAGAAGGTCACTACATACTGGTAAAGGGATCAATTCAACAAAGGAGCTAATGATCCTAAATATATATGCACCCAATACAGGAGCACCCAGATTTATAGAGCAAGTCCTTGGAGACCTACAAAGAGATGCAGACTCCCACACAATAATAATGGGAGACTTTAACACCCCACTCTCAACATTAGACAGATCAATGAGACAGAAAGTTAAAAAGGATATCCAGGAATTGAACTCAACTCTGCACCAAGTGGATCTAATAGGCATCTACAGAACTCTCCACCCCAAATCAACAGAATATACATTCTTCTCAGCACCACATCACACTTATTCCAAAATTGACCACATAGTTGGAAGTAAAGCACTCCTCAGCAAATGTAAAAGAAAAGAAATTATAACAAACTGTCTCTCAGACCACAGTACAATCAAACTAGAACTCAGGATTAAGAAACTCAATCAAAACTGCTCCACTACATGGAAACTGAACAACCTGCTCCCGAATGACTACTGAGTACATTACGAAATGAAGGCAGAAATAAAGATGTTCTTTGAAATCAATGAGAACAAATACACAACATACCAGAATCTCTGGGACACATTTAAAGCAGTGTGTAGAGGGGAATTTGTAGCACTGAATGCCCACTAGAGAAAGCAGGAAAGATCTAAAATTGACACCCTAACATCACAATTAAAAGAACTAGAGAAGCAAGAGCAAATACATTCAAAAGCTAGCAGAAGGCAAGAAATAACTGAGATCAGAGCAGAACTGAAGGAGACGGAGACACAAAAACCCTTCAAAAAATCAATGAATCCAGGAGCTGGCTTTTTGAAAAGATCAACAAAACTGATAGACCGCTAGCAAGACTAATAAAGAAGAAAAGAGAGAAGAATCAAATAGATGCAATAAAAAATGATAAAGGGGATATCACCACTGATCCTACAGAAATACAAACTACCATCAGGGAATACTACAAACACCTCTACGCAAATAAACTAGAAAACCTAGAGGAAATGGATAAATTCCTGGACACACACACCCTTCCAAGACTAGACCAGGAAGAAGTTGAATCCCTGAATAGACCAATAACAGGCTCTGAAATTGAGGCAATAATTAATAGCCTACCAACCAAAAAAAGTCCAGGACCAGACAGATTCACAGCCGAATTCTACCAGAGGTACAAAGAGGAGCTGGTACCATTCCTTCTGAAACTCATTTTATGAGGCCAACATCATCCTGATACCAAAGCCTGGCAGAGACACACACAAAAAGAGAATTTTAGACCAATATTCCTGATGAACACCAGTGCAAAAATCCTCAATAAAATACTGGCAAACTGAATCCAGGAGCACATCAAAAAGCTTATCCATCACAATCAAGTTGGCTTCATCCCTGGGATGCAAGGATGGTTCAACATATGCAAATCAATAAATGCAATCCATAATATAAACAGAACCAATGTCAAAAACCATATGATTATCTCAATAGATGGAGAAAAGGCCTTCAACAAAATTCAACAGCCCTTCATGCTAAAAACTCTCAATAAACTAGGTATTGATGGGACGTATCTCAAAATAATAAGAGCTATTTATGACAAACCCACAGCCAATATCATACTGAATGGGCAAAAACTGGAAGCATT
Source organism: Chlorocebus sabaeus (assembly GCF_047675955.1). Classification (NCBI taxonomy): domain Eukaryota; kingdom Metazoa; phylum Chordata; class Mammalia; order Primates; family Cercopithecidae; genus Chlorocebus; species Chlorocebus sabaeus. The sequence continues at coordinate 58,949,830 of NC_132917.1, read as the reverse complement.
CCTTTTGAAAACTGGCACAAGACAGGGATGCCCTCTCTCACCACTCCTATTCAACATAGTGTTGGAAGTTCTGGCCAGGGCAATCAGGCAAGAGAAAGAAAAAAGGGTAATCAATTAGGGAAAGAGGAAGTCAAATTGTCCCTGTTTGCAGATGACATGATTGTATGTTTAGAAAACCCCCTTGTCTCAGCCCAAAATATCCTTAAGCTGATAAGCAACTTCAGCAAAGTCTCAGGATACAAAATCAATTTGCAAAAATCATAAGCATTCCTATACACCAATAACAGATAAACAGAGAGCCAAATCATGAGTGAACTCTCATTCAAAATTGCTTCCAAGAGAATAAATACCTAGGAATACAACTTACAAGGGATGTGAAGGATCTCTTCAAGGAGAACTGCAAATCACTGCTCAAAGAAATAAAAGAGGACACAAACAAATGGAAGAACATTCCATGCTCATGGATAGGAAGAATCAATATTATGAAAATGGTCATAGTGCCCAAGGTAATTTATAGATTCAATGCCATCCCCATCAAGCTACCAGTGACTTTCTTCACAGAACTGGAAAAAAACTACTTTAAAGTTCGTATGGAACCAAAAAAGGGCCCACATTGCCAAGACAATCCTAAGTCAAAAGAACAAAGCTGGAGGCATCACACTACCTGACTTCAAAGTATACTACAAGGCTACATTAACCAAAACAGCATGGTACTGGTACCAAAACAGAGATATAGACCAATGGAACAGAATAGAGCCCTCAAAAATAATACCACACATCTACAACAATCTGATCTTTGACAAACCTGACAAAAACAAGAAATGGGGGAAGGATTCCCTATTTAATAAATGGTGCTGGGAAAACTGGCTGGCCATATGTAGAAAGCTGAAACTGGATCCCTTCCTTACACCTTATACAAAAATCAATTCAAGGTGGATTGAAGCCTTAAATGTTAGACCTAAACCATAAAAATCCTAGAAGAAAACCTACGCAATACCATTCAGAACATAGGCATGGGCAAGGACTTCATGACTAAAACACCAAAAACAATGTCAACAAAAGTGAAAATTGACAAATGGGATCTAATTAAGCTAAACAGCTTCTGCACAGCAAAAGAAACTACCATCAGAGTGAACAGGCAACCTACAGAATGGGAGAAAATTTTTACAATCTACCCATCTGACAAAGGGCTAAAATCCAGAATCTACAAAAAACTTAAACAAATTTACAAGAAAAAATCAAACAACCCCATCAAAAAGTGGGCAAAGGATATGAACAGACACTTCTCAAAAGAAGACATTTATGCAGCCAACAGACACATGAAAAAATGCTCATCATCACTGGCCATCAGAGAAATGCAAATCAAAACCACAATGAGATACCATCTCACACCAGTTAGAATGGCAATCATCAAAAAGTCAGGAAACAACAGGTGCTGGAGAGGATGTGGAGAAATAGGAACGCTTTATTTTTTATTTTATTTTATTTTATTTTTGAGACAGAATCTTGCTCTGTCACCCAGGCTGGAGTGCAGTGGCGCGATCTCAGCTCACTGCAAGCTTCACCTCCCAGGTTCACGCCATTCTCCAGTCTCAGCCGCCTGAGTAGCTGGGACTACAGGCGCCTGCCACCATGCCCGTCTATTTTTTTTTTTTGTATTTTTAGTAGAGACAGGGTTTCACCGTGTTAGCCAGGATGGTCTCGATCTCCTGACCTCGTGATCTGCCCACCTCAGTCTGCCAAAGTGCTGGAAATAATCCCGTAGATTATAGACATGAGCCACTGCACCCAGCCGAAATAGGAATGCTTTTACACTATTGGTGGGACTGTAAACTAGTTCAACCATCATGGAAGACAGAGTGGTGATTCCTCAAGGATCTAGAACTAGAAATACCATTTGACCCAGTCATCCCATTAGTGGGCATATACCCAAAGGATTATAAATAATGCTGCTATAAAGACACGTAAACACGTACGTTTATTTCGGCAGTATTCCCAATAGCAAAGACTTGGAACCAACCCAAATGTCCATCAATGATAGACTGGATTAAGAAAATGTGGCACATATACACCATGGAATACTATGCAGCAATAAAAAAGGATGATTTCTTGTCCTTTGTAGGGTTGTGGATGAAGCCGGAAACCATCATTCTGAGCAAACTATCGCAAGGACAGAAAACCAAACACCGCATGTTCTTACTCATAAGTGGAAACTGAACAGTGAGAACACTTGGACACATGGTGGGGAACATCACACACTGGGGCCATCGTGGGGTCAGGGGAGGGGAGAAAGATAGCATTAGGAGATATACGTAATGTAAATGATGAGTTAATGGGTGCAGCACACCAACATGGCTGCACAATGTGCACATGTACCCTAGAACTTAAAGTGTAATAATAAAAAATAAATAAATAAAATTTAAAATTTTTAAAAATGGCTCCTGGAGCAGAAGTGATGAGCATGTATTTGCCTCTAAACCTAAATGTTTGATAAATTATCTCTCACTGAATTTTAATTTCTAAATTAAAGGTAAAGAAAAATATTGTTGAGGATCATTTCCATACTGACCTGTGTGATACATCTGATGGCTTATAGCTCATCACTATCACTTTTTCCTGAAAGCGCTAATTAAGGATCGTGATAAGTAGAGAAAAAAAATCACTATAGTCCTTGTAGTCTAAAGTGGACAAATGACATACACAGAAATCATACACATCTTTTCCAATGGTGGTGTCTAGAGTAGACTGAAAATGGGCTTTGGATATGTATTGTTCAAGATTCTCCTGCTTGCAACCTTTATATATGTATTGGTAAAGATTCTCCTGCTTGCAACCATAAGGATGCCCTTTATGTTGAGTAAAGTTTGACTGAGGTCTTTCCTTTTGGCTTAAGTAGCTGGGAATGTTTTGAAGCCAGCACACAGTATTGGGAGCTCAAGGACCATTGCCACCATCAGTCCACACTTCCACTCTTCTCTCATTTCTGTTCGTCAGCACTAGGAAACTTGAACAGCCTAAAGTAGGGTTCCTCAAATCAGTACTATTGAAATGTGAGGTTAGATAATTATTTGTTGTGGGGCAACTGTCTCGTGCACTTTAGGATGCTTAGCATCTTCCCTGGCCTCCATCCCCTAGATAACAGTAGCACCTTGCTCTCAAGTTTTGAAAAACACAGGTGTCTCCAGAGGTTGCTATATTTCCCCTCAGGGAAAAAGTTGCCCCCAGTTGAGAACCACTGGCCTAGAGAATAATAACACAGTTTGCATAAATTCAAATTATATCACTTTCTATCAATGTAACATTGAGCAAGTGACCTTACCTCTTTGTGCCTGAATTTCCTCATCTCTCTAATAATAATTATAACATTATATACAAGATAAGGGTATTGTGAGGTTTAAGTGAGAAAATACAAACAAAACTCTTAGAATAGTAATTTCACACAGTTAGCCTTCAATTAATGTTAGCTCTTAATACAAAAGTAAGGTTCTCTTCAGATGGTAACAAAATAGCTTCTGGTAGAACCAGATTCAACAGAAGTAGCTTAATAACTCTAGAGGAATCAACAGCTTTTTTTTTTCTCCCAGTGTATCAGCTAGTCCAGCTTGAGTCATATGACTCTGTCTTGGACAAAACACAGTGACCTTTACTGTACACAGTGGTGTACTTTAAATGGCTAGGCTTGGGTCATACTCCAATCCTATCACTAAATGGAAGAGACTTTACTCAAAGAAGAGAGTTGGAAAAGTATGATGGCAAACAAAATACACAGTCACCATAGTTCACTGCAGGGTATAAAATATTGTGCAAGTAGATTCCCTACTGTGTTAGTCCATTTTGCATTGACTAGGTAAGAAATGAGCATAACATGTATATATATATATAAAATATATATATTATATATATACATAAGACTAGGTAATTTATACAGAGACTAGGTAATTTATACAGAAAATGAATGCTAACTGTGTGCAAGTACTGTTCTAAGATTTTTGTTTGTATTTTCTGTATATACATATTTTCTGTAGATGTAATTTATACAGAAAAGAGGTTTATTTTGGCTCATGTTTCTGCAGGCTGTATAAGAAGCAGGGTACCAACCTCTGCTTCTGGTGAGGCCTCAGGAAGCTTACAATTAGAGCAGAAGACAAAAGGGGAGTCGGCATATCACATGGAAAGACAGAGAGCAAGAGAGAGAAGTGGGAGATCTCCAACTCTATTTAACAACGAAATCTCTTGTGAACTCATTACGAGAGGAAGAGCACCGAGCCATTCATAAAGGATCCACCCCCATGACCCAAATACCTCCCACTACGCTCTACCTTCAACACTGGGGATCTCATTTCAACATGAGATCTAGAGGAGACAAATATCCAAACTGTGTCACTTACCATGGCAATTGTCATGGAAACCCAACCCCATTCAGGTCTGGGTGAATCTTCTACAGCAAAGAGATCGGCAAATTATCAGACCAGACAATGTCAAGGTATGGCAGGTAAGTGTCCATTTGAATATGTGTCAGGTGCAGACTTGCCATCCCAAAACCACAGGCAGTGCAGACTGGTTGGAGCAGAAGGAAGGATATGGTGCTTCTTTACCAGTTTTGTAATGGGAAAGACAAAGCTTCAAACTAATGATCCAAAGGTTCTGTTCATTGAGTTATTCCCAGGTGATAGATGCTTTACATGTGTTATCTCAAATAATACAACATCTCTACATGGAAATTGATATTGTTCCCATTTTTAAAATGAAGAGACTAAATCCTCTCTAGTAAGGGTAAGTAAATTCAGAGAAGGTTCACAGTCAGTACAAGATGGAGCCAAAATTCAAACCCAAGCCTGCCTGATTCCACAGCTCATACTCTTTATCCACACCATGCTATCCTAGGGTCTGACTGAGAATTCAGGAAAGCTAAGTTGCCAGACATCTTTTGGGGTACATACTAAAGAAGATGGGACATTAATTAGGTCTTTTCTGTTTGGCAAATGAGCCCAACAAGTACTGCTGTGCGAACTCCCCAAATTTCACATATTGAAGAGTGGAGGAGCAGGTAGAGAAGACACCTCCCTGCCAGAAGTTTACTTCTCTTGTCTTATAGGTGTCTTTACTATTTGCATGTTCAAATCTTGCCCATTGTTTGACGCCTAGCTCAAACATTGCCTCTATTCAGGGGTAGACTGAGACAAATGGACACCATAACCAGCTAATAATTTAGTGCTTTTTCAAATACCAAATTTTAACTAATGAAATTTGTTTGTCTTTTTCTGCACATTTGTAAGATGGATTGAATGTGACACAACATTTCAACTTCATTGGAACTGCATCTTATGTTGCAGCACCTTTCCTCTGCTATTTGTATTAATAAACAGCTAGCACTAGCTATTCATACTGCTAAAGTGTTTGTCCAGGTAAATTGTATAACCACCTATGTTCTATTATGGAATTTCAGCTTCCAATGACTATGATGTCCAAAAGCTGCTCTTGGAATTGGAGGCAAACCTGGGTTATACCTCCCAATTTGCAAAAATCTTCTAGTGAAGTTGGAATAACAATGTTACTTTCCATACCATAGTGATGCTTTACTTTGTAGTAGTTGGGCCAATTTACAGTGTGAAAGTCTACAAGGAGTTTCCTGCAGTGCCAACTGGTACTATCTTTCTGATTTAGAGCATGCTTTGTAGATTGGTCTGCCCATGACTACCCAGTCCCACCCTTTATCTAGTTCCGCCTCACCCCACCAATTGCCAAAGGTAGAGATGATCTCTTCTTTCTCTTATCTCAAAGGTAGAGACCCAGTATGCTCTGCTTCAGTTTATCTTTTCTTGTTATCAACAGCCACTAGCTCCTCACACTTTAGCGACTGGAACTTGATTGCCAGCCTCATACCTTGGCCTTTTATTTCTATTTTTCATGGTGCATAGATAACTGGGAATATTTGTCAGTTTCATTTTTTTATCATAATTAATTTGGACATTTTATGTATAAAAAACAGAATTTAAGTTTATTCCTATTGAGTATTTTGCAATATGCAATTTTTTTTAACAGAACAACTAAAAAGAAACTGAGAATGCCCATTTCAGCACAAAGCTGAAGTTTAGCCACAAGGCATGAACTAGTATGGGGGGATATTTGCAGTGGTTCTTTTTTTGTTCACGTTATTTTTTGAGAAAATAAAATCCTCATATTTATTAACATCAGAGTAAGCTACTTCGACTGCTCATGTCCCCTGACCAATTTGCCAGGGCCTGCTTTGCTGTTGGCTGTGTGCAAGTCCAGGCTATGGGCTTGGTCACTGTACTGTCTTTCTCTTTGGCCTGCTCTTCCCACTGGCATGCAATGGGAAGCTAGCTCAGATTCCCAAAGTCTAGCCAAGAGTGGAGTGGTGGTGGCCATCATAAATCGAATAACAGCTAATTCTCTGTACCATTCCATCTTCATTATGCAAACAGTTCCAATCTTAACTGCAGGCCCCCAGCCCACTCTGAATGTAGGTCACCCATGTCATATGATTTTCCTAAAAAGAGAAATTACACAGAGATGGAAGGTGAGGATATGCAGAAATACCTCTTGCCTTTGGTGGGCGTGGGTGATGTCTGTTGCTTGTGTAACTCGTGACATCTCTTGGCTTTATCGGGATTGTGTAACTCCCCCTGGAAACCTACCTTTACCTTAAATCTGATTCTCCTTCCATCCCCCATAGATAGATGACCCATCTCCAGGCTCTGTTGAAGGCTACCTATCTATTGGCACAGGTGGTGTTAGCACAATCCAACTGGATCTCAACTCAACTGCCTTTGAAATCCCTTCCAAAGAGGATAAAGGAACTTTTGGATCTCTGCGATGACATGCAGAATATAAGAGTGAGTGGAGTGGATAGATGCCTTACAATAAGTATCAGTGAAGGAGCTTTCCTTGTAATAACCATTCACTTCCATTTGTGAAAGATGAGTTGAAGGACTTCTCTCTGCCTAACCCGGCCAGGCAACCAAATTTACTTTCATAAGGTTGCAATAAAGGTTGTAAAGTAGGGTTAGGAAGGAAGGATGTCGGTGGAAGAGAAAAGCAGCCAAGAGGCAGTCTATTCTAGAGTCCCAACTGGGAATCTGGGCAATATTTCCTCTTACTTAACAATAATTCCTATACTACTCTACACATCTGCCTTCTCCAAACTGCAGTCCGAACAAAAGCCATCTTGACCCTTTACATCTAATAGCTTTCTTTTCCCCCACATTTCAATCTCCCTCTTTCCACCATTATCCAGAGGTAGAAAGATTTGGCTCCCTGACCCCGGTCTCAATCCTTCCTCTTCTGTCTGCATTCCCTTAGCTTAAACTAGTGTGATAGAATCTTCTTAATCTGACTTCAATCTCATATCTTGCTAGAAAGTCAAGAAATCTCTACTTCCTGCTTTGGGGCACTACACCACAGGGCACAGTCTGAGGGGAAAAAAAAAGGCTGTAAGGGCAAAACATTTTCAAGGTGGAAATTAAAATATATGAGGATATCTGCAAAAATATTTCCTCTATTACAGACTAATTTCAGATCACTTAACTGGTGGCATGCTTTGGTCCAGACTGGCTCAGGAACTGGTTACAATGGAGCCTCTCCATAGAATGCATCAGTTCTCTGTTGGGATAGGGCTAGAGAAGGCCATAAGTGGCCAAGGCACAGTATGATTTTAAAAACACCAGTATTTCTGGACATTATTTGGAAGAGGCTCAGGATTAATCATTTCATATAATTATTTCTTTTCATTCATATTATAACCTGTGAAGTGAGTTCAGTTGTTAATTCCAATTGTAAAGACAGGTTAAGAAATTTGCTCAGGGTTCCAGGGCCGTAAAATGAGAGAGCATAACTCTAATACCTGTTCACTCAACCACTCAATTTCACTTCCTTTCAGGAATGCAGGAAGATCTCATGGTAAGGGTGGGAAAGAACAAAAAACTCACATACACTGAGTATCTATGTGCCAAGTCCTATTTAAACAGTCATTTCATGTAAGTCTCAAAATCCAAGGAGGTAAGTGTTTCTGTTAACCCCTTTTACAGATAAGGAAAGTAAAGACCAGTGAAATTAAGAAACTTATTCAAGGTCATACAACTGAAAACTGTAGGACTGGTGTTGAACTTGCACTATTTGCAGAAGGTCTACATTTTCGCTACTATTGCATGCAGCTTTTGGAAGACAAAACATTGCACCACCATATATTACAATATGGAGGCTAAGTCATACCATCTAAGTACAGAGTAGTGTGTATGGCACTGTTTGTTCCATCCAAAGAATGGCTTTTCATACGTGAAGGAAAATAGACTCTGTGAGATGTCTTAACTTGGGAGTTCTTAACTTTGCTACAGTCTTTGGTTGTTGTCCTGAAGTCCAAGAAAATATACATTTTATGTATATAGATATTATATATACATATATAATATATACTTATTATGCCCAAGTCATATACGATCTGTGGCTCATAGCTAGTTTAAAAAAAGTCACTATTTTCAGAGTGAGTAGGACAAGAAGCAGAGTGTACTGACTGAATGCTTTACATAAAATAGAGAAAAAAAGAACAAAAGAGTTGCTACTCCCTTGTTTTATACAAATATAACCATCAAAAAGAGCCCAACCATAAAGGGTTTGGACTACACAGAAAGAAGTGGAAATACTGTTCCAGTGTGTGCCAAGGATCTGTGCCCAGGCAAAGGGAAACTGAAGTGTTGCAACTGGTTTTGTGGGCCACAGGTGGGGTGAAAATTGCTCTTACATGTATATGTGTTGGCCTGGCTGTGCAAAAGAAAGATGCCCTTTACTTCCCTATGCCTGTTCTGAGAAAACAGCTCCAACTTACGTTACATTCATGTGTATAAACGTTGGTTCCTTGGGAACAGTATAAGCATCATGAGAGCAGGATATTTTAATTCTTGTAGAAGTACCAGGTGAGCAGATAGATGCCTTTCAATAAGCATCGGTGAAGCTCTCCCTGCAATAACCATTCACTATCATTCCCCTCTAGCAACTAAAGAGATGTGTAGTACAAGGAAGGTAATTTTTTAATTCAGTGAATAGCCACAGAAACTCAGCCATAAGTTATGAATGTGTCCTTCCTTCAAAGGTTCCTCCAATCTTTCTTTTGCAATCACTTTCATATCGTCTTCTTCATCCTCTTCTTAACAAACCATCACCCTTTTCCTCCACATTTTACCTTATTACCCTTAAACAAAAGAGTTATAGAATGTGTGCTCTCCCCTATATGTAGCCCATCCCCCAGCTCCCTGTAAAGCCTGGAGACCTCTCTGTACTCTGGCTTAAGTATTTTTGTCCAGTAAGTGTTGAGGAAATCAAATGGTCCTGATATAGCTATATGACTGCTCTCCATTATACATGAACCAGGAAATAGGGAAGGAAGATAGAAAAAGTGTGGTGGGGGTTGGGCCTGGTGGCTAACGCCTGTAATCTCAGCACTTTGGGAGGCCAAGGCTGGCAGACCACTTGAGGTCAGGAATTCAAGACCATCATGGGCAACATGGTGAAACCCTGTCTCTACAAAAATTAAAAATAAAAATATCCAGGCATGGTGGTGTGTGCCTGTAGTCCCAGCTACTTGGGAGACTGAGGTGGGAAGATCACCTATGCCTGGGAGGCCAAGGCTGCAGTGAGCCGAGATCATACCACTGAATACAGTCTGGGTGTCAGAGTAAAACCTTGTCTCAAAAAAAAAAAAAAAAAAAAAAAAAAAAAGAAAGAAAAGAAAGAAAAGGAAAAGACAAGAAAAGAAGAAAAAAGGGTGAGAAGATAAGAAACAGTTAAAATAATAATTAGGGTTTGGGAAATACAGACGTTACTAAAAGCTGAAGAAAAACAAAGTATTCTAACCCTTAAAATGATGGACAGAATATAGAAGAGTGTTGCAGTTTATGAAAACACAAAAAAAATTTCAGTACAACATCCAGGAAATAGGGTGGGGAGAGACAAATATAATACTATACTGTAATGTTATTCTTTCAAATACTAAGAAAAAAAAATAGCATGATATGATCAGAGAGAATAGATTAAGTTTGAAGACAGCAGACTGGGACTGAGTTACTGGGAAATTAGAATAATTTAGGAGAAAGGAACCAAGTCCCTCTTGCTGTCTAATATGGTTTGGCTCTGTGTCCCCACCCAAATCTCACCTTAAATTGTAATAATCCCCACATATCACAGGAGGGACCCAGTGAGAAGCAGTTAAATCATGGGGGCAGGTTTTTCCCACGCTGTTCTCATGATAGTGAATAAGTGTCACGAGATGCGACGGTTTTATAAAGGGAGTTCCCCTGTGCATGCTCTCTTGCCTGTATGTTGTGGCTTTGCTCCTCCTTCACCTTCTGCCATCATTGTGAGGTCTCCCAGCATTGTGGAACTGTGAGTCAATGAAACCTCTTTCCTTTATAAATAATCTAGTCTTGGGTATGTCTTTATTAATAGCTGGAGCACACAGACTAATAAACTGATCAACTTCCTATGAACATTTCTTGCTTCCTGATTCTGTTGCATTTCTCTTTCCATGTCTGACTTAGTGACACACCAATGTCATGAGGCTCTGCATTTGGAGTCCTTGTGCCACATCCCAGGAAGTATGCCTAGGGTACCCTGATCACAGTGCTTCTAAGATCCCCCATTCAGCCCTGCCTCTTTTATAGGAATCAGGCCACAAGTACACGAAGCATAGATTTAAATATTTAAATTATATCAAGCTAACAAAATACTGTAATAAGTACTTTATCTCTTTTTTGTTAAGATTTGTTTTTAATAACCTGGAAATTTAGGCTCAAAATTAAAATTTTTGGATTCTTTGTAATTCCTCTCTGGAACTTGGAGATCTAGGGAAGGCTGTTCTTCAGTCCCCAAATCCTGCCTCATGACACAACACCCTCGCTTTCCATACAGACCGCATGTCACACCAGACTTACGAAGACTCTCCTCTCTGCACATCCAAACTTCTTTGCATCTTACCCCTGCGAACAGCCACTGTTGGCTCAACTCAACCACTCCAGAAGTCTAGATGTGCACTTACCACCGGTGTAGTCTGCCCACAGGAAGCACCGGTAAGGGGAATGGTCTATGCTGGCCTTGGAAGCGGGTTCAGGGTATGTGAAACATGGTCTGGAAGTGAGAGCATTTGCTTGAACCCACTCCTGTAGTCCGGCAAAGGCAGGGCAGAGGGCAGAGGGCAGAGGGCTGCCTTCTAAAACATATCTGAGGCCTTTCTTTTCTCCTGGTTTAAAGGGGAGCACTGCTCCTATAGTCATTAATAAATGTTTTCCGGGCACTGAGCTGTGGACACCATCATACTAGGATGAAAAATATGAATAGCAGTGCAAGGGAGACACAAAGTGGGGCAATTGACTCTCATACCTCACAAATCTCTACCCCTCCCAGGTTCTTTGTCTCAATAAATGGCACCACCATGGAGACCCATGACCATCAGAACCTGGGAATCACTCTAAGCTTCTACTCCTTTGCCACTGTATGGTGATCCATTATTCCATCCCCCAAATGCCTCTTCACCTAGATTGTTGAGTGTGATCTGTGTTAGGACATTTTTTTTCATTATTATAAAGGAATACCTGAGAGTGCATAATTTATTAACAAAAGATGGCTCTGCAGGCTTAACAGGAACTGTGGTGCTAACATCTGCCTCTGGTGTGGGCTTCAAGAAGCTTACAATCACGGTGGAAGGCAAAGGGGAGGCAGCATGTCACATGGCCAGAGCTGGAGCAAGATAATGATGGTGGGAGGTGCCACGGTCTTTTAAACAACCAGATCTCATGTGAACTGACTGAGCAAGAACTCACTCATCACCCAGAGGATGGAGCTAAACCAATTCTGAGGGATCTGTCCCATGATCAAACAACCTCCCACCAGGCCCCATCTTCAAATCTGGGCATGACATTTCAACATGAGACTGGGAGGGGACAAACATACAAACCATATGATGATACTACGCAGCTGATGTATGAGCCACAGTTTGTGGAGTAACTGAGCATTGTGGAAGCTCAGAGAAAGGGCCCATCCTGTCAGGCTGATGTGGTGAGGGGAAAAGGTGGGACTAACACATGTGATTTATAATGTTACTTATAGTAATCTTGTACACTTTCATGTGGAAGTGATTGAATCATGAAGCTAGAATTAGTCTTGGATAAGAGAGGAGTAGTAAGGCCATCTGAACCTGTAAGAGAGAAAAGGGAATCAAGCCTTCATATCTTATTTATTTTTAGGGTAGCTCACCCCTAACTTTAACCTGAGCCAACTCATCAATGGAAACACACAAGTATACTTTCATAAAGGCATTTTTAAGAATCCTACTTTACATTTCTTCCTTTGCACTTACATTCCTCCAAACCCTTAACTGGTTGGCCTATTGGGTTATCTTCAAGACTCTCTCACCTTGCAGGGCCCTTTGGGAATCCCTTTACAGCAGTGCCTGCAGCTTTAAAAAGGCAACTCTGAGCAAACCTGGAGGAGCAGACTTCTGGCTTGGCTACAGAGATGTGAGAACCTGAGTGTGATGTCAATCTAGCACATGGACAATTTTAAGTCAACCCTGATGTGTATTCAGCTGCCTACCTCTAAATAGAAGTCTTGTGAGCAACACAGAACCTCAGCTGTTTTATCACCATCCTCCCAAACTTCAAAGTGCTTGGCCCAGCTCAGCCAATGGAATCTGGTATATATTTTTTATTTTTATTGTATGCTCCTCATGTCCATGCAATTGGAATAAACTGTAAATTAGGTGTTATAGCACTGTAGTTTGGTTAGATGCGATGGTTTAGAAATGTAGCTTTAGTCTGTTATAAGATAATAGCTGCTTTGTTTTGTTGTGACAGTAGCAATAAAATAAAGTTACTACAATGTAAAATGTGGTAACCAACCCAAACTACTGAAACAAAGCTACAAATCAGAGATGGCCCAACTCTGAGAACTTTATGTGCAGAAGCAACAATGCATTTCCATCTCTGAACGCATAACACAGGGAACCCTGGCACAGCCATCAGTATTATCTGGGTTCAGATATTTACCTTGGGTTAAAACATGTTCCCCTAAGCCATGTGGGGTGAAAATCCTGTTGGAATACAGAAATACTCCATTCCATTTACATCACATGGAGGGGAGACTCTGTGGAGCCTAGGCTGGTGTTCAGGTATACCTGGGCATATGTGAAGAACTGGTATGTTGGTCAGGGCCTCAGGAAACTGATTTCTGAAAAAAGTTGGCTGAGAAAGTGGCTCTTTTGCTTTTGTTGTTTCTTGGTTTTGTTCATTTGGTTCTTAGTTTTTGGAGTGTGTGTGTGTGTGTGTGTGTGTGTGTGTTGTTTGTTTGTTTGTTTTTAACAGATGCCTGAGAAGAAAGTCTGAAATTGAGTGGAAATCATGGGACTTTTCTCAATTTTGGTTTGATTTTTTGCTCTATGGACATATACCTGAACCTTGCAGAGGGGACTGTAGGCAGGGGTTAAATGGGTTTTTTTTATAAGGAACCATAAGTGAATGAGCTGCTACTTAACTGTTTTAGTGCCCTGGTAATAAAATGTGCCATGGTGAAGGAGAGAGGCATTTTTACTTTAGGGGCTTCCAAGTGCTGAAGACAGTAGGGAACGTGACACTATGCTAACTCCTGACAGGTTGGTAGCTTTGGAAGCAGCAAGAGAGAGGCAGGACCCATGTCACTAGCCTTGGCTTTTTCATAAATCCTGGTAGCAGCTACAGCAGCAAATCACCTCCACGAGGGGCTTTAAGTTGAGTCAACATCAACATGAATAGTAAGAGATGATCCATGAACTCATGTCAAACAGCCCAGAAATGCCGGGTGAGGGCTGGGGAAAGAGGGACATATGTGGGTCTTACAAGGTGCTTAATTCTCAAAGGTATATGCAGATGCTGGCAAACACTAGTGAAATTTAGGCCAATTAGTGACTATAGATATATAATAATCGTGCAAACTATACAACCTATTAATGTGACCTCCTTTGTACCCAGAAGCTGACAAGGTTAGGAATACATGGGTTACAAATGGCAAAAACTTTGGTTTGATACTAACAGCTAACATTTACTGAGTATTTATCATGTACTACAGACTGTCTTTAGCATTTTTCATGTATTACTCAGTTAAACCACAACCTATGAAGCAAGTGTCATTATTTTCCCCATTTCTCAGATGAAAGATTTGCAGCACATTAGTCTTATCCAAGATCATAATGAGTAAGTGACCAGAGCTGGGAACTAAACTTACAGAATCTGTCCCCCAGCTGTGTTCATGGCCATTATGTGATCTCCTTACATGCTGCTGAGAACCACTTTTTGTATAGCATTCCAGAGTGATATTTCCCAACTAGGCAATTTTCCTGGGCCCTGAGATTCCCACTAACACATCTATATTATTACATTTATGTAGATGTGTAATAACCATGCAAAATATAAACACTGTTCACCTTTTAAATATACCCATATTATAAAAAACTTTTCTGAGCCAAATTTCTGAGTTTGGTCCAAAAAGGCAAATATTCTAAGAAATACTAACTAGAGCCCAAAGGACAGAAATGTTACATTTTGAGTACAGTGACCCATTGTGAAGCCACTCAGTTCTCTCAGAATTTCTTTAAACGCAGGCTAAATGGGCCTTCCCAAATGGGCTTGAAAATAACTTTTGAATGCTCTAATCCTTATATGTGCCAAGGTACATGTGACTGGATACATAACATTCAGGGGGCCAGAGAAGGGGGCTCAACTTTGTTTATAGACTTTCTGATTTGTTGTTGTTGTTGTTGGTTGGTTAAAAAGCTGACAGACTGTATTACAGCTAACATTCCCATATTGATTATACCATTTCTGAGGCTGGCCTCTCTGTGACAAGAGCAGCATAATTAGTTTTTTCCTTGTTAAATATTTGTAAATCATTTGTACTTTTATGGGGTACATAACCTGGCTGTTACCCTTCAAATAATCTTTGTGTAACTTGTTTAAACAGGAAATATCTCCTGGAGTGCAGTGTCACTTCTGTCTTTCAATGAGACTACAACATAAGGACTTCTCTTGCTAGCAAAATGCAAAAGGGCACCCATGCCATGGTTACATAAAATGTGTCTGTAGGAGGCTCCGTCCCTGCAGACTCAAGAACAACCACTTCTGCCCAGCTGCTCTGTTTATACCACTAGGGAGCAACTAGATTGGAGAAAAATGTTTGAATTGTTTGTTTTGCTTTTTGTTTATATTTATTTATTTTAATCTACTGGAAACCACAATTGTCAATCTCATGATCATTAAAAAGCACTGATTTGGGGTTCACAAGAAAACAAAATGATTAAGACTACTTACAATTACATCATCGTATAGTGTGAGGTGCAACTTCTGAAATAAAACTCTGTCTTTCTTGTGCCCATTGAGAGTTGCTACCTCAAAAACAGGCAGCATGAGAGGTAGTACAAATGTTCCAACAATGCTACAATTTCTCAAAGAGTTCTTAGAAATCCTCTTTGAAATGAACTTTCCAGTCTAAGAGCACACTTCTTTATATTCCTTTAATTATGATAAACCCTCTTTACTTAAATTTTAAAGTTGGAGTGAATTTTTTTAGCAAAGGTTGTAATTACTTGAATATAAATCTGATAAATAAGTTGCATCAAAAAAGAGACTCTGTTTATGTTGATCCCAAATAGAAAGATGTAAATCTAAAGTGATAGGAAGGATTGCGTCTACTGATTATAAACAACCCAAAGGTCCATGATACTAAGAGCAGTATCTCTGCAATGGGCACAAGCCTTTGACCCATTTCAGTGAGTTTTTTTAAAAAATTGCAAGAATGCACAATAGTTTACAAAATCTTAAAACAGAAAATAAGTTGAGCCCTGTGAGAGACCACAACCATGAATTACAAAGCCATAAGAAAGGAAATTATCTTACTCAGTCCACTTTGTGTTGCTATAACAGAATGCCACAGACTAGGTAATTTACAATAAACAGAAATTTACTGGTTCAGAGTTCTAGAGGCTGATGAATCCAATATCCAGGACCTTGCATCTGACAAGGGCCTTTTTGCAGCATTATCCCACAGTGGAAGGCAAGAGGGTGAGAGAAGAGTGAACTTGCCCTTTTGTAATGGCCCCAGTCCCACTCAGAGTGTGGAGCCCTCATCACCTAATACCTCTTAGAGGTCCTACCTCCTAATACTGTTACAATGGCAATTAAATTTCAACATGAGTTTTGGAGGGGACAAACATTCAATCATAGCAGAAAGCAACTGTTGCTTGCTTTTACTGAGACCACTGGAGCCCATCAATGCATTTCATGGCACCACTTCTCAATCTACCTCTGTAGATCAGCTGGCCACTTCGACAAGAGCTCAGTTCCAAGAACTTGCTGAGGCTGAGCTGGGATTAGAAGACCTAAACTGTCAAAAAAGAGAAACTACTGGGTTCATCAGAGCATGCTGTGGGGTGTGAGGGATAGAGTGTCAGGTGGAGAATGCAGACACAAGGCAGGAGGAAGTAGAGGAAGCTAGGTATTTGTGCCTGGCCAGAGAGAAAGCTGAAGACAGAAGGCTTCTATCTGGTCACCTATGGATACCTAAGATGGATTGCATTTGAACTAGAATCTAGTATTTTAAGGTCTTTGAAGAAGAGACACATTTAGGCCAGATTTGTCATGCTTTGATCAGAGATGGTGGCTAGAGAGATGCCAGTTCACTGACACATCTTCCCTGTGGATAAAGACAGGCTTGCAGGTAGACAATGAGTCATTTGCTTGCTGTTCAGTCCCTAACTCATCATTTACTATGAAAATACGGAAGTTTTGGAATCTTAATGGAGAAGAAAAGAGAATTCATAAAACTCGGTTCATGCTATCTAGTGCCTTCAATCTTTTTTGCATCCCAGGCAAATGAATGTGTGGCAATCTATATTAATCATTATTACAGTTGCATCAAATGATTTTCCTTGTACACATACATTAGGATAATAAAACTCTTGCTTTTATATATATTTTATAGTATTCCAAAATGTTTTAAACTGTTTTATTTGACGTAATAAGCCTGTAAGACAGAGCAGTATTAGGTTGAATCATATAAAATTGCTATTTTTGTTGATCAAAAGTGGCTTAATAGGGACAATTTTATACAGTTAATATTAGTATAATCATTTAACACATGAATCAACTCATGTATAGAAGTGTTAAGCAACCAGCTTGGACTTACTTGGCTCCTAAGTTCTGGAGATGGAGCTAGAATCTATATCTTCTCATTGCTGAGATATTTCTACTATAATAGATTGTATAAGAAAAGAGTATGCCCATATGTAATACAAACCAAAATTAAGCATTTTCTCTATGTTTGTTTTGTGATAAATTTACTACAGATAAAGATAATGAGGAAAACTTCACAAAATCTTCTTTAAGTGTTCTTCATTAATTTTTTGCACCCTTTTGCATTTTTTTCCAAATTAGCAAAGTGCAAAGAATCAAGTCATTTATGCTGTGAAAAGATTACATATTTAGTTTTTCAAATTAGTTGGCTATGAGTAAAGTATTTTGTACCTCTATCATTTAGGGTACAGGGAGCTGAGGGGAAAAAAAGCATTATGTTTGATTAAGTGAAGAAAAATCAGAATTATTAGTCATGAAAAAATTAGCTATTTCTTTACCTCTATTTACTTTTCTTTCTTAAAGAAGAAAGTGAGTCAAAGTCTCTCCATTTTGAGAAAGAAGGAATTTTAAATGAGGGTGCCAACCTTTTGTTTCTGATACAGTCTTTGTAAATCATATCTGAATTAGAATTCATATCAATAACCCAATGTCTCTTCTAGTTATACTAAGGTTTCTTGGGCATGAGTAAATCATATATAACTTGTTAGCCTTTTAAAAAATGCTACAAGGGATTCAAACATATTATTATATATGTGATGTTTTTTCAAGAATTAGCAAATGGCTATCAAACATGGAAATACAATTTAACAACTTAAACTAAAAGAAAGATACATCATTAATTTAAATTCAAATAGCTGGCTGCAACCCAGCCAGCGGCACTAGTTAAGTGCCTCAAGTGTGTGATGTGGGAATTCCACTGGTCCAGTGAGCCCCTTGTTTCCACCGGCCTCTCAACAGTTGCTTTGCTGCCCTAAAAGATAGATTATTTCTTCCCACACCACACTCATGGCTTCTCAGGGCACTGGGAAGATGGCACCGATTTGTTTACCCATGAATGCTTTTGTGAGAGGAGAGAGGCCTCTGTGCTTCAATATTTTCCCCGTGGACAGAAACTTGGAGTGGAGGAGGGAGGAAATGTCTCTGTCATTTTATTGTTTTTAGCTTCCTGGTTATTTAAGAAGATTCTTCTGCCTTCCAAGCTTCAAACCTAAGAACAAAAAAGCAATTTTTCCACAATATCATTCATTGTTATTTCCAAACAAAAAATAGATTATTAAAGCAACTCAGGATGGAAAGGTATCTCCAGAAATGGTGCCTGATTCAATGGATATTTTACCTGATACCTAGTAGGTTTGACAGTTAGTAGGGGAAGCCTCAAGGGAGAGAAACAGACAAATAAAATTATCTCTATATATGCCTCTTCTGTATCACTGAGATTCCCTACACACTAATTTTACATTATTTGTATATGACTACAATGTTGTCCATGCTGAGTCAAAACAATACATCTAGAATAATCCTTTGCTAGGGCATATTTTCTTAATATTACACTCTTCATTGATTATCATTTTGATGTGCATGATTCAATTTTGACTTGCAATAAAGTCATTTCTTAGCCTTGATTTCATGGACAAGGAATAAAGTATTAAAAGGTCAACAATTAGTAGCTGTGTCAGCAGCTGGTACTGTATATTAGTAACCCAAAGCTACCAGAACCCCAAAACACAAGGGCTGAAAATGCGATGCATTTATTATTGCTCGCAAGTCTACAAGTCAGCTGGGTGGTTCTGGTCTTACACTTGTCAGCTATGGATTGTGTCATCAGCTCTGCTGGCCTTGGCTGGGATTTCTCAGATATTAGGGGGTAAGCTAGGAGTTGGCTTGTATAGGATGGCCTCACTATTGTCTGATGGTTGGGATTCTTGAATGACTGGGTCGTTATTTCAGTATCCAGCCAGCTAGTTGTTATTCACATGGTGATGACAGGGGTCCAAGAGTTGAGTGAAAATGTTCGAGGTCTCTTGAGGTTTAGCCTCATATCTGGCACACCATGGCCTTTGCCGAATTCTATTAGCTGAAATAAATCACAACCTTAGCCCAGATCAAGAGTAGAGGAAGGTGGCTCCACCTTTTCATGGGAGGAGTCACAAAGTTACATTGCAAAGGGTGTAGATACCAAAATTTGTAAATTTCTGTGGCCATTTAAAAAATTACTTTCCTAAAGTAACCTTAATAGAGTATTGTCAAAGTATGTCTCACAAAACACTGGTTCTACATGCTATTATTTGATGGGATAAAAAACAATACCCATGCATTTATACAGAAAAGAATGGTGGATTTCCATATTCAAATACAGTAGGAGACTCTGCATTTATGGGATTCCCTCCCTTGATGCCTCAAAATGAGCTAGTAGGAAGAGTGGCTCCAGCTCTCTCATCAGGGATGGCTACAACTCCCCAGAGGTATAGCAGCTCTCTCTGCTCTCAGCAACAGGAGCTGTGCTGAGATTCTATACCCAGAGGTCTGGGCTCCTCCAAGTCTCCAAGTGCTGGACAACTGATATTTCTAGCAATTCTCCCAATGGTTAGTGTCTAAGCTTAGACTCCTAGGTGCCTGAGCTCAGTTCTCTTCACTGAAGACTGTTCTCATACTTACATCATACCAAGAGAGAGCAACAGGGTTGTAGAACCCTTTACAGGAATACAACCCCTCTGTTTATCCAGCTATTCCCTGCCCCAGCGTACTTCTGTCACAATTCTGCTGGACTCTGAGAGAACAGAGGCCTGTGTACCTTATGCAATCCTGCACCAAATGCTATTTGCTGTTGCTTGAATGTGGACCATTGCAAGAGAGGATCAAACAAAACTTATCAGAATTCCTTGATTCTGCTATGGACTGAATGTGAACGTGTCCTCTCACCCCAAATTCATATGTTGAAGCCCTAATCCCCAGTATCATAGTATTTCAAAGTGGGGTCTTTGGGAGGTAGTTAGGTATGAGGGTGAACCCCTTGTGAATGTGATTAATGCCCTTAGAAGAGAAGACGCAAGAACTGTGCTTTCTCTCTTTACCAAGTGAGGATACAGCAAGGAGGCATCTATCCATCTGCGAACCAGGAAGAAGATCCCCACCAGAAACTAAATTAGCTGGCACTTTGATCTTGGACTTCCAGCCTTCAGAACTGTGAATAATAAACTTCTGTTGTTTAAGTCACCTACTCTATGGTATTTGTTATGGCAGCCTGAACAGATTAAAACACATTATTTACTGTACATCATAGTGCCTTTGGTGATTGACTCTCAGACAGACAGAATACATAGTCTACCAAGGTTTTTTGATCAAGGAATCCTTGTTCAAGGAGCATTTTGCAAAACTGCTATTACAGAGAATGTATATTAAAGGGGAAAAAAGTCTCATTTAAAGGACAAATTTCAGTAAAATAAATATATCAAAAATGCATATTCATATAAAACACTGATTATTTATTTTTCCCCATATGGTTATTGGACTTTCAGGCCCTTCTGAAAAAATTTTGACAGTCAAAATTAGCAACTAAACAGAAGCAACCGGAAAACAAAAGGTAAAAAATAAAGAAGAGCAAGGCTGAGAAAGAAAATCAGTTAAAAATGTCAGATAAAATAGCCCAGTGTCTGATACATTTTGGGCACCCCACGAAGTGTGTTGAAACAGGATCTGAACACAAAATTTAATCTGAAGAAATAAACAATGAAAAGTAGTAACTTATTAATCGTTCAATGAATCTTTATTATGCCTCTACTACATGTCAATCACATAGGTTACTGGAGGACTATAGCCAAAACCTGCTCACCACCTGTATTTACAAATAAAGTTTTATTGGAACACAATGATATTCATTCATTTATGTATTGTCTGTGGGTGGTTTTGTGCTGTAACTGCAGATATGTGTACTTGCTACAGAGACCATATGGCATGCAGAATATAAAATACTTACTGTCTGATCCTCTATATAAAAAAAATTTGCTACCTGTTGATAGATTCTAGGCCCATTCTTAAACTGTTCCAGTACTGTATTCTTTCTCTTAGAGGACGCCTTATTTTTTTTTTCTTATGGTTTCAATTAGATCTATAGAAAAGACTCTGTAATCCCTATTCCCAGTCTTAGGCACTGAGGGTATTTCTAGAATTTTTCCATTTATCCTATGAAAGCTATTCCTTGTTGTGCCTATTCTACACATTACTCTACTGTCTAGGTTACTGTTGGCACATAGATTAGAGAGAAAGAAGAAATGTGACCATTTCTATTTGAGGTACATATGGAATACTTTAGTATTGCTGTAATGATATCTTGCTCTACTTTTGAAGCTCTCAAGCACCTTACCATAATTAGTTTCTTTGCTCTAATATGCCAGGAAAATATAAAAGCAATCATTGACATTATCACTGTCCAGTTGTGAAAACATACAAAGGGGCTAAGCAACTTACCAAAGGGCTAGATTGCCAGACAGAGGACATTACTTCTAAATTTTAATAACAGGGCTGCTTCTTCATTATACCCCATATGTCTTAGTCACTTTGAACTGTTATAACAAAGTACTATGAACTGCATAGCTTATAGGCAACAAAATTGTATTTCTCACAGTTCTGGAGTCTGGAAGTTCAAGATCGGAGTGTCAGCATGGTTGGGATCTGGTAAGGTCTCCAGTGAGGTCTCCCTTCTGGGTTTCAGACTGCCGTTATCTCATCGTATCCTTAAATGGCAGTAAGAGGGTGAGAGAACTCTTGGGAGTCTCTCTTATAAACTTACTAAATGCATTTATGAGGGCTTCACCCTCATGACCTAATCACCTCCCAAAGGTGCCACCTCTTAACACCATCACTTTGGGGGTTAAAATGTCAACATACGAATTTTGGGGAAACACAAATATTCTGTCCATTGCATGATGCAAAAGTGAGAAGTTCAGGCCTTGCTGCAACCCAGCATTATTTATTGAAATTAAGCTAGACTTTCATAAATGTTCTACTCCAAGCCCCGATTTCAATTTAGCTACTTTGTGCCCACAAATGGTGTATGACAAGAGGCATATGCCATGCATAACACCATTATTATTAGGTGAAAGGAGGATGATGCAAAACCCAGTGTTATTTTTTCCCCCAAGAATTACCAAGATGCTCTCTCTACCTTTGTGCTTCTCTAAGCCTCTATCATGATTTGCTTCCTTGCTCCTGTTGCTCACTGCTAAGGTTGTTTTTGTCCCTGTGTGAAGGCGACAATGGTAAATGCAATCAGCTCTGGTTGAGTGGACAGTATTATCTTCGATGAACGCACTTCCTTAAAAAAAAATGTGACTTCCCTCTTAAATGCAAATTCCCAGGAATGTAGAGAACTTTAGAAGTCTAAGAGTTTTTATAAAAGAAATAGAAGCATGACAATTTTTCTCCTAGGAATGCTGGAGCTCAACTGTTGTATAGCTCTGAAACTCAGCTCACTCACTCTGTCCTCCATGTATTGTATTTCAATAAAAACTTAATAAACAGAATATTAAAGATTTGAAGAATTATATAAAGTATTACATTTCTAACCTTGCTATTTATTTTATTTTTATGAGATATCAGGACCAGTTTAATAAGTATAATAAACATAAACTCTGGCATTTATAACACAATTCACCAGATTAATACCAGATAATATTTTCTAGAATTGCTATTTTAATAGGAATAAATGAATAAACAGATACGTCTTGGACTTACTCTACTAAGATTGCAGGAAACCAATTTTTGAAATCAAATTAACAACCAAAATCAATATTTTCCCCATTAATTCCATATTTACTAAAAGAATTTTAGTACCAGAAGATAGCAAAACATATGCTGGCATTGGACTAGCCAATGGTGCCTTCAATGTGTATTAAAAAGAGTGTCTTTCCCATTCTTTTAGTCTTAACTTATTGTCCTGGGCTAGTTATTCTAGTCTCTTTACAAAGTCACTTGCACATGTACATGTGCACAGTTAACAGTTGATAATATCAGATTCATCAAAGGCAGGTGGCAATAAGGTGTATTTTATTATTAATATTTTTAATGTATTATCTCCTACTACTCTCTTTTTTACTATTTCCCATCTAAGACCTTCCAAGATGTTGATGACTTCAAATAAACCCCAAGGACATAAAAAAGAATATCAAGAGGAATGGCTCCTTCTTAGATCTCAAAGGAAGGGTAAAGAAGTAAGCATAAGTATTCAGGAACTGAAGACACTTAAGATGAAGTCTATACACAGCACAGAATGTACAGTTCAACACCTTGAAGTTCCTTGCAACCTGAATGTAAACAACAAACAAGCTCCAACAGTATCAACTAATGATCTTCAAACCATGGTAAAATATCCCATTCATACACGAAACTTTGATCAACATCAAGTGTTGGTAAGGGTATGTTTTTGTTTTGTTTTGTTTTGTTTTTTCATGAGTCGGAGTCTCCCTCTGTCGCCCAGGCTGGAGTGCAGTGGCGCGATGTCGGCTCACTGCTAGCTCGGCCTCCTGGGTTCACACCATTCTCCTTCCTCAGCCTCCCAAGTAGTTGGGACTACAAGTGCATGCTGCCACGCCCGG
Organism: Chlorocebus sabaeus; assembly: GCF_047675955.1. Taxonomy (NCBI): domain Eukaryota; kingdom Metazoa; phylum Chordata; class Mammalia; order Primates; family Cercopithecidae; genus Chlorocebus; species Chlorocebus sabaeus. The sequence continues at coordinate 58,926,075 of NC_132917.1, read as the reverse complement.
CTAATTTTTTGTATTTTTAGTAGAGACGAGGTTTCATCGCGTTAGCCAGGATGGTCTCAATCTCCTGACCTCGTGATCCTCCCGCCTCGGCCCCCCAAAGTGCTGGGATTACAGGTGTGAGTCACCGCGCCCGGCTGGGTATATTGTGATGGTTAATATTGAGTGTCAACTTGACTGGGTTGAAGGATGCAAAGTATTGTTCCTGGATGTATCTGTTTAAGGTATTGCCAAAGGAGATTAACATTTGATCAGTGGACTGGAAGAGGCAGACCCACGCTCAATCTGGGTGGGCAGCATCTACTCAGCTTCCAGTGTAGCTAAAATAAAACAGGCAGAAGAAATTGGAAAGAGAGACTTGGCCAGGCGTGGTGGCCGAGAGAGAGAGACTTGTGAGTCTTCCTGCCTTCCCCTTTTCCCCGTGCTGGATGCTTGCTGCTCTTGAACATCAGACTCCAAGTTCTTCAGCTTTTGGACTCTTGGACTACACCACTGATTTGCCAGGGGCTTGTGGGCCTTCAGCTGCAGACTGAAGGCTGAACTGTTGGCTCCCCTACTTTTGAGGTTTTGGGACTTGGACTGACTTCCTTGCACTTCAGCTTGCCGAAAGCCTATTGTGGGACTTCACCTTGTGATTGTGTGAGTAAATTCTCCTAATAACCTCCCCTTCATATATATGTGTGTGTGTGTGTGTGCGTGTGTGTGTGTGTGTGTGTGTATCCTATTAATTCTGTCCCTTTAGAGGACACTGACTGTGTAGAAACAGGTATTCCTCTAAATTATTAAGTTGATGCAAAAGTAATTGTGTTTTTTTTGCCATCAAAAGTAATGGCAAAACCCGCAATTATTTTGCACTAACCAGATACTAGAAGGAGTTAAAATTGTTATAGACATTTTGGAAGGAATCAGTTTTGCAGCGTTGGTCACAATTTAAAACATACATATACTACAGCCCAACAAATCCAGTTTTCACCATAAAACTTGAAACTTTTGTACATGTATTCAAAGATATATATATATATATATGGGTGTTCATTGTGAAAATATTAGTGATGGCCGTTTTGAATCAATCTAAGTGTCTACCATGCAAGTTGCTAAACAGACTTTGATAGAAGTAACAACTATGGACAATGATGTGCTTCATACACTTCAGTATGTAAACATCTATATTTATTTTTCAGCGAAAAAGCACATTGCAAGGCATACGTTTAGTATGATGTTACTTATGTAAAATCATGCACACACACATAATCATGCACATGCACATTCACACATAGAGTCACAGTCTTTTGTTCTGGTATTTATATATTTATATAAATAATAGAAAATTGTTTGACATGATTTTCAATAAACTTATAACAGAAATTTTGTTTCTCTGAGCAGGAGATAAAGAAACTAAGACTATTAACACTTCTGATATGTTTTGGTTCAGTGTCCTCATCCAAAGCTCATGTCAAATTGTAATTCCCATGTGTTAATGAAGGGGTCTGGTGGGAGGTGATTGGATCACGAGGATGGTTTCCCCCATTTTGTTCTCATGATAGTGAGTGAGCTCTCACAACATCTGATGGTTTAAAAGTGTATGGTAGTTCTTCCCCTTACTCTCTTTCTCTCCTGCTCTGCCATGATAAGATGTCCTTACTTTCCCTTCCCCTCTGCCATGATTGTAAGTTTCCTGAGGCCTCCTCAGCCATGTGGAATATTCAGTCAATTAAACCTCTTTTATATATATATATAAATTACCCAGTCTCAGGTAGTTCTTCGTAACAGTGTGAAAGTGAACAAATACAAAATTTTGGTACCAGGAGAGTGGGGCACTTCTATAAAGATACCTGAAAACGTGGAAGCAACTTTGGAACTGGGTAATGAGCAGTGGTCGGAACAGTTTGGAGGGCTCAGAAGAAGAGAGGAAGATGTGGGAAACTTTGGAATTTCCTAGAGACTTGTTGAATGGTTTTGACCAAAATGCTGATAGTGATACGGACAATGAAGTCCAGGCTGAGGTGGTCCCAGATGGAGATGAGGAACTTATTGGGCACTGGAATAAAGGTCTCTCTTGCTAGGCTTTAGTAAAGAGACTGGCAGTATTTTGCCCCTGCCCTAGAGATGTGTGGAACTTTGAACTTGAGAGAGATAATTTAGGGTATTTAACAGAAGAAATTTCCAAGCAGCAAAGCATTCAAGAGTTGACCTGGCTGTTCCTAACAGCATACAGTCATATGCATTCACAAAGGGATGGTCTGAAATGGGAACTTATGTTTAAAAGGGAAGCAACAAGTAAAAGTTTGGAAAATTTGCAGCCTGACCATGTGGTAGAAAGGAAAAACTCATTTTCTGGGAAGAAATTTAAGGTGCCAGCTGCAAAAATTTACATAAGTAAAGAGGAGCCCCAAACCTTGGCAGCTTCCACATGGTGTTTGGCCTCTGAGTGCATAGAAGGCAAGAGTTTGGGAGTTTCCACATAGATTTCAGAGGATGTATGGAAATGCCTGGATATCCAGGCAGAGGTCTGCTGCAGAGGTGGAGCCCTCATGGGGAAGGACTCCCAGGGCAATGCAGAGAGGAAATGTGGGGATGGAGCCCCCACACAGAGTCTTCACTGGGGCACTGTCCAGTGGAGCTGTGAGAAGAGGGCCACCATCCTCCAGAACCCAGAAATGTAGATCTACTGAGAGCATACATCATACACCTGGAAGAACCACAGGCACTCAACACCAGCCTGTGAAAGCAGCCAAGAAGGCTGTACCCTGCAGAGCCACAGGGGTGGAACTGCTCAAGATCTTGGGAGCCCACCCCTTGCGTCAGTGTGTGCTAGATGTGAGACATGGAATCAAAGGAGATTATTTCAAAGCTTTAAGATTTAACTATTTTCCTGCTAGTTTTCAGACTTGCATGGGGCCTGTAACCTCTTTATTTTCCCCAATTTCTCCATTTGGAATGGAAGCTTTTACCCAGTGTTTGTACCCCCATTGTATCTTGGAAGTAACTAGCTTGTTTTTTATAGTACAGGCTCATTGGTGGAAGGTACTAACCTTGTCTCAGATAAGACTTTGGATTTGGACTTTTTAGTTAATGTTGGAATGAATTAAGAGTTTGGAGGACTGTTGGTAAGGCATGATTGGTTTTGAAATGTGAGAAGGACATAAGATTTGGGAGGGGGCCAGGAGCAGAATGATATGATTTGGCTCTGAGTCCCCACCCAAATCTCATGTCAAATTGTAATCCCCATGTGTTAAAGAAGGGGCCTGGTGGGAGGTGATTGGGTCATAGGAGTACCTCCATGCTTTCCTTGTGATAGTTCTCACAAGCTCTGATGGTTTAAAAGTGTGTGACAGTGCCCCCCTTACTCTCTCTCTCTCTCTCTTTTTCTCCAACGTGGTAAGACATGCTTGCTTTCCCTTCATCTTTTGCCATAATTTAAGTTTCCTGAGGCCTCCCCAGCCATGTGGGATTGTGAGTCAATTAAACCTCTTTTCTTTGTAAATTACCTGGTATCAGGTAGTTCTTTATAGCAGTGTGAAACTGGACTAATACAACTTCCTTGTTTAAAAATTTAAAAATAAAATATGCCCTGAAATAATAGGTGATAAATGTCTGATCAGAGAGTGTGGTAATGAGAAAATTAATATTTATTAAACACCTACTAAGTGTTGGGTACTCTGTAAACCAAGATGCTATTATGACACGGAGATTATCTTTAAGGCTCTAAAATGATCACATGAGACCTTTAAAAGCAGAAATTCTCCTCTGGCTGGTTGCAGAAGAGGAAATCAGCGATTGGAAACATGTAAAGAATCTTAGTGCTCAGCTGTTGGTTTGATGGTGGAAGGAGCCATGTGACCAAAAATATATATAAAAAATAAAAAATAATAAAAAAGGCAGATGGCCTCTAGGAGCTAAGAACAGCCTGCAAGGAAAGTGGTATCCCAGTCCTAACAGCTCAAAGAAATGAATCCTCCCAAAAACCAGTAATCTTGAAAGAAGACCCTTCCAGACAAGAACTGCCATTTGAGCCAAATCTTGATTTCAGCTCTGAGAGGGCTAAAACTGAGAATCCTCTCATGCCAAACCCAGACTTCTGACAAACAGAAACTGTGAGACAATAAATGCAGGTTGTTTTAAATCACTACGTTTGTGGTAAATTGTGATGCAGCAATGTAAAATGAAAACAGTTATGTCGTGCTGTAGTTATAAATAATCTCCATATCTCAGGAGCTAACCAGAGCACAAAGTTACTTCTTGCTCCAGGTCTGTCTCATGTGAATGTCCAGGGGTGAGGTGGGGTTTACTTCCAAAAATTATTCAGAAATACAGGATGAACTACATGATACAGAACATAAGATCCTTCAGATTCTCAGGAGTCGAGATTCTTGCAGGGTGGCACACCTTGGCCAAGAGTGGCACACATAACCCTTGACTAGAACTAGTCACATGGCCCTGCTTAGATGCAAGGCAGCAAGGAAATGTGAATGAGTAGATAGAATATTTGGTGAGCCCTCTGCATCTGTAATAGGAAGCTGAGGAAATTCTTACTATGACCTTGTGAAAACTGTATTGTCAATATATTTTAACAAATGGGCTAACCGAAGCTTGGAGAGGACAGGCAACTTGCTTAGGGTCATGCTGGTGGCAGAGTCTGGATATGAACTCAGTTCGTATCCAGATGCTATGCTAAAACACATGCTCTTTTCACTGAGCCATGCTGCCCCTTCCCAGCTGAAGGGACTTGTAAAAAGACTACTACAGAGGCTAGGTCTGGAGAATAAAACATGTGACTGAGTCAGAATTTGAAGGTTATCCCTAAACCTAGATCTTTGACTCATCTTCAAAACAGAGCATATAGTATCTCAGTCTCCCCACCTACATGGGACTAAACGCATATTTCATCAAATCTAAGGTGCCGTGGATTGTAAAATTTGCCATTATCTAATGTACCATGAAGAAAGAAAAACTGCTCCCAATTAAGCTATGATATACAGTAATTGTAAAACACAACCTAACAGGGAAAGGATGTGCATCTCAGAATTGCTGAACTATAGCGATAACTACCCATTCCTACTTGAAGGTGTTGTAGGTAAAAATATCACAGTGGAGTCTCGTCATTGCAACTTGTCTCAGGGCTGTAGAGAACTGGGCTGTGATTAATAAAGAAAATTATTCATTTGAGAAACTTTAGTTCCTCTCAGTACCTCATGGAAGGTGTGTACCTCTACCTACTTCTGAAGGGGATTGGGGCAATTACTCAATAAACATTAAAATAAAAACATTAGACATGTAGGGATGACAATAGCAACTTATATTTTACCATATGTAAATGCTATTATAAATGCCTTAAGGATTGTATACAAAAAAACCTATGAGTTGAATACCATTATCTTCATTATAAATATGAAATATTTGAAGTATAAAGAGATCAAACAAAGACTCATAGCTGGAAAAAGGCAAAGTGAGGAACCAAACCCAGAAATCTGTTTTTAGAACTCAAGGTTCTGGCCAGGTATGGTGACTCACACCTGTAATTCCAGCACCCTGGGAGGCCGAGGTGGGTGAATCACCTGCGGTCAGGAGTTCAGGACCAGCCTGGGCAACATGACAAAATGCCATCTCTACTAAACATAACAAAAATTAGCAAGGTGTGGTGCGCCTATAATCCCAGCTACTCAGAAGACTGAGGCAGGAGAATTACCTGAACCCAGGAGGCGGAGGTTGCAGTGAGCCGAGATCATGCCACTGCACTTCAGCCTGGGTGGTGGAGTGAGACTTTGTCTCAAAAAAATAAAAAATAAAATAACTCAAGGTTTGAACCCAACACTACAATCTGTCAGATTTATCCACTTTAGGACTTCTGTCAAAATCTTCCATTCATTAGAAATGTCTCTCCACCCTATTTTTGCTTTTAAATCCATACCTATTTTCAGAGCACAGCTCACACTTTCTTTTCTCTAATAATCCTTGTTACTCTCAAGTAGGTGTGAATTTTATTTTCTCCAAACCCCTGTAAAAGATTATGCTCTAATTAGGGTGTAGATCATAACCTGTCTTGCAGAGTACCAATGTTTAATAAGCGCCTGTGGTCAGGTGAAAAAAGACCCCAAACATATTTATTCTAATCTCTGGATCTTGTGAATTACCTTACATGGCAAAAAAGGATCTTTGCATACATGATTAAATTAAGGACCTTGATGACGTGGGGAGATTACCCTAGATTATGTAGATGGGACTTAAATGCCATCATGTACATCCTTAGAGATGCAGAGAGATTTTACACACACACACACAAACACACATACACACACATGCACGCCCAGAGAGAGAGAGAGAGGAAGAGAAGGAGAGAGATTAAGAAGGAGAAGAGCACAGAGGCAGAGATTATGGTGATGCAGACAGAAGCCAAAGAATGCTGGCAATCCCCAGAAGCTGTAAGAGGCAAGAACATATTTTTCCCTAGAGGTTACAGAAGGAGCATGGCCTTGCTGACACGTTAATTCAGGCTCATTATATCCAGTTATATAAATTTATTACTTCTGGTCTCCAGAACCACGAATAAATTTATGTAATTTTTGAACTACATAATTTGTGGTAAATTATTATAATAGTCATAGAAAACTAATTCAGCATTTATTCTATACAATATTTTTAAAAATAATTTATTCAAATAAATTAATTTTTTTTTTACTTTCCAACTGGATCTTTAGGTATGTTATCTTGAATAATGTAACTACTATAAATATGTAAGTTTATATTATACAATTTGGCTAATCAACAAAAAGTTGTGATTTAACCATAGGACAACATGAAAGAAAAAAATTTGTAAGTGTGTATAATTTCAGTTAAACTTTTTGTTTGCAGGTAAAGAAACATGATCTGATATGTTAATGTTTGTTAGTAAAAGTAGAAATTTCCCAAAACAAAAAATTCATCTTTGCTTTCACCGCTTCTCATAAATGGGTACACAAGTTTGTTTCAAGTTTAAGTGATTTTTATCTCTCACCAGAAATATCACTATTATTTATTTCCCCTATTAGAAAAATAAAGTGAACAGTTTGAGAAATCCTGAAAGTATTCACCCAGAACCATTACATGAAAAAAAAACAAAAAACAAAAAAAACCTAGCACTTACAGAGAAAGGCTGATACTCTTTATTCTTCAGTACCAAAATTTACTATGAAATCCTTCTGGTATTTCTTAAATCCTTAATAACTGGAATATCTTCACCTACTTTTTAAATTAAATATAAGATCTCTGTAATTTTTTTAAAAAAACGAAAAGTCATTGCATAAGACTTTGATCAATGCAAAATTAATATTGCAGGTACAATGAAACTCTGGAGTTGGTTCATAATAAAAAAAACTTCAATATACTTGTAAGTACTGCCAAAATAAGCAGGAACTTACTCTTCATCCAAGCCGTCAGATTTTTCTTCTGTCTGCAAACAGAGCAAAATTCAGGACATTTCACTACTGGAGAATCTCTAATGAGTGGTTAGTAAAATACCCACCTTTCTGACTGCCACTAGATATCAAAAAATTACTCACTTCTGACTCAGTAATTACCCACCAAAAATTTAGATCAAGTGGTCCTCACGTCACCCAAATTAGTACCTGACAAGGAATGCTTTTGGCAAGGTTGGCAGCTGAGAAACAGGAAGTGAGTTGCAAAACATTATTAAAACTTGAAAATAACAGCCTTAAAGGTGTGTGATCTACCATTCAAATACTCAAAAACTACGACGGAGAGAAACATCCCGCCCGGGCAGAAAAGAAGCTGGGGGAGACGGCATAGACGACAAGCACAGGAAATGTCACTCGGTCTTCACTCACCTTAAGGGCGACAGCCAGTTCTCTGATGAGCCATTATCATTATTACTACCACATTTTCAAACGTGCAAAAATCTTGTAATATATTTGGGAAGAGGTAAAAGTTCTGAATGTTTGTTTATAGCAGACTTCGAGGGTCAAACTGTACTCTCAAAACCTCTTGCCGGCAGTTGGGCTACTTGTTAAGCCACATACAGTGAAGGGTTCAGATTCCTTCACAGACTGAAAGTGTGGCAAGGGGGCTCACATTAGAATCTGACCAGGCACCTCATGTGGTTCCAATCCTTATTTTGAGGAAATATAGCAAGGATCAAAGAACTTGGCTTGTCTTTGCCTCCACACTGAGGGTCATCTGGCAGGGGATGCAGAGCTCTCAGAAAAATTGAATGGTTTCTTGATATTTTGTCTTTAAATTAGTCTAAACGAGTCACTGAGATTCAATTTTTTTGTTTGACCATTTTTGTTGGTAGGATCATTGCAGTATTCACTCACCACTCAATTCATACATCTATAATTCAACTTGAATATTACAAATATAGGTTTTAATGGTGCCGTGACTTTTAAGTTATATTGTCATTTATTTTGGAGGGGCTGATCCACATAGAGTGTGTGTGATCAAAAACAGTAATAACACTATTCATTAAGAATTGCTGTTCCCATTCAGATTTCAGTCAAATGGTCTTTTGTTAGAAAACAGAATAGCTAACATCAAATTAGATCAGAAGTTGCCCAATTGTGGCCCATGGGTTAAATCCATCTAATCTATTTGTTTACATATTGTCCATGGCTGCTTTCCTTGCTGCAGTGTCTGCAGAGCTGAGTAGCTGTAACAGAGATCCTGTGACCCACAAAGCAGAAAATATTTACCATCTTACTCCTTACAAAAAATAAAAAAAAAATGCTGACTGTTGTACTGGATAATGGCATGAATATTAGGTGGATTGCAGTCTATACTACAGAAACATTCTCTGGTCTCTATATCATTATTTTCTGAGACTCTCTTGACTGTATTCAAGGTCCTTCATGCTCAGGTCCCATGTCCTACTACCCTAGCATTCATTATTAAATCCTATCCAGGACTGCATTCCTCAAATACACTGCCACATTCACACTTGAATATTGTTGCTAGGCATCAGAGATGCAATGCCTATTAAGATGTGGTTCCTGCCTATAAAGCATTTGCCATCTAGCAGCAGCTCATTACCTAGAAAACACAGTGCCTGGGATGGAGTAGGTGTCATATGCATATGTACTTTATAGGTAGTTGAAATGAATTGAGCCGCATTTATTTATATATATATATATATATATATATATGAACTGTTGCAATAAGTGTGCATTATCCTCCAATCCTGGATTTTCTCCAAGTCAGATTAAAAGGTCTTCTCTATTTGTACCACAAACTTGTAGAAAAAAATTCCTTGATAAATCTTGAAAAGTTTACTTAATGACATTTTCTAGGTTCAAATCACACAGCAAAATTAATCTGCACTAATTAAAGCATTTTACTAATTACTCTTTCTATATGGGCCTTGAATATTTCTTTTCCTTGCAGAGAGAGCTAGAGGAATATATCTCTAACAGGAATATGAGACTAATAGTCTCAGCATTAAGGATTGCTTTGTTTTGGCCTTGGATAATTATTTGTGCCACGTCATAGATTCCATTAAGATATTTCTTGATATAGTATCATTATTGGTACTGCATTTTTCTCCTGAGGTGATACTTGGGGGTCCACTTATGAAATTGTATTTAAATGAAGACTAATTAATTGTAAAAGGACCTCTTGGCAAAGATTGCTCAAATTAAATAATAATTACCAAATATCCTCTTCACTTTATGCTATGTAGACTCAGCCTTCAAGTTTCACCAAGCTCTTAACAAGTCAGTCCTGACTGGTAATTACTCAATAATCTCTTCCTTCAATGGTATAAGCTTCTCAGGCTTTTTGCAATTCTTTAAAAAAAAAAAAGAAATAAGAAGAAGAAAAAGAATTTCACCTTTGATTTCCATCTAGATACATATCACCTAAAGAATGAGGGCATTTTTGTCCAACAACTCATCTGAAATAGTCCAACACTAGCTGCTGTATGAAGAAAATCATCAGTGTTGCTTTCAAAAGATATTCAACAGATATGGTTACTCTAAGTTTGGCTTCAGACTAAGATCTTAGACTTCTCTGGCACTGAGATCTGAATATTCTTATTCCACCGCGACTATTATGGAAAGTTAAAAAAAAGTGTGTGAGTTAAGCATTAGGTAGAAAGGAGGAATTGTGACTTACAAAAATGTACAAGTTATTTTGGGTCTGTTCTAGAAGTAAAGTACTTGTTCTTGGGACAACTGTCATAATCACTCCATAAGTCTTCACCAAGTTTGATTGCAAAGCGCTTTACTTCCCTTCATGGTAAATTTGTGTGGCATATGCCTCACCTGTCTAAGTGTGAGTGGCATGATGGTTTAGGGAGTTACAAGAAGATGGTTTTCTAAATTCTTAGGAAAAAAAGGGAACCAGCCACAAAAACTCATTAAAACACACTTAAGTTGAAACTTAAAGAAAAGTTTCATGAGAAAAGGAGGATTGGGGGTTCAGCAACAAATATCCAGCTATAATGTGTTGTTATGGACTGAATGGCATCCCCACCCCCATTAAATTCGTATGTTGAAGCCCTAACTCCCAATGTAATGGTATTTAGAGATGTGACTTTTGAGAGAGAATTTGGTTTAGAGGTCACAAGGGAAGAGCCCTTGTGAGGGATTAGTGCCCTTATCAGAAAAGACACCAGAGAATGTGTCTCTATCTTCTTTTCTGCTATGTGAAAACGCAGCAAGAAGGTGGTCATCTGCCAGCCAGCACAGGTGCCCTCACCGGGACCCCACCCTGCTGAAACCCTGATCTCAAATTTGTAGCCTACAAAACTGTGAGAAAATAAATTGTTACATTTTTGTTATTGAAGCCACTCTGACTACAATATTTGGCTATGGTGGCTGGAGGTAACTAAGACACCTGATAACCAGCAGATTTACAAATTATTTAGTAAAGGATATGCCTGCAGAAATGGCCTGAGTCTGATGCCTTGATTAATACACAAACAGACTCCGGGTGGCTCTTCTTCTACTTATCGCCAAGATACAATCTGGCACAACAGTTTTGTTTGATAGACAGCATTGGCCCATGCTTGTCAACTAGCCAATGTGAAATAACATTATTACTGTATAATGTCGAGTTAGGCTGCATAATATTTCCATTGTATGACACACATGATGAAGAGATTTCAGAGTTCTCTACTGTTTATATAATTAGCATTACATATTTGTGAAATTAAGGTACCACTACCACCATTATTACCATATTTCCTTCCTTCCTGGGTGCTGATGCATGTGCATGTTCACTTTTGAGAATGATCAGAGAAAGCACCTCCGACTCCAAAGGCTGTCTGTCTCCCCACAGTCCCCACAGAAGGGATTCGAACCCCTACTTTATCCTGTGGCCTTGCCAAAAATAAAATAACCAGAGCCAACTCGAGGAATGAGAGGAGAGAACAAGAGGGAACCGGCCTAAAAGACCTGGCTCTGAGTGTAGTTTATTGCTCTACTGCTGGTTTGAAAGGATTATGTAGCCATAGGCTATCTCTAGATAGAAAGATGGTTCAGTGACATCCTTTTGGTAAATAAGTAGCTATCACTCCTCCCTCTAAACGTCACATTGAAGTAGGCTGTGTTTTCTGATTAATTCAGTTTGAATACCGCTGACTGACTGTCACTGTAGTCATATGTCACTGGTGGCAGCTCAGAGAGTCTAACCTTCTCTAACATCAGTGCACACAATTCATTTTAAAATGTGGTCTAATAGTTACTGAATACCTGCAAGGTAAAGGGAAGATGGGATGCATTTTCCCTCAAAATAGCCTGCAACCAAATTTATGAAAGCAAAGGGTAGGCACAGTAGTGTTCTTTGCAATGCAAAGACTGTAAGTCACTTGGAAATTTCCCCAAAGAATTGTCTTCATCTTTTTCCAGAGTCTGACCAGGCTCTTGGCAGTCAGCTATGTGAGGAGATATGGCACCTCCTTAAGTTTGCTTTGTGTAATTAGAAAGGGGCAAAACATAGCAAGATCTCTTGTCTTTGGAGCAGTCTGAGAGTGTTCTCGCCACAGGAAGCAGACACCTGGTCAGGTCTGCACAATGCATCTCTCTTCTTTCCCTTCTGGAGAAAGAGTGACATGGTGGAGACCCTGGGCTTTGGAACCAGGTAGTTGAAATCATAACTCTACTATTAATTAGTTTCCTAAAATAAGGAAAGCTTCAAAACAATCCTGGTCCTCAGTGTTTCATTCACCAAATGGCAACAATATCTCTTCATTATGTTTCTGTGATGAGCGCAAACGAAGTCTAGTATGGGAACACCTACCACCTTGTCCCTGTTCTTTGAACACACATTGGAGAATAATGCTACTAAAAATGTGCATTGCTTTTATTCATGGCCATGTGCAAAAGAGACAAGGCTTTGACCTAATCTTGCCTCAGGCTTTGGCCTCCAACTCCGACAATAAATACACACGTCTCTGTTTACAACTCCATAAACAGGGACATGTGTTTCTGTTAACAATGCATGCTCTGGGCTGTCTCTGTGATCAATTATTTTATATCATTTTCAAATTGTTACGTGTTTAGATCTTTCCAAATAGCTGTCCCCTGAACGAAAAGGGCCTGCCTAACTATGGCATGGTCAGAAGGGTTCCCTTCAACTTATCACATCTAGAAATGCCACAGACAGAAATGCTTCCAGGCTATTTGCTAAGAAAACTAGCATAAGCTGCTTATCAGAAAATATTACATTTTCCCTGAAAGGTGAACTGTTTTGTCAGTTGCTTGGGCTGTGTGAAATTTCTTTTTTGTCATGATAGGTCACTGCACAGAAGCTAACAGTAGACTGCCATCTCCCTGGTGGATGCCAGGGCCCTGGGCAAAATCCTGAAAAGCTAGCCTTTGCTTTTAGGACAAGTATGCAATCACTGGAATCCAAGCCCTATATAAATGTAAGTGGTATTAGTATTCTTATAACTGTGAGTTTTTTTTAAAGATGTATCAGTCAACTCACCTCATGAATCCAGATTCTATATAAAGCTTAGTGTCTTCTAGTTTCTTTAGCTGGCAGAATAATTTGGTAGAAAATATTCCATCCTCTTCTTGAAATACCTTACTTTAAGATTCAAATCTGAAATTCCAGACCCCAAAAGAACACAAGAAACTGAAAATGCGAGTTTCATGTCCTGTTCTGTTACAGATTTCTGGCTTTGGGCAGGTCATTTCAAATGTCACTGGATCTCAATTTCCCCATCTGCAACATGTCAATGAAAGTGTTTATGTCTTGTGGTAATTATGAAACTCATAGGGAGTCACTGAAGTAAAAATTCTTGGGCTGGGCACAGTGAGTTATGCCTGTAATCCCAGCACGTTGGGAGACTGAGGTGGAAGGATGGCTTGAGCTCCAGAGTTTGAGGGTGCCGTGAACAATGATCGCAACACAGCACCCCAGCCAGGGCAAAAGGAGGCCCTGCCTCAAAAAAAAAAAAAAAGAAAGAAAAAATCTTATTCACTGCAAAGCCAAGACAAATGTAAGGCATGTAGATTCCTTTCATTATAGTCAAACGCCTTACCATGCTCCACACAATCACAACGCGAGAGGCCAATCACTGCCACTTACAGCTTTTGGTTTCATGTTCAGTGTCTCTGCGGCCCAGGCAATCAGTGTCACATTTTTATGCAACGTGGATAATGACATAGGAGGATTGGATTCTGCCTGGTTTATGGTCTGGACTATACAAATTTGCATTTTGACCAGAGACCTGAGAGAATTTACTGTGCTTCATGAAGTTTTATGATTGAGTCTATTAAGTATAATAATAGTAATAACAACAATAATAATAATTGAACATTCAAAGAAATTAAGTGGCTTGCTTTAGGAAACAACAGCTAGTAAATGATCAAGATTTAATATATACATAATTCTGTCTGGGTCCAAAGAGCATAATCCTGAGGCTTGAGGCTTCGTTACCTGTGTACCCTGATCAACCTTCTGAGAAAGGCAATGACCAGAAGTCATGTAACATCAAACTTTTTCCTGTAACTCTCAAGAGTAAACATAAATGGCTTACATGTGATTCTTGTTAATGTTAAGATAGTATCCAGTCTCAGTTGGAGTGGCAGTATGAAAAGATAGAGGAACATTTTCGATCACATTTACTTTCCTTTATATTTGGTTTGAAGATTCAAATTCTCTCATTCTCTCTCCTCTCTCCTTTTTTTTCTCTCTCTCTCCTTCCCTTCCTCCTCCCTCACTGTCTCTCACTCTCCCTTTTCTCATTCCCTTCTCCTATCTTTATCTCTCTTTCTCTTTTCCTCTTCCCCCATGCTTCTCTTTCCATCTTCCTCTCCATCACCGTCTCCCTTTCTCTGTCTCTCTGTCTATGAGAAAGATTAACCCTAGAATAAAAACAAGAGACTTTGGCATCATAATCGTATTTGAATACCAGCTCTACCACCTCCCAGCTGTGAGCCAGGGCATTGACTTAATTGCTCAAATTTCAGTGACCTCATATTTGCGGTAGACCTACACTCCTTCTCATGTAAAGCTATGGTGTGGGTCATAAAAAAGAACATAAACAAAGTGCCCAGCAGGATGCCTGGCCTTTAGGAATGGAAATTCCTTCTCTAATCCAGACATATATCTGAACAACTGGTACTAAAGTAGCAAACTCAAATCACTCAGATGCTGTCATGTTCTAAATATAAAGGAACTTGTCAAACTGATGTATTTTCGCTGAAATGAATGAATGTTTTGACATCCTGCTGAGGGAGGAAGCATTTTTCTGGATCACATGGTGTTTGGCTCCCAGTTCATGGATGCACTTTGCATGGCCTGCACGGTTCTTTTCCGGGGCTGGCCAGTGGCCAGGCTCAAGGCCTTTCATGGGCACTCAACAATCATCATACTCCAGCCTTGTGCCTTCTCTATCCCTCCCATTTCCTAATCCTTCTGACACTTTCTTTGAGGCCATCCAGCATACAGAATTCTTGGGGAGAGGAATCCAGGATGGTGCTAGAGATGAATTTGGTTTGCTTTATTTGCAGTAACTGGTTTCAGGCATTCCCAGATTCTAAACTAATGTGCTTTCCTGAATATGTTACAAATCACCTGTAAAATCAGTCTTAGTGCCCAGACTTAGGCAGGAATTAAACTCAACAGTGCTGAAAAGCACTGTTACTTGAAGCCAAAAATAGCCCTCATGCCTCTAGTGAGGTACAGAAACCAACCCTTCAGGCTCCCATTTTCCCTCCCCATGGACATTCTCTGAATTCTTTCCAACTGTTATTTCCTTTTCCTAAAAGTAGGGAATATTTCCTGACTATGCAGAATCCCAAGCCATGTGCCTGCAAAGCACACCTGTGATTCAAAGGTACCTCTGTTCTGAAAAGGAATGCCCCAAACCATATGGGAAAGCAAAGCAAAGGAAGAATGTGCAGCCTTTTATTTTATCTTACTTTATTATTTCATTATTATTATTTTTGGAAAAATAGCAGATGAGTCACTTGACCCACTGTGAAGAAGCAAGATAAAGAATGAATTGTTTCTCTGACAATTACCCATGGCTCAAGTAATCACAAGGCCCAGATATCACCCTTGAGCTGTGCTGCTTTTGGTTTGCTCTGAGTAAATAAATGTAATCCAAAACACTTAGAGCTTACATATTCCAAAATTGTCTGCCTCTTGGATTTGCCATTACTCTTATTATTCTGAAGTGTACACATATTTCTGTTTCAAACAATGGTAATGATACACAATTTTGAATTGAAGTAAGTCTCCATAACCTGCTGTTTCTTTTTGTGGTGCATTCATCTGTAAATATACTTTAAAAACTATAAAAACACTATACAAATATAAGCTATTGACTGCACATGGTATGCATATTTTTATTTTTATGCATAACCACAATAATAACAAAAGGATTCTCAACTTGCTTGCATGCTAGCCATAGCAATAATATTTCACCAAACTCACACCTCAGCAAGGTTCGTTGCATCCTTGTGAATTTGCAGACTAGACCTGGTGAACCCTTTCCAATCTGACAGACGTCACAACCCATTCACCCGAGTTGCCATATGTGGCTCCAGCTAAGAGTATCACCACACAATCATACATTTTTACAATGGGTCTATAAAACCACCATTATAATAAATGTCTGCTTAATTAATTCATTAGGACATAAAGCAATTTATTATGCTCTTATTTGCTATCATTCTCCCTGCTCAAATTTAATAATGCAAAAAGGTTTCTCTGATGCCAACCCCTGGAAATAATAAAAATACATTCATCATGGATATTGAACGCAGACACGCCTGGCAGTCCTGCTGGCAGAGAGGAGGCAGTGAGACGTGGAAAGAGAAACTAGGGGATGTTTTGCACGAGCCTGGCTAGAATCGAGTCTCTACGAGAAAGGAAGGAGTCTAGTACAATGCTCGGCATGGCAGCAACGAAGGTGCCCAGAATAAGTATTATTACAATATGCAACAAAAGGAGGAGGGAGAAAGAGAGTTGGGGTGAAAAGCTTTCAAGTCAGTTAAATTCATGAGGGCTATGGAGGCTCAAATTGAAATTATCTCACTCTGTGCTGATAAATAAAGTGGCTCTGGTACCTAAATCATGACACTAACTATACGTTTCGATTTTTTTAAGTAGTGATTAGGTGGATACTCTGGGGAACCTACCAGCCTTCACAGAGATAACAGACTCAACTTAATATCAACTTAAAAAGAGACTTGAATTCTAACCAATCTCATGTAATGAATTGAAATTCTATAGCTTTCAGAGGGGGGGAAAGATAAAAAAGCGACACGGCTCCATTCTCTAACTTGCTGTCAGGAAATATAATTTGTGCTCTCGGTGATTCACCTAGCTCATATGCAGCATGCAAATTTATTTCCCTAATAATCAGACCTGGAGATTGCCCAAGAGGATTAATAGCATCATTCCTTATGACCGCCAGGATATTATGCACCTCTGACATGGAAAAATTGTGTTAGTTCTACAGAGAAAACGCAAGGATATTTGTCCTGCTAGACAATATAATAGGCTGGTGCATCATCAGATTACAATGTCATTTCAAAAACCTTGAATACAAATAATGTACAGTGGGGGAAATGTTGGAACAACCTCCCTTAATTCAGTAGCCTTGAATTCACAAGTATTTTTGTGTGTGCTATGCAGTGTATGCATAGTTTTTTTTAAGCTTTCCAACATTGCATGCAAAAAGGCAAGCATATTATACATTCCATGAGCTCTTGTCATTGTTTTTTTGGAAAATGGATGAAAAATATATGAGAAAAGGACTCTTTCTATGGTTTTGGCTTATTTTTGTCCTGCCTGTATACAGCTAAAGGTAGTGTTCGGAAACAGAACTTTCATAGGTATATGCTGACTGGGGTTTATATGTGGGGTGTGCTTGTTGGCATGTACACAGATAGAGGTATCTAAGAATTTCCCTCTACTTGTGTCTTCACTCAAACATGGAGTCATTCGTACCTTCAATTGCTCGATATTTGATACTCAAAGTAAAACAATATGTTTCACAAGCATTGTTTGGGACTATATTTTATTTTACTTCTTTATTTTTAACAATGAATTGGTCAGGAATGTTCCAAAACAGTAATGTCTCCAGCTGTACTTTAGACCAAAGAACGCTGCCTTGAGACAAGACCAAATTTCATTATTATGCGCATGGGAGCAATAAGATTAGCTCCTACTGCTGCCCCTAAGGTGGAGCAGCAGGAAGAACCAATGAGATGATGCTAATGTGCATGTTAATAGTATTCTGCTAGAAGAAGTTGGGATAATTAAACATGTACCGTCTCTTTAAGACAGAGCTGCACACATTTTCTTCGGATGGGTGTTTACAAGAATTCCAATTTCAGGTCATAGCCATTTCTGAGATTGCTTAAGAAAGAGATGGGAATAACTTATCTTATTCATGTATTCAAGGAACCTTATAAAATGTGCAAAACATAACAGTTTTAAGGGGCAAAACATGCATCTTATCTTGACAGAGCTGCTTTATTATGTGTACTGCTGTATACTGACCTAATATATGGAGCATTTTTAGCTAATATACCTTGCAGGAAACCAGCCTCTAATGTGATGGATTTTATGGTATCTCATTAGGGTGTGTTTATATAACCTGATACTAAACACGTTTTCAGATTCATGTTCCTTATTAAAATTGTGAGCCACATTGATTTTTAGTTGGAACAGCAACAGAGTTATTTTTACTATTAAGAAGGGTAGCTCTGAAGTTATTCCCAGAGCACGACTAGTCTCTGTACAAAGTTGGGGACTTCCCCCTTCATTGCCTCAATTAGCATGGTCTTGATGGGACAGCCCACTGTCCTTGTTTAGAAACCTCTGATAGATTATTATTCATGATGCAGAATTTTTAATTTCATAAGAAGTTTCTCTCTTTTGTTCAAGAAGGAAAAAATTCTTTTATTCTTCTGCTATTTTCCTATCAGCCTTTTTTGTTTTATGGATTAGATCCAGTTAATATAGACAGATTGGCCCTGGAGAGATAAATATCTTCATATCTGAGCTTCCAGGGCTTTCCTATCAGCCAAGGCAGTATTTGTGTAAAAGTGGCAAATAAAATAAATAAATAAATAAAAGAAAGAAAGAAAAGAAAGAAAGAAAGATGAAAGAAAGAAAGAAAGAAAGAAAGAAAGAAAGAAAGAAAGAAAGAAAGACTTAACATTGCAAGTTGTGTTAAACAAAATAATGACTTTCACATGGTGAAGTCTCCATTTTGTAAACTGATCCTGTGAGGTAACTCAGGAGTCAGCTGTAAATAGTATCCCAGGGTATTTTCGGTGGAGTCAGGGGAAATAATGACCTAGAGGTACTGTAAATAGTTTAAATTATTGGAAGGTCTTTCTAAGAAATGTAATGTGAGATGAGAGAGAAATGTTTTTACTCTATTGTAAAATGAATGCCCTTTGGAGGTGATCCAAATTCAGAATGCAAATATTTAGAGTAAAGGACTATCTTTTGAGAAAAGCAAATACTGTACTTTTCCTACTTGCTACAGCAAAGCTAGTTAACACCATCGAACCAGGAAGGAAAAAAGAACACACAGGCAGAAGCATGGATATGTTTATTTCACTTTTGCATTTTAACCTAAATTTGCAAGCCTTTAATATGGAGAGTGAGAAGCAAATTTTCAACAGTAACATAGAAAACTAATAGCACAAATATTATTGCTCATGGTATTTCATTGTAATCATATTGGTAACTTTACCTATAATTCTGGAGTTGCAATTCATAAGCCTCAAGGAATCACTAATATTTGGCCTAAGAAATTTTAAGTCTGAACTTGTTCTCAGGAAAGAAGATAGTTTGCCTTCATTTTGCCCCTGGCATGCTATTCATTATTAAACATTAAAGTTGTGTCAATTACTTTCATATTTGATTATTATCCCAGTTATTCTACCAGCTAATCAAGTCTTCTTTAAAAATGTGCCTGGCAGTGACTATGAATTGATGTACTGAATAGAATTATTTGCACTTTTTGTTTCCTAGTTAACCATAGCAATTGGCTACATATTTTAATTCACTCCACCGCGACTATCCATCACCGTTATTCCCAAATAATGTAACAGGATAACTTACTCATTTATTTTAATCAATGTGAGATTGAACTTTCAAAGTTACTCTTTGGCAAAATATAAGAGCCTCGTTCATGTACTTGTTTTAAATGGGGATGAACTGAGCTATCCTGAGAACAACTCTGTTGTTAGTATTAACAGCTTCACAGTTACTTGTCTTGAGGTGTAATTATTTTACCATTATTACATGCAAGGCTTTTAACAAAGCAGTCTTTCCCTCCATTTAAGCAGAGAGTTTTATAATTTATTGCATCTCTTTGGTCATCAACACACTATACAAACAGTTGGCCACCGGTGACCAATTACATTAAGGTTAAGCAACATAACTTTAAATTAGAAATAAGCTAATGTATCTTCATCAAGGGCCTGCTGTGTTTTCACTGCTGTTTATGAGATGATACTAAATGTGGATATAGAGCACGCTCACTGGGACCAATTCCTTTCGGCCTGAAAATGGGAAAGTCTCGAGTGTACCCAGGTCCAAAGCTAATTAATGGGATAACATCTGCTTTAAGCATTCAGCTGGAGTAATTTCTATCAACTTCCCAGCGAAGGTGCACGGGAAACTGTCAGAGAACTAAGTATCTATCATGAGCCATATTAATCTGTAACAGGACTGCAAAAGGCACATTTCTGTCTCGGTTTTCTATTTATTAGGGGTGCTGCTATTACCGATGTGAGTTTCCTCCCCTTCTTGTTTTCTTCAGTGCATGAATAATTGTGGGGTCCATAAGCAAATAACCCATGATATACACATAGACCAGGGAACTGTACATGTTTTCAAACATTCGATGTAGAGGAGATAAAAGACAAGAATAAAACAGCCATGTTCTTTCTGAAACAATCAGTTTTATCCACAAAGACATTTATGCTGTTTTATCATAATACTTAAAAACGCAGCAGGATTTGCTAAAGAGAAATACCAGTACTGTAAAACAAGCTTCAGAAGGGATAAGCCCACTTATTTCGTGTTATTTCATGTTATCAGCTCTTGTACAACATGATTCCAGCTTTAGTAGTGACTAAATAAAGGCACCTGTCCTGTGTGGCCATTTGCATAAATCCAACCCGAATGGAGGAAAAAAGTAAATCTCTGACAACCTAAAACAACTGTGTGGAAGCAGCAAGGGTCATTCTGTTAGCAGAGGTTTTCGACTGATTCTAATTCTTTATTCACCTACTGATTTCTTTCTGTTCATATATTTATTGATTTATTTTGCAGGGGAGTGGGAGAAAGAGCTAATATTAATTAAGAGCTTAAGAGGACGTGTTTCCACGTGTATGTTCTTTTAAAGTAAGCCCCTGAATGATTAGTATGCTTCCTATGCAGTTATACAATCAAGCAAACAGCACCAGGCCTATGTTTCATCAATAGAAAGGGAAAGAAAAAAAATACATTGTTTTTACTGGTTGAGGTGAAATTTATGCTGATGTCACTTTTTCATAATAATGAACCCAATAAATGGCATACAAAAAATACGATCCTGAGGCAGCAATTACAATAATGATCATTTACCTTTACCTGAAAATGGTTGTGGTCAAAGGCCAAATGTCATCTCACAATGAGTATAGGGGAATACATGGTCTAAAATCCCAAAGCCGCCTAAAAAGGATGTCATTCAGAGTTATGAAAATGAAATTGAGAGGAGAATGAGGGTATTTTTTTAAAAATCTTAACACATATAGAGGAACAAATTCAGCATTTTCCTTAGATATTTAATAATTCTGTGAAATGTTTAATATTGCTAAATTGAAATTGTGGCTTTCCCCAAGATTATGCAATAATCTCATAGCCAACTAATAAGTTGTGTTGGTTAATTGCCAAACTATTTTGCATACAGTTAAGTTGTGCATATAAAAATACACATGATGAAACATGTAGTGTTTTATAACCCAGAGCAACTAACATGCTCATACCTAATGCATGCACACACACTGTAACCCAGGACAAATTGCTCGTGTTAGTTACTACCACAGGCTGGCAGGCCAGGAAATACATTTGGTGCCTAATATGCATAAGCACAGAAATATGGTCAGACTCATTACTGTAATAAAGCTATGATTTGCCAACAGGATCAGAAAAAACACACTTGAAGCAGTCTGTCCCTTCCATTAGTTCATGTAAGCAATAAGGTTGTAAGAAGGGTGAATCCTCAATTCAGTTGTGCTACCTTGTCTGGGTTATTTGAACCTTATTTGCCTTAAGGGGCCCATTTGCTTGTCCTAATGTGTACACAGTGATAATGTAGCCATTTACGCAATAAGGAAGGCCTGCAAAACAGTAGTCTGCTCAGCAGTAGCATGGGGTAGCAAGAGTGTGGAAAAGTGGTAACTATTGGTCCAATTACATAATTCCATGTTCCGCGGAGGCATCTGCAAAGCAGAAAGGTAGCTTTTTAATGTGCTTCAGAGTGGGTGGGATACTGGACAACAAAAATGCCAAACAGATTTCTTTCCAATGCTTTGGTGAAATTAGATCCAGTTTGATAAAATAAAATACCTTGAGTCGTCTGCTTGAATTTTCCATATTACACAAAAGACTCTTTTTTGTTGTTGTTTCTGTTTTTTTTTTTTTTCTTTTTTTTTTAAATTATACTTTAAGTTCTGGGATACATGTGCAGAATGTGCAGGTTTGTTACATAGGTACACATGTGCCATGGTGACTTGCTACACCCATCAACCCATCATCTACATTAGGTATTTCTCCTAATGCTATCCCTCCCCTAGTCCGCCACCCCTCAACAGGTCCCAGTGTATGATGTTTCCCTCCCTGTGTCCATGTGTTCTCATTGTTCAACTCTCACTTACGAGTGAGAATATGCAGTGTTTTGTTTTCTGTTCCTGAGTTAGTTTGCTGAGAATGCTAGTTTTGAGCTTCATCCATGTCCCTGCAAAGGACATGAACTCATCCTTTTACGGCTGCATAGTATTCCATGGTGTAGAGGTGCCACATTTTCTTTACCCAGTGTATCATTGGTGGGCATTTGGGTTGGTTCCAAGTATTTTCCCTTGTGAATAGTGCTGCAATAAGCATACATGTGCATGTATCTTTATAGTAGAATGATTTATAATCCTTTGATTATATACCCAGAAATGGGATTACTGATTCAAATGGTTTTTCTAGTTCTGGATCTTTGAGGAATTGCCACATTGTCTTCCACAATGGTTAAACTAATTTACACTCCCACCAACAGTATAAAAGTGTTCCTATTTCTCTACATCCTCTTCAGCATCTGTTGTTGCCTGACTTTTCAATGATCACATTCTAACTGGTGTGGGATGGTATCTCATTGTGGTTTTGATTTGCATTTCTCTGACGACCAGTGATGATGAGCTTTTTCTCCATGTTTGTTGGCCACATAAATGTCTTCTTTTGAAAAATGTCTGCTCATATCTTTTGCCCACTTTTTGATGGGGTTGTTTGTTTTTTCCTTGTAAATTTGTTTAAGTTCCTTGTAGATTATGGATATTAGCCCTTTGTCAGATGGATAGATTACAAAAATGTTCTCCCATTCTGTAGGTTGCCTGTTCACTCTGATGATAATTCTTTTGCTGTGCAGAAGCCCTTTAATTTAATTAGATTCCATTTGTCAATTTTGACTTTTATTGTGATTGCTTTTGGTGTTTTAGTCATGAAGTCTTTGCCCATGCCTGTGTCCTGAATGGTATTGCCTAGGTGTTTCATGACTTTAGGTCTTACATTTAAATCTTCAATCCATCTTGAGTTAATTTTTGTATAAAGTGTAAGGAAAGGGTCCAGTTTCAGTTTTCTGCAGATGGCTTGCCAGTTTTCCCAATATCATTTACTAAATAGGATCCTTTCCTCATTGCTTGTTTTGGTCACGTTTGTCAAAGATCAGATGGTTATAGATGGGTGGTGTTATTTCTGAGGCCTCTATTCTGTTCCATTGGTCTATATATATGTTTTGGTGCCACTATCATGCTGTTTTGGTTACTGTAGCCTTGCAGTATAGTTTGAAGTCAGGTAGCATGATGCCTCCAGCTTTGTTCTTTTTGCTTAAAATTGTCTTGGCTATATAGGCCCTTTTTCGGTTCCACATGAAATTTAAAGTAGTTTTTTCCAATTCTGTGAAGAAAGTCAATGATAGCTTGATGGGGATAGCATTGAATCTACAAATTACTTTGCGCAGTATGGCCATTTTCACGATATCTATGAGCATGGAAAGTTTTTCCATTTGTTTGTGTCCTCTCTTATTTCCTCGAGCAGTGGTTTGTAGTTCTCCTGGAAGAGGTCCTTCACATCCCTTGTAAGTTGTATTCCTAGGTATTTATTCTCTTTGTAACAATTGTGAATGGGAGTTCACTCATGATGTGGCTCGCTCTCTATTTTTGGTGTATAGGAATGCTTGCGATTTTTGCATTTTGATTTTGTATCCTGAGACTTTCTTAAATTTGCTTATCAGCTTAAGGAGATTTTGGGCTAAGACGCTAGGGTTTTCTAAATATAGAATCATATCAACTGCAAACAGAGACAATTTGACTTTCTCTCTTCCTATTGGAATATCCTTTATTTATTTCTCTTGCCTGACTGCCCTGGCCAGAACTTCCAATACTATGTTGAATAGGAGTGGTGAGAGAGGGCATCCTTGTCTTGTACCAGTTTTCAAAGGGAATGCTTCCTTATTTTGCCCATTCAGTGTGATATTGGCTGTGGGTTTGTCATAAATAGCTCCTATTATTTTGAGATACATTCCATCAATACCTAGTTGATTGAGAGTTTTAAAAATATTATGGAATTTACATTGGGTAAAGGCAGTTTCCTCATTAGAGGGAAGGCACTCAGGCATCATTTCCCTTTGAGAGGGGATATTCAAAAATCACACAAGGAAAGTATGAGTGAAAAGATGAAGGTAGGGTGGTCCTAAATGCCCCATGGTATCCTCCAAAGCTCTCAAGCGTCTTATAACCTTGTCCTTGTTATCACAGTAATCACATGGGCTTGTGAAGGGGCTTATCCGACATTAGAGAGCTAGAGAGAGAAAATTCAAGTTTGAGGCACACTGGCAGAAACTTTGAAGATTATATGAGGCACATTTTCTCCCTATTTCTTTTCTGTTTCTTAGGCAAACTTTCAATGAAAGCTGGTTTTGCATTTTTGCATACCCATGTATATAGGCTGGAAATCTGGTAATGAATTATAAAGAAAAGAATAACTAAATTAAATATTCATTGAGCACATACCTTTCCCAAGGTTTGGAAGACCCTCTACTCACCAACAAGAAAAAACAACCCAGAAACTTGTACATTCTAGTTCCAGCATTATTTACCATATTTTCCTATGATACATATCCTGAATGCCAAAGAGACATTGTTGCTCTAGCCAACCTCAATTATCTGTTTCCTGGAAAACTGTGTTGAGAAGGATTCTGAGGTCTCAATGTGAATGAAAAGAGGAAAATGGCAGCAGGTATTTCAGTTCTCTCAGCAATATGTACCAGTCTTTGCCAAGCTCCAGATGTCATTGACAGCATTCCTGTCCTCTCTTGCCTGAGACACCCTTCAGCATGCCTCATTTTTCAAGACACCTCTCCACGGAACACTCTCAGACCTTCGTCATCCTTGTGTACTAAGAACTTTTGGTAAGGATATATAAAGAATTGTTACATATTGTGTATGTTGTATAGGAAGCAGATTTCATACCTATTACTAAATATGAATACAGTTTTAGTCATGCACCTTCACATGGAAAATAGAATATGTAGAAATACTTTCATGTTGATGTTGATTCTTTATGGGAAATGGGCATGCCATGGTGTAAGTAAAACAGAGATACCTATAGCTAATAAAAAGCACAATCTAATAGGATGGCCTAATAGAAAAATGGAGGACAGCTCTCTGTGTAGTGTGGTTTGCTGGGATTCTGAATATTTACATTCTGCTACTATTAGTTCCCACAGGTCTTCTGTGGCATCTCGGATGCTAACAGAATCGCTATTATGGGTTGACACGTCATTTCCAGGATGCCCCAACTTGAACACAAACAAACTACTAGGTAGGGGTCACGTACTAGATCAATAACCTTATTCCCTATTATTAAATCAGCTACTAACTTCTAAATAGGGAGTAGAAATCTAAGGAAATTGTAGGATTTTTTAAAAAATATTTTAAAGAGATGTGACGTAGATTGAGTAGTAACATTAGCAACAAAGAATTATGCTGAGAAAGGCCCCGCCAGATAGAGCTGGCTGTCAGGGTTCTAGAATCCTGAGAATAAGCGATGTCAAATCAAATCAACAAACATTTTTTACATACCTCCTAGATGCTCTGGGATCTATTGCATAACACACAGACACAGCATGAGCAGATGTTTGAGGGTCACAGATAAAATGGCTTAGTATGAGAGATCTCATTTTAAAAGACCAGTTGTCTTTGTTATTACTCATAAATTTTTTTTAAAAAAACAATGAATTTTACTCTGTATCAGAAGAAATAGAACTACAGCTAGCATTTTTCTATTTATATAGCTTTAAGAGCTTCATCACATTTTGAGAATTCAACATTTTTTCTCATGTGGGCACTTTCGATGTCATGTTTTAACACTGTGAAATCTGCCCACCCACCTTCACCTCCACCACCAATATTCTGCTTATAAGCATAGTCTCTGCCCTTGAAATTCTTATGCTTTCATGGAAGAAGAAAGATGAGACAAAATGAAGAGAACGCCTGCCAATATTCAAAATCACAAACATCTCAGTAGAGTAGCAGAATAAATCTCACACAGCATTATATGCCAGAGCTCTAAAGAGAAAGAGCTAAAGCCCACCTCAGCTATGGACAGACAGGAACAGGCCTGAGACATGTTTTGCAAAGTAGCTTAGGGCTGGTCCTGACTTTATCTTCAGAATGGAGACTGTACCTCATCCTGGGAAGAAAGCTCCTTCAATAGAAACAAACACCAGTCTGGGGCCATTATTTGTGGCCACTTTGATCATTGGTATACTCTTTTCCAGATTGGCCCCTTTAAACTTAAGGTTCCCAGGGGAAGCCCTGGTACAGGGAAACAAAAATAGCTATTGATGTTTAGTTTAAAGGCATTTCTGTATTTTGGCTTTCCTTGTCTTTCTTTTCCCCATGTACCTCTTTCCTCCCACCCTGACTGCAGCCTCCCTGAGGTCTCCCTGGATTTGATCTACTGACCTGGCTGCTGAGGCTGGATTTGAAATCTTCTGAAGGGTTCTTAACATGCCAGAGTTAACAGGCCTGCCTGGGCCAGCTGCTGTCTTGGAGCTGCACAAACTCCACGGATTGTTTGGCAATAAAAATCAGCTATAAACGTGTGAAAAATACCAGAGACCCAAATGGAAGAGGGAAGAGACAGGGGAATGGTTCCTCCACCCTTTTAGTGGACATCTGATTTATTTTTTAAATGGAAAAGCCACTTTTATAGCTACTGTAGTTCAATTATCTCTAATTTTACACATTTTATGCAAATTATCAGCATCTTAATTGCAAATGAGAAGGAAACTTATTTTTTAAAGCAGAACAACAAGGTATAGTTTTGTATTTCCTTTTCAATTTTTAATCCTATGCTTGGTTCAGCACCATTAAACTTTTAAAACTCTTTTTACACAGTTGTTTAAAAGTTATGTGTAATTTAAAGCACACTCGCATGTTCACAAACACCCATAGCCTTAAACAAGTAGCTAATTTTGTTCTCAGATCTCATTCTCCCTTTTGGAGAAGATACTTTGATGTTCTGCCACATACTTCAAAAGACCACAAGGGGACATTCTCAAAAGATTTCACAAAGGAACTTCGTGTCATGTCTTACAAATTAAGCACGTTGGAACAGAGTCTAAGCATCAAGAAACCCAGTTGCAAAAGCTTGTTTTTTTGTTTATTTGTATTTGTTTTGTTTTGTTTTGTTTTGTTTGCCTGAGTGCCCAGATTTCTAGCAGCAGTATGCTGGTAGATACTTGACAACTGACCCTCTTGGTGTGGAGATGCAAGGGGCATAATTTGTATATGATGTTCGCCAATTTCCATAGTGTAAACACTCATGCCATGGCTGATTTCAACCTGCCAATGCTGTATCATTCAATGTGAAGGTGGAAAAGATGTGTTGAATCAGCTGGTGAGCTGAGGCCCTGTGGAGCCAGCTCTAGCACAACTCTACTCCCAGAAACTCAGACATGCTTTGAGGATTTCAACTAACTGTACTCTGGTTTTGGGTAACTAGAAATAAAAAGCCAAGAGAATACAAGTTTTCCATATTGAATAAAAATTTAAGATTTTATAGACTGACAAAGGAAGTTTAGCATAATACTTACACATCTAGAATCAGGAGTTCTACTCAAGAATCCAGCAATTGCCAGCCACATAACCTGTGCCAATTTTCATCATGGAGTCTGCTTCCTTTTGTTTAAAATAGTAATAAAGTTTGCTCTGCCGTGAGTTTATCTTCTAATAGCAAAAGAGCTTGTAGGTGAGCGCTTGGTACATTGAAAGGATGTGCAAACAAAAGCAAAATGTCTTCCTGGTTTATTCAACAATTACTGGTTTTGTCAACAAAATGTCACTATAGAAAATACAAAGACGTATATATCACAACACGTGAGTTATTTTTCAATAGATTATAATTAGTGTTTTTCTGAAGAAATTCCACCTTGGCCATTTGTGGGAAACATAAGTATTTTTCTGTGTCTTGAATCTTGAAAAAAAAATCAGTTAGGAAATTAGGAAATGAGGAAAAAGGGTTATCATTCTGATATGAATTAAAGTTTAATTTTAATATGTGCTAATTTCTCCAATGAAAAGAACAAAAAGGGAAGAATTGCCGTGATTAATACTCCCTGGGAAGAATGAGTAGTGCCCACAAAAGAATTCAAAGATGGTGATGGCATTAAGTGAGCTCCAAGCACTTATCACATCCGCCCCTCACTACAAATAATATTCCGCTGGAACATTGCTCAATGGCCCACTCAAACAGTTCGTAGTCCCAACACTTACCAGTAGAGATTCTGCCTTTTTTCCCCAGTCATATTTCATCCTAGCACATCAAGCAAAGGAAACAATCATTTACCTACAACAAAATCTAGATTCCTCTGGAAACAGAAGCAAATGAGAACAGAAATGAACACCCTTGTGTTAACACTTCTCATTAGACTCTCTGCCTAACAATAATTTGGCTTGCTCCTACTAATGTAGGACTCCAGGCAGCTGGTCCAATACTTATTTGCAGAAAAGAAAATGAAGAGTACATATGAGTGCCTGACTTTTACTACTTCTCTTTTCTCCTTCCCCTTTGTGACTTCATGCTGGTTTGTAATTTGTGTTTTCACTACTGTAGTTAATTCTAAGATACAGCTGATCAATTCATAGCCTCCTTAGTAATGGAAGTGCTTCTAAATAAAATTGCGTAAAGCTTAACACTTCGATGGAGAGAATTCCTACCAGCCCTTTCATCCTGTATTTAGCTGGTTACCCTTCATTGAAGTTACATTTGTAGCATAATTAATGAAATAAGCTTCTCTTCTAACTTGCTTAAATAGTTATGGCTCGTGACTTGGAAAGTATCTTTCTATTTACAAGGAAGCATTGCTCTCTAAAAGGTCTGGGACCTTGCTACATCACCCCTGGCAGTCAAAATATTAAACCTTGTGCACATGACTGAGACCGGACAGGCTGAACAATACACATGCCTCCTAATGCATGTCAACAATTTTACTATCTAGTACAAATGGAAACTTGCTGAATTTATTCCCTAAAATGCTTTTTATGCTTTTCTTGGTTCTGGCTTAGTGGTAATGTATTTAAATGTCTGGAAGAAATATTCAAAAAAATGAAACACATAACTTTAGTTGAGATGCCTACATTTCAAACCAAATACTGGCAGATCAGTGAGTATCTGGGCTAATACTATCCTTATTTGATTAGGATAATCCAGCGAGACACTGACTCATGCCTTCAGATCCTGCCTTTTAACCAATCAATATTTGTAGGGTTATGGTTTTCAGAAGGCAGGTGATAATTTTGGAGATAACATCCCAAGGTGCTGCTGACATTGCGATGCATATTTAATATGTTCCTGGAATGACAGAATACAGCAATGTTGGAATCTCCCCCTAGAAATACACATGCACACACAGACACACACAGACACGCACGTGCACACACACACACACACACACACACACACAGCTACTAACCTTTACATTCTTGAAGCCCCAATACAGATTTAGCAAATTGCCTCTTATTAATGTCAATGAACATTTGAAAATGTAAGAAGAGTTGGGACTGAATACTTTTCCCTTGGATGGTTCTGTCTTTTCAGCGTCGAGAAACTCCTGAGAAGGAAAGGGAAGAAGCAGCTCTCTACTCAAAGATCAATAGTGGGGACAGGAGAAGGGGACAGAGAGTATAGCTAAAGCAATGGCCTTTATCAGCACATGTCACTACCCCCACAGAGCAGCAGTTCACATGAGAACAGGGGAAGGTGGGAAAACAAAGGGAAGATATTAAACTTGGATTTTGTAGAATGCCATTAAAATATATCTATTTTAATTTCACATGGCTAAAATTATCAGCTGGCTTTGTATTAATTTTGCCTTGTCTGAAATTAGTTGTCAGACTTCTGTTTATAGCCTAATTACCTTTTTCCTGAAAAAAAAGGAGTTAAAAGTAATAACAATAAATTTGTAATGCAAAAGCTACAAGTTTGTGCATTAGGACAGGTTAGGGATGGTTCTAGGAACAGGATTTGGAAATTGTTTAAACAAATGTGAAGAGCTTTCTATTTCTCTGAAGACTAGGATTTTGCTAGTTTTCTCTGCATTATTCAGTGCCATGATTATTTCTTATGACCACAGACACTTGAATATGAGTAGTGAACAGGCAGCTGCAGTTTGGTGTTACCTATTTTTATTTCGCTCTCTTACCAAACCAGCTAGGTAATTAAAGGTTCATACTCAGGACCACAAATCGGCAAATATTTTTGTTGCAGGCCAGATAGCAAATACTTTTGTCTTTGTGGTGCATATAATTTCCATCACAGCTACTCAACCCTGCCATGTGTGCAAAAACAGCCACAGATGATGTGCAAACAAATGAGTGTGATTGTGTTCTGATAAAGCTTTATTTACAAAAACAGGCAGTGGGGTAGATTTGGCTCACAGGCCATCATTTGTCAACCCCTGGTCAGGACAATTCAACCAACAGACTGTGGAAAGAAAGTAAGGTATGCCCAGCCATAGCAGAGAGTAAGTGCTCAACAAATGTACTTTGAATAAAAATTAGTATTAATTAAACTAAAGCACGCACACACACATTTTACTCAATACCAGAAAAATGAAGCTACTTCGAAATCAGAATCTATGATTTAAAAAAAACTGTTTTAGTGACTTCTTGGAATCAACAAAACTAAGTAGCAAATGAACATGAAAGAGACACAGATTTAGCAAACTGGCTCTTATTAATGTCTGTGAGTATTTGAAGCTAATGTTCATGGAAGCTAAGTAAAGGGAAACTGCTCTTCACAATCAATTGGCCACAAAGGATGCCACTATATTGTATAATACCATATAAAAACTGAGGTTTAGAGTTATGCCCTTCTGCCATCAAAATAAGAGAATGTTGCACAAAGTATTGGCTAAGTTAGGGAGATGTGAAATGTTTTTTTGTTTTGTGTTTTGTTTTGTTTTTGAGACAGAGTCTTGCTCTGTTGGCCAGGCTGGAGTGCAGTGGCACGATTTCAGCTTACCACAACCTCTGCCTCACAGGTTCAAGCGATCCTCCTGCTTCAGCCTCCCAAGTAGCTGGGACTACAGGTGCATGCCACCATGCCCAGCTAATTTTTTAATTTTTATTTTTAGTAGAGATGGGATTTCACTATGTTGGCCAGGCTGGTCTCAAACTGACCTCATGATCCGCCCACCTCGGCCTCCCAAAGTGCTGGGATTACAGGCATGAGCCATCGCGCCTGACCCAAAATGTATTTTTTTTTTAAAGATATGCATTGAAATGAGTAGTTTTAAAATAATTTTCTCTCTTGAAAATATGAGCTTTATTTATCTCGTAAATAAGCTACAGATTGGAGGGTAGCATTCTGGATCTCAGTCCTAGCACTGCTTCTTGCCCTACAGCCAAGAGTTTCCTCATCCAGTGACAAGGGCTGGGCCAGACAATCTATGGTACACAAACCCTGATTCTAAAATTCAGTGAGTCCGATGCTAGCTTCCACTGTCTGCTTTTCAGTTAGAGGATTCCTAACTTTTTCTATTATGTTTATTACCTAAAGGTGAAGTGTTGGATTGCTTGTTTTTTTCTCCCCTACTAAGCAGATTTTCACTCCACTTCCCACATCCCACCCCAGACCTCTCACAAAAAGAGTCTCATCTGAAATGTGAATGCAGCTTATCTCCCCACAGGTAGCCAGGAACAGGGTGCACAGTCAAGACAACCCCCAAAAGGGCCCCTCTCCCGGCCGCGCCTGCAAAGTCATCCTGAGCGTCCTGAGCGTTCCTCAGCTGGAGGGGCTTTTCCCTGCTCAGTGTCTGGACCATTGCCAAGAAGATCTGTCCAGCTGTAAGCCTGATTTTATATAGTTATTTTCACTTATTTTTTATTTTGCAAAATGTAAACGAATCTGTTTAGCTAGGAAATCACGTCCCTTGAAAGTGATTATAACCTAATTTGACATGCAGTATTTGTACACTTATTCTAGTGTTATGATGCATTTACTGTGTTTACATAAATAGAGATTTCTGTATAATTACCACAAGATAATGTAAAGAGTTAATCATATGAAATCCCCCAAAATCTCATTTGAGTGATTTTTTTTTTTAATTTGAAAGTAAATTTTCCTTTAGAAACAAAATTGGGCCCATTTCCAAAATATTCTATAAATCTTCTTTGAGAGCCTCACAAAAACATCTACTTTATCCATTCTTATCAATCATTAATTGATATGGTCAAATTGCCCTTGTACCTAATATGTGCCAAATACCAGCAAAGATAGAATAGACGTGAGTCTTGCCTTCAAGAGTATTACATGTAAACAAGTCTGGAAGGGTGTCATGGAGAAAGGTGGAACCCTGCCTTGAACTTATCTGCTGATCTTTGATAATCACTATGGTTCTTTCATGATCTATACAACGAAAAATGAATATAAGAAAAGATTTTTATAGAAGAAATATCAAAAAGAGAGGCAACTAGCATGAAGGAAGAACTATACATATTTTAAAACTTTCCTCTATTTCATTGACAAATAAAAGAATTTCCCTCAAATTGGAATATTTTACTAAAACTGGGAAGGAGTAATCACCTAAAGAACAATCCAATAGTTCTACACTCATACACCAATTGAAGCTGTACTAGTAGATAGCAATATACAGGTATACTGATATACTACTTATTTATCTTCCTGAGGGTAAATTGGTGTTTCTCTCTGCACTTATCTGCTTCCATTCATTCAGTTTTTTGTTGGTTTGTTTTTGTGACAGAGTCTTGCTCTGTTGTCCAGGCTGGCATGCAGTGGCACAATTTTGGCTCACTGCAACTTC
This sequence comes from Chlorocebus sabaeus, assembly GCF_047675955.1. Lineage (NCBI taxonomy): Eukaryota > Metazoa > Chordata > Mammalia > Primates > Cercopithecidae > Chlorocebus > Chlorocebus sabaeus. The sequence goes on along the minus strand of NC_132917.1, from coordinate 58,893,029 downwards.
CCCCTCCTGGGTTCAAGTGATTCTTGTGTCTCAGCCTCCCCAGTGGCTGGGATTACAGGCATCTGCCACCACACATGGCTGATTTTTGTATTTTCAGTAGAGACAGGGTTTCACCATGTTGCCCAGGCTGGTCTCAAATTCGTGACCTCAAATGATCTGCCCACCCCTCGGCCTCCCAAAGTGCTGGGTCTACAGGCATGAGCCACTTTGCCTGGCCTCATTCAGGTTTTCTTGTGTGCTTTGTTCTGTCTTGGAATATATGAGGGTTAAGAAATTAGGTCAAAAGTCTGCCAGCATACACCAAGCTGTGTGTACAGTGAAAGGAGAGCTGGCAAATGTCTACCATGGCATCTGCTTTAGAAAGGTGAAGATATCACTGCAGGTGTACACATCACGAATGGCATCCTTTCTTATCACTGGGTGCTGGAAACTCAGGTAACCAGGGAGGAGAAAGTATCTTCATTTCTCCCAAGTGTTATTTCTCCATCATCATGTTCAAAACCTTCTCTCAACTCTTTGAGTTCTTCCTTTACCGTGTTTCCTAAAAGACAAATGAAATTTAGACATACCTATGAAGTAATGTCCCCAGTAAGACAGATTTTTAAATGAATGAATTCCATATAATTTCTATTAAAAAATTGTCAGAACAAGAGACAGAAATTCAGAAATAACATGGGTTAAAAGAATTGCTTATGGTCTTCTTAAAAAAAAACAAAGTCACTATTTGTTGTTACTAATATTCATGACTATCATTTAAAACTCTACATGTTTCAATAAAATCTAATTCAAGTCAATACTTCAATGACTTGTTTTCAATCAATGTACACTGACTAAAGTACCTAGTATGTCCAGTGGTTCACAAGTTCATTTCTTTATATCAAAAGAAGAAATAAAAAGTACATATCATTTGTCAATGACATCCTATAGAACTAAAATAGTGGTATTATACCACCATTTGTACAAGTATTTGTTATTATTTTTATAAGTGAATGAACTTTAGCCATCAATTAGGGAATACTTAAAGGGTAACAACCTCCAGGTAAGCTAACTAAACACGTATACCCTACTTTCTGTTTCAAGCCCAAGTTCCATTTTGTTCTCCCAATCTAGAGATTGGATCATAATGGTGAAGTATAGGGTCATAATGATGAAGAATTCTAATTATGTGATTTGGACTCTAGTTCTTCTACTCAGTCCCATGGTCCTTTCAGCCAGTTGTCAAACCGTTCTGTGCTTTAGTTTCACTTTCTGCAAAATTGGAATAACAAACAATTCCCATTTTTTGGAAGGGTTTATGTAAGTTATTCCCAGCAGGCACATAGAGTATTGCCTGGCACATGGTAAAATCACAGGAAATGCTGTCTAGTTGTACTGGAAGCACATGAGCCTTGGATGGCCTTGATTTACACTTAGCACTATATTTTCCTCATTTATTTATTCAGTCTATTTCCTAAATTTTAATCAATGTCAATAGGAAATTAAATTAATGATAAATTATCCATTTAAGTGTATGTGTTCTCCTTCTCCCTCCAATATTTCCACTATGTTTTTGTCTTCCATTAATGTGGCTAATTGTGAAGTGACTATGTTCATGATTACCTTATTTATCTGCCCATTTGATGTTTCTAGTGGGAGACACTAGACATTAAGAATGACACTAACTCTAATACCAACAGTATAGGAAACTGCCTGATTACAAAGTTTCCTTTTATTGCCTCCCTCTCATCTTCAGCTTACTTTCCTTTCTAACTGACCCTACTCACCCAACCCAGGCTACCAAAGATGAGCTCATGTGAAATGCAAAATGTCCAAGGTCCACCCTTGCTCCCCTTTTGCCAATCAGTGCTTATAAAACTCCTAGGGTAAGTTTCCTTATTTTTGACATGAGTTATTTGTCATAATCATCTTAGGAAAAGGAATAATTTCTCTTGCGACATCTATAGCATTTTCACAGTGTTACATCCAAACTGGCTTGATACAGTCTCAAGGGGATGACAGGACGTTTCTGTGGAGAGTCTTCTCAGAGGTGGGGATTTTGTTAGAGAGTCACATGCCCCACTTTGAGGCAATTGCCCCAGTTTTCACATTCTCTCTCTCCTGCGTTTCGGAGAAGAGATCGAACTTTCTCTTCCTCCAGGTCCCGGCTGATTGCCTGAACTGTGAGAGTGCTGCTTGAAATGACAAGGGAATGGGGTAGAATTGGAGTTATCCAAATAAAAAACATGTGGTATGAGGCTCACTATTCAATAATACGTATTCTACGAGGCCTCCCCAAGAGTCGTCAGGTTTTCAGCAGAATATTAGTTGGTTACTTAACACACTCTATTACCTTCACTTAAAGACTTTAAATCAGGAAGCTTTGCTTAATTTTACGAAGTAAGATACCAGAAAATGGAATCCCGCTTATTTTCAATTGGTAGGATAAGGAAAAGTCTCCTACAACAATGCTCTTTCTAGTCTGGAAGGAGATGCTATATCATGAATGTGTGTGTTTGGTCTGCTTAGTAAAGTATTCAAAGAATCATATAAAGTACACACTCTTCAGGTTTTTCAGTTGGGAAACATGAGAAATAGTTTTGTTTTCGTTTTGTTTTCATTTTCTCTGATCTCTAAAATGTATCACTTTGCATGTGAGAAACCCAAACAAAAGACAAAAATATCAGAAGTGTCTTGCTTCAAATTATATTGGTTTATAAATAAGTTTAGGATGATTTATTGAAAACAGGATTAAAATTTCTCTGTTTCACCTACTGCCAACACAACTTGCTTCTGCTGTGGCACATCCGAAGCAAAAAAATAAATGTTAGATGTGAGATTTATAAAAATGACATGGAGAAAAACAATGCGCTTAATAAATAATATATTATTATAAGGGAAACAGTGATTGAGTAATGGCACTCTAATGATTTTCCCCCAACAGCTAGCACACCTGCTCTGGCATTGTTTTTGTTCTGGTTTGTTTTCTCTGCTCAGCAGAACTACCTTACTGTGAGAACAGTCGTCATGAAGTTCTTTACAAAGGTGACTAAACTACCTTCTGCTAGGGTGTCAAACTGCCCCAAATTGGAAGATCAAATAAAATTCTGAATATGACACCTGGGTGTTGGAGTGAGCACATGTTGTGAAACACTACTGAATGGGGAGCTCAGACTGTCTTTGAGAAATCTTTACCAAGGCCCCCAGGGCCATTTTACAAATTGCCTTTCTAAATTTTACAATGTAAACAGCCCGGACTGGAATGAATGGACATGTGTAAAGAACTGTGAGGCAGCTCCTCTCTCTCCCTGGATTTCAATGATTGTTACAAAGATGAAGTTTCCAGTCATTCCTCCAACTCTGAATTGTCATTTGACCTATGCCAAATGTCATCAGTTTCTGGATTACCATTTATTTCTATCACATGAAAACAAATCCTCTGTCTTTATCCTAGAGATTAAATATAGGTAAGAGATATAAACATGGTTGAAAATGTACAAAGGAACAGTGATTAATATGTACAACAATTTTTGGTATTATTTGGTAAAACATCATTACTAATAAGTATATAAGAGCAGGTTTGGGGGTTGTAAATGCATTTCTTATATTTGTTATCTAATTTATATGCCATAATCGAATGTATTGTCATCTTGATGCCATTCATCCTTGAAGCACTGACATCTGCTATTCTAGAAAAGGCCATTTCACACAGTTCTCTATTATAATGCCTTAACTTCTGTTTCTGAATGAGATTCAATGGGATTTCTAGAGGAGGGGGAACAGAAGAACACCCATTTCTACTTTTCTGTCTTCTAAGTTAAGACATAGCAATGATTACACATTCTTTTTAAGGGAATAGGCTCAAATTTAAGGCAATGGAAATCAGTTGTAAAGCATAGTCAGTAATAATCTGTAATCTCAATTCCTGTGCAAAAACCACTTAAGATAATTTGGCCTACATTTACTAAGCAAAAATTAGACACTTTCTCACAACAGTGTCACGGCCTTGGAGTCACAAGACACTGAGTTCTTATATAGCCTTAGCTGTGACAGTATCTTCTGAAACTTCTTTCGGCTCTATCTTGAGAGGTAAGTCAAGTGTCTATTTGGAGGCAAGACCTTAGTTTTGTGTTTATTTTGCGTCTTGTCGTTTGAGTTAGGAACAATGTCAGAACAAACACAATGCCATTTTCAAATGAGTTAGCTGGTTTGTGGATGCTTTGTCCAGCATGGAATGTCTATGTACATTCATTCTTCGTCTGGCACCGTTCTTCGTCTCAGGAGCTGTACTTGAAGTGTCTGCAAATGGTAAATTACCATCTGATGTGTGACACCACGGTTTATCATCTTACACTTGATTAAGTCAAGCAGGATATTGTTTATAATAAGATACAGATCTGTGTGGTTTAATTGGATAACCTTGTAAAGCACTTAGGTTAGGGTTTGTTGCATAGTAAGCTCTCAATAAAATTAGACTCTGGGTAATTGTCACGGAACTATCTTAGAGAAAAATGGCTTTAAAAGGCCTTCGCATCCAGGCTCTTGCCTCTGTGTGGTATCATACAGTGAATTACTTTCTCCAACTCTTCATTCTCTCATCTTAAACATTTACATGTCTGTCATGGCTTGGCCATATGACTTTCTTTGGTCAATCGGACCTTACAGGAATACTGGAGAGCAGAGCTGAAATATGCTTGTCGAATTGGTCTGCTATCTTGCACTTCTACCGTTGCCATGAGAAGAATATTCCCCAGATAATCACTCTCCCTTCAGTTTAGGCCTCAGAATGTGTATGACTGTTCCAGCCACCTCATGCACATCATTTTTGTGGCAATGGCTGATAGATACTGTAAGTATAAACTATTATTTGCCATTAATGTGTGAGGCATCCAAAACCCTAAAGGGTAAGTGTATTAATTTTCTAGAGCTGCCATAACAAAGTATCATCCATTGAAGGGCTTAAGCAATATAAATTTATTTTCTCACAATTCTGCAGTCTAGAAGGCCAAGATCAAGTTGTTGGAAGGGTTGGTTTGTTCTGAGGTCCATGTGGTAAAGATCTATCCCAGGAAACTCTCCTTGACTTATAGATAGTTATCTTCTCTCTGTGCCTTCAAATGTTCCTCCCTCCCTGCATTTGTCTGTGCCCTGATTTTCTCTTCTTTTAAGGACACCAGTCATATTGGATTAGGGCCCATCTTAGTGACTTCATTTTAACTAACTTGTTAAAGACTCTATCTCCAAATACAGTGACATTTTGAGGTACAGCAGGTTAGAACTTCAACACATGGATTTTGAGGAGACGAAATTCAGTCCATAACAGTAAGTGATGTACAAGTTCTCTACCAATACAGGGAAATACAACCCACTTTGTCTGCTACCTTTCAATTTCAATCTTGGGGTAGCAATATTTTCAAGGGCCCTAGAATTCACTCTTCTCCACAAGTCAATATCTGTATGTTTCAGTGACCTAATGCTACACGCCTGGAAATTTAGGCCTGAGCTCATTTCAGTGAGCAGATGCTGGACATCTCTCTCTCATGATGCCATTGACATTTCAGGAACTGTAGGGCATTGCATTCTGGCTCTGAGGGATCATTCTGGACCTACCACTTTTGTCATCAATTAAACAGCAACAGACAAAGCATTAAAGTAAGTTGCCTAAATTGAAAAGGAATGTATCTGTCAATTAATCAGCATATAACTAGGCAAATGTGTATGAAAATATTCCTGTATGGTGGAACGCTCAAATGGTAAAGAGAAAACTTTCAAGTAGTACTAGAAAATGCCTTCAGACAAATAAAATCTGTTGTATACTGTGCCTGACTTGGGATGGATGCCTTGGAGAAGTTGCCATGTGCACAGTTCGTCTTTGGCCAACCTGACTTATCAAGTTCATCAGGAACCCTATCTTCATCATTCAAGCTCTGCCACCTCAATCATGTTTTCTGATGTTCTATAACCATTCCCATTCTTACTCGTTACCCTAGTAGCTTTTCCTGCAGTTTTTTTTTTTTTTTTTTTCCTTTCTATGGTCTCTAGGACTCCTCTGTGACTTCATTAATAAAAACATTTCCATTGAGCAAAACATATCACACAAAGAAAGAAAGTGAGAAAAGAAAGAAAGAGAGAAAGAGAGAAAGGAAGGAAGGAAGGAAGGAAGGAAGGAAGGAAGGAAGGAAGGAAGGAAGGAAGGAAGGAAGGAAGGAAGGAAGGAAGGAAGGGAGAAAGAGAGAGAGAAAGAAAGAAAAGAGAGAGAGAAAGAAAAGAAAAGAGAGAGAGAAAGAAATGAAGGAAGAAAAGAAGGCAGAAGGAAGGAAGGAAGGAAGGAAGGAAGGAAGGAAGGAAGGAAGGAAGGAAGGAAGGAAGGAAGGAAGAAAGGAAGGAAGGAAAGAAGGAAGGAAAACAAATTCTTCACCTGACTTTGAAAACCTCTCCAAAATGGAAGATTCTTTCACGTCACTTCCCCCCACCAACACTAGTCTCTCATATAAGCCCCTCTCTGCACATGGACCTGGATTTTTGCTAAATTCATATACCTCTTAATGTTATCCAATTCACTGCTTTCACACATACTGTTTCCCTATGTAAAGTGACGTCTGTCATCCTTTCCACCTGTGCTAATATTATTCTGTGTCAAAGTACAGCCTAAGAAGCTTCTAAACCCTTCCTGTTCACCCAGCAGACATGCTCACTCTCCACCCCCTTTTTCCAACCCTTAGAGCCTTTATCTCTCTCGGACCTTTATCATGCATTATAACATAAAGTTATTTATCTTTTTAACAAATACATTTTCTCTTCCAAATGATATTATTAGTTCTTCACAATTAAGAGCTCATCTTTTCATTGATATCATTATTAACAATGAAAACAGTGTTATGTATGCAGCAGATTCTTCTTTAAAAATACATTGAATAATATATTTATTGAATGAATCAATGGCATCAACTCAATATATGCTTATTAATTGAATAATGAAATACGGAAGAAACAAAGCGAGTACGTATTGAATAAGCGAATCTCTGAAATCAAGCCTACAGACTGCCCAGATGTTCTCACCCATGGGGAAAGTTCCACAGTTCCAAATCACAGTTGGATGATATTTACACGGCTTAATACCATCTTTACTGAATTATCTCAAGTTTTCACTGATATCAGAAATAAATGTTTTTGTCATGCAGCCTAATTTATGTTTCTTGGCAAATATGAGCATTCTATTCATAATATGGCTATTTATAGTCATTTGTTTTGCTTTAATACAATTTAACTCAGAAGTACTGAATAGAGGGCATTCAAGTTTTTGATGGTTCAGTGAAATCAAACATATTTCAGAAGCAAATCTGGGCCAGAGGGCCTTATTTTGGAGATAAAACAGTGAGAGTATAGAAAGGTTAAATGATATGACCCAAGATGCACAGCTAATTGGCCAAAAGCTCTAGTCTAGAATAGAGATTCTTTCAGTCCCTAGACTATATTCTTCACCACCTCCTGCTACCACTATTGGTGAAATAATTAAAAGACAATCTGCAATATGACCATTTTCTTCAAAGTAATATTTTAATGCTATTCTCCGCACATCGACTATTCACATGCTATAGATTATCGCATAATCTATATTATGCTGTGTATAGAAGAAGTTTAATTTCCAGCACCATAAGGAAGTCTTTGTAGTGGTTTCCCTCAACTAAGACAGGATAGAAATTGGTATAAATGTGTGATCCAGGACCAGGGAAGCACAGGACACCCAAGTTGAGCTAAAACTAGTGAAGGGACACCAACCACGCAAATGCAGAAGTGGCCAAGCTGAAATGAACCACAGTCACCTAATATTTGCTTTGTAACTGAAGATCCTTAAGTGGATATCCCTCCTTACTCAAAAGCTTTTGTTCATACCATGTGCTATTAACTAAATGTCTGTAGAACCCTAAAATTCGTATGTTGAAGCCCTAATTCTCAGTGTGATGGTATTTGAAAGCAGGGGCTTTGGGAGGTAATTAAGTTTAGACAAGGTCAAGAGGGTGGAGCTCCTATAACGAGCTTAATATCCTATAAAAAGAAGATACACACAATCTCTTTCTATTTCTCTCTTTCTCTCTCCCTCCACAGGAAGGCTCCAAAGAAAGGCCACATGAGGACATAAGAAGAGATGGCATCTGCAAGTCAGGAATAGACTCTCACTAAGAACCAAATGCACTGGCACCTTGATCTTGGGCTTTCCAGCCTCCAGAGCTGTGAAAAATACGTGTCTGTTGTTTAACTCACTCAATTTATGGTATTTTGTTTTAACAGTACAGAAAGACTAAGATAGTAACTGGTACCAAGAAAGTGGGGTGCTGCTATAACAAATACCTAGAAATGTGGAAATGGCTTTGGAACTGGGTAATGGGTGGAGACTAAAAGAGTTTTAAGATGCAAGCTAGAAAAAGCTAGGATTCCCATAAAGGGCAGTTAGGGATGATTCTAATGAGACTTAGAAAAGAGAAGAGCTGCAGAGAGCGCGTCTATCTTCTTGGGGGATATCTAAATAATTGTGAATGGAATGTTGGCATAAATACAGACAATAATGGCCATTTTGGTAAAGTCTTAGGTAGAAATGAGAAACGTTATTGGAAACTGGAGGAAAGGCAACTTTTGGTTTTTAAAAAATAATACTTGACTGAATTGCATTTGTGTTCTAAAGTTTTGAGGAAGGTAGAACTTCCAAGCAATGAAATTAGATATTTAGCTGAGAATATTTCCAAGAGAAGTGTTGAAGGAGTGGCCCAGTTCCCCCTGACTACTTATAGTAAAATGCAAGAAGACAGAAATAAATTGAAGAAGGAATTGTTAAGCAAAGATAAACCAGAACTTAAAGATTAGAAAATTCTCAGCCCATCTGTATTGTACAGAACGCTAAGCATGTGGTAGAGCAACCACTTGATAAGAGGATTAATATGGGTAGGAACCATGGACCTAATCAGCCACCCCAGCAGGAACGATGCTAATTTGAATGTAAGAGGACAGAGATGAGACTAAATGAAGGAAAGCTGTCACACTTTTTACATCCTACAGGACTAGACCAGAGAGCTATTTGGCTGTCAACATTATTCTTCAAGGAAATAGAAGGATGACCCTGAAGGTGATTCAGAAATCATCAGAGCTGCCTCCTTGCTTTCAAAGAAGCAGGAAGGGCAAATGCCTTCACTTCAACAGCCAGATTGCAGCATCCTGGAGCAGTAAAGGGGGGCCCACCAAGATATTTTGGAGCATGGCTCTTCACAAACCCCAGCTGGCAGAACCACCCACCCCAGCGAGTCTGGAAGGCAGGACTGCTGCTCCAGTTGGTCCAGTAGGCAGGAAATCATTTTAAAGAAGATTATTACTGAGTCTTAAGATTTCGTGGAATTTGCCTTGCTAAGTTTTGGACTTGCTTGGGATCCATCATTCTTTCTTCGTTCAGATTTCTCCCTTTTTGAAGGGAAATGTCTATCCTATGCATGTCCTATCATTGTATTTTAGGAACACATAATTTTTCTGGTTTCACAGGATCACAGATAGAAAGGAATTTTGCTTCAGGATAAATGTATTTCTATTTTCATCTATATCTTATTTAGATAATATTTAGATAAAACTTTGGACTTTAGAGTTGATGCTGGATCAAGAGTTCTGGGGTACTTTGGATGGAATAAATGTATTTTGTATGCAGGAAGGACATTAATTTGGGGGATCAAGGGTATACTATTATGGACTGAATATTTGTATTCCCCAAAATGTTGAAATGTTGAAAACCTAATCCCCAGTGTGATGACATTTAGAGATGGGGCATTTGGGAAGTAATAGGATTAAATTAGGTTATGAAGGTGGGACCTTCATGATTGGATTAACACCCTTATAAAAAGAAGGAGACACAAAATCTCTCTCTCTCTCTCTCTCTCTCTCTCTTTCTCTCTCTCTCTCCCTCTCCCTCTCCTTCTCCCCCTCTCCCCCCTTCTCTCTTTCTCTCTCTTCAAGTGCATGCACCAGGGAAAGATCACATGAAGACATAATGAGAACACTGTATCTACAAATCAGGAAGAGAACCCTTACCAAGAACTGAATCCACTGGCACTTTGAACTTGGATTTTGCAGCCTCCAGAACTGTGAAAAATAAATGTGTATTGTCTAAGCCATCCAGTCTATGGTATTTTGTTATAGCAGGCTGAGAAAACTAAGAGACTAAGACACCCATTCAATACACCTTGACTCACCTGACTTTAAACTCATCTCAGTTCTGTGTTAAGAGGAGGGCTAGGCCAGGAGTGGTGGCTCACACCTGTAACCCCAGCACATCGGGAGGCCAAGCACATTGGGAGGCCAAGGAGGGAGGATCACTTGAGCTCAGGAGTTTGAGACCAGCCTGGATATTACAGCGAGACCTCTTCTTTACTAAAAATCGAAAAAAATAGCCAGGCATGGTGGTGTGCACCTGCAGTCCCAGCTACTCTGAGGGCTGAGTCAGGAGGATTGCTTGAGACTGGGAGATGGAGGGTGGAGTGAGCTACAATAGTGCCACTGTACTCCAGTCTGGGTGACAGAGAAAGACCCTGCTTCAAAAAATATATATAAATAATTAATTAACTTTTTATTTAAAATAAGAGGGTTAATAGCCTGGTTCTGCGATGTCACATATGTACCCATTCACAGTGGCCTTCTTACGACAATGACTTAATCTACTAGCACAGGTAGGCAAGAGATAAAAGCTTAGCTAATTAACAAAAAAATTCATTATTCACAATAGTTCAGATATGGAAAGAACTTAAGTGTCCATTGACAAGTGAATGTTAAAAAATATCTGTGCATATGTATATATACTTTATAAATAAATATGTATAATAGAATATATATGTTTCATATATATATACACAGTCATATATATATATGTGTGTGTGTATATATGTGTGTGTATATATATATACAGCCTTAAAAAAGAAGGTAACCTTGTCATTTTTTTCAACACGGATAAAACTGGAGGATATAATGATAAATGAAATAAACCAGACACAGAAAGACAAATACTACCTGACTTCACTTACATATGGAATCCAAAAAGTCAAACTCATGGAAACAGAATAGAAGGGTGGTTGCCAGGGGCCAGGGGTGGAAGGAAATGCGAGATGTTGGTCACAGGGTACATACCTTCAGTTATAAGATGAGTAAGTTCTGAGAGTCTAACGCACAGCAGGGCGATGACAGTGGACAATAATATATTGTATACTTGAAATTTGCTAAGAGAAAATCTTATGTATTCCACTACAAAAAAAAAGATAACTATGTGGGGCAATGAATATGTTAATTCGCTTGATTGTGGTGATCATTTCACAATGTATATGTATATCAAAATATGTTTTGATATGTAATTTAAATGTATACAATTTTTATTTGTTAATTATACCTCAATAAAGCTAGGGGAAAAGGATTGGATTCCAGGACCATTCTGCTATTAACTGTGTGTATTTGAGATTCTGCATTCAATCTACACATTTGTATCCAAAAATGGTTGGACTGGAGAAACACTTGCCATACAGTGTCCTCAGAAACCCTGGGGTCTCCCAGAGGTGCCTCTTGGCTTTATCAGCTAAGTTATCAGGTTAGGAATTCATGCCTCCCAACCCAACTTCCACCGGAGCTGTTCTGTTTTAATCCGCTATATACACCAGGATTCTGCATAATGCTTAACGGTGGGGGTGGGGGGGGTGGGGGCGGGGGGGAAGTCCTACTGTTAAAACAATAGCAACAAAACAGTATGTTTGAAATCCACTGGAGTAGGCCGGGCGCGGTGGCTCAAGCCTGTAATCCCAGCACTTTGGGAGGCCGAGACGGGCGGATCACGAGGTCAGGAGATCGAGACCATCCTGGCTAACACGGTGAAACCCCGTCTCTACTAAAAAAATAGAAAAAATTAGGCGGGCGCCTGTAGTCCCAGCTACTCGGGAGGCGGAGCTTGCAGTGAGCTGAGATCCGGCCACTACACTCCAGCCGGGGCGACAGAGCGAGTCTCCGTCTCAAAAAAAAAAAAAAAAAAAAAAAAAAAGAAATCCACTGGAGTAATTAATCTCAGGTGCTTGCTGGCTCCTTCTCTCTGTGAGATATTAGAGGATAGGATGGCCATTCTGGTGCCTTTCCAATCCTATCAGGCAGTTCTGATCTTGTCTGGATCAGTCTGTGTTATTGGGATCAGCCTGCATTATTGAAGCTACCTACCACACAGATTCTTAGAGGAGTCATTCTCCCCACTTTGAGGGCTTACTAGGCCATAGGCAATCCAGGATTCTAGATCCAATCAGAAAGATATGGATAAAATAATTTTTTTGCAATTTTCCCTATGACCTAAACCCACTGTGAATAAGTTCTGGGATGGTGTGAGGATCTGACTCAACAAATATTCATTTAACATCAAATATAGGCTACACATTAGCTTGGTACTGCTAGGTTTGAGCTGATATTTGTCATTGTGTTTTTGTTGGTGCTATTATTATTATTCATTGTTGTTGCTTTTCCATACTTAATTCAGAAACTCCAGTTTCTACAACTTCATAGAGTAAGAAAATGTAGGGGTTGATGTCCTTTCTCCTGCTCTACATATTTCCATTGAATTCTTCCAACCTCTATTTAGCACTAACTGAATGTCCAATACTGAGCTAGGTACAGAGATAAATAGAAGAAAAGTTTAAAAGATATGGTCCCTGTCTTCAAGGATTTAGAGTGTATCGAAGAGGAAAAAAAAAAAAAAAACTTCCACACACAACACCAGCAGGTAACAAAGGGAGAGTGCTAAATTAGCTACAACCACCTGCCAAAGGCATGGTACTGACACTAAATCTGCTTGGCAGTTTGAAAATGGCAAGATCAAAGAGAGCTGGAGTTTTGGGGTCAGGGGTGGGGTTTGATCTGCTTATTGAAGGGCTAGAAAGATTTGGACATAAAGAGAGAATGGCTCCTTATAGGAAAAGGGGAAAAATCAGAAGACAAGCACAAGGGGCCCTAAGGAGACTGGCTGCCTGGGAGCAAAAGTTTACTATGTCAAAGAGCCTAGACACCTAGCCATCACGTTAGTGGAGGTTGCTGGTCAAGTGACTTCTCTGTCCTGGATCTCAACTCATCATTTGCCAATGAAAATTAGCTCCCAGGCTCCTATTTATTTTAAAGATGCATCTCCATTTAAATGTGTTTAATGCTTGCAACGTGCTCAGTGTTCACTACCTGTGAGAGAGGCACACATTATTATTACCATAATCATCGTTTGCCACCTGCTTGCCTCACTTGAACCCATTACTTATGGCATCCCTCTCCCAGGAGGAACCCTTCGTCACCTCCCAGGTTCATATACCTGCTCTTTGGGAGATAAATTTACTAAATTATAAATTTTACAGTGATCCCTTTCAAATGCTTGGGGAACTTGAAAGGGACAGTGGTATTTGACTTGGATTCCTTTCTTTGAGAAGCTGAGGTGTTTGAGAGTGGGTCAGTGTCCTTTCAAAGTCAGTAAAAGAAAACATCCCACAGAGTGACTTAGGAAACATAAGATCCAAAATATCTTCCAAAGTAGGGGTCTTCCCACAAGAGAACAATCTTCCACATTTTCCTGTTTCTCCCACGTTCTCTTTTTCTTGCGCTAGCAATGATAATCTGGGAAAAAATACACATTCTAAGGGAGAAATCCTGCCAAGCTTGTTAATCTCATGCAGATGTGATGATACTTTTACTATGTTGTAATATGGCTTCTTAAAAAACAAGTCGGAAGGAGGGGGGAAAAGCCCACCAAAAAACAACAAATATTCACCAACCCATATGGTCAGTAATTGCTGTTTAATAGTCCTCCTATTACAAACCTAAGAGGCAGCAGTCTGAATTACCAGTAGAGTATTAATAAACAGGAATGAGTTAATAGTGCATAAAGACCTTCTAGTAGAACAGTGGGGGAGTTGAATATTCTTTTCTTCAGTCAGCTGTAAGTAATTACTGCATGGTGTGCTTCTGACTATTACCATAACAGAGCAATTGGACGTGAAGAATGGATAATAGTATGGACATGGAGGTATTTTTAGAATATCAGCAGTGAAGCAGGTAACTGGCCTACTCCAGTAGAAACCTTTAAATAAGTTTCGAAGACTTATTTTTTTTCCTTATGACATTTAGCCATGGTAGAATTTTAAAAAGATCAATCTAATACATTATTTAAAATAACTTTACAAAGAGGATGCCTGTGATATGTAAATAAGAAGGCAAGAAGGGAGGAAGGAAAAGCCTAAAAAGCCCAGGCGGACACGAGGCATGAGCCGACGTTACTGTAACTACATAATCACAGGTTCCCTCCTGCTCCTCGGAGACACAGCCTTCCTCTGCCTGGATGCCCAATCTGCTTGACTGGCTCCCACTGGCTGCTCAGGTGAAAGTGAAAATATTCAAATTAGAGCTGTAACTATGATTGCTGGAGTTGTGGGTTTTCTAAAATTGAGTTAGTCATCCTCAGTGATTTAATGATGCATATCATTTATTTTAAAATATTATTACAGGGGCATTGACTGAGCTGCGGCTCCTTTTTCAAGGGACTGTCCATTATGCAATGCGGCAGGGTATGTCATGGATGGCGGCAGGCTGAGATATTGTCTAACAGCACAACATATGTTCTCAGATGAAAACAGCTTGAGACTTTGATTCAGAAAGCGGTAATTTTGTAAATGCACACAAATATCATTTAAGGAATATTTTGATTTTTTTTTTTCAGGGTATAGGTCCTTTTCCTGCCTCCTGGCTGCACAGGCCGAAGCTGATTTTTCAATTTGCAGGTTTGTTAAGCATCATGGAATGTTTTGGTTCTCAATCAAGAATATTCTTCCCAAGTGGTTCCAAAGTCCTACGCTTGAAAATAAACGCGTGTCCTCTTTGTCTCCTAGCAGCATGTGTTCCAATGTACAATAGCAGCACAGGACGGAGCAAGGCATTGCCTTTGATTGAACCACCCTATAGGTTTTTAACCTGCCACTCTCAGGGGCTGCAAGCTTTCTTAAAGCCAGGCGGCATGCTCTCTTCTTTGGGCGGTGCTGGCAGCTGGAGTCCAACAGGGGTGGTTAGGAGCCAGGACCCAAGTCCTCCTCCTGGCAGGATTCCTGTCTTACGTTGTGCACAGGAGCTGAACAGAGGATAAGCCACCCCAGTGCTAATGACCTCAGAGTCCTACCTGAAAAGAAGAAGCACAACCTATGGGACAGATGGCAATGCTTAACTGATCTCTGCCCACCCCTTTGAAGTCCTCTGACAAAAAATTGTGTGTGAAATAAACACTGTCACACTTATTTTTCCTGGAAAAAAACGCATTATTGTGTCTGAGCTCCACCAGCCAGTATATTCTGATTCATCTAGACACAACCCCTTGCTTGTTAAAAGATGCTGCAGTGTAAATGTACAGCTGTGTATTTCACCTGTTGAGCTGGTGATTCTTAATAGAAGTCAAGGGCACACCTGTAGAGGCGTTATGGCGACCCAGGGAGAGCCGCAGTTTCTCTATGCTGCTGGTTTAGGTTTTCTTCTTCCCATGTTTTTGAAAATAGAGTAGTTCTCTTTTCCAAAAATCTACAGAAAGATGACAAAAGAAAATCTGGCTAATTAAACGCCAATTTTAAACAAAATTTTTCACATTGAACAAAGATCAAAGGTCATTTCTAGAAAGTGATCATGACCTCTTATTTTAGGGCATTTTAGTGTTTAGAGCATCGTGTTTCTAATTCAGTAAAATTTTGAGATTTGTACAACTCTCTTTCCATGTGACCACACTATTTATGGTGATCAGTATGTCCCATTTAAATATATTCTGCATTTCCTATTAATCATGAAGTTCCCAAAGGCATGGGATGGACCTCTGGGTTTTATCCCCAGAGTTGACACCCTATCCAAAGGACCAGTACAAAAACTTCCCTAGGAAATGACACCACCAACAACCAGAACTGTTACTGTTTCATATCTAGAGAACCTTCTTGGGAGTAGAGAACAAGATGATTCTGCTGAGTGAAACAAAGAGGGAGAAGGGGGTCTCCAACGCCTTTATATTTCCATTTAGTTCCAAGAAGCCCAGGGAAAAATACCTGGAATTGTTAAAACGCTGAGCAGTTTCAGAGGTCACCAATTTATATCTTGAGTATTTCAGTTGGCAACTCTCTAGTCAAGAATTCTTAGTATTTTCAGGTGTTCCACTGAAACGGCTTAGCAGGCCAACACTCCAAAAAAGAACCAGTGAAAAGGTAAATTATTTGGAGTCGATTACACAACTCAACCATTATAAAACTTTCCAGAGTGGTTGAATTCAGCTACCCCATTCATGGGCTATCATGACAACCATTAGGACTCACAAAAATCATATTTTTTTTCTTCAACATTTGGTAAATAATCCTCTGAAATGTCCACTTATATAATATTGGAAATAACAACGATAATAAAAGGTCTAAATAATTTGGCCTCTACTTCCTCGTTGGTTTCATCTCCCACCATCCTCTCTGTGGTTTTATTTCAGTTCTTCCATCACCCTGAGCTTATCTCTGCATATAGGTCTTTACATTGTCTGTTTCCTCTGCCTAGAATACTTTCAATCTCTGTTAAAATGTCACCTCAACAAACTATTCTTAGTGGTTTTCCAAACATTCCCTAAACCTGCTTTATTTTCTTCACAGAATTTATACTAGCTGATGTTTTCTTGTTTGTATATATGCTAGATTGAACTATTTTTAAGTCTTGACTCCTTCATGCTATAATATACATATCATTTGACATGTAACTGTGAGTAGAAAATATTCCTACCTTATTGCAATTAGGCTTAGTCATGTGACTTGCACTGGTATATTAAATGTTGGTAGTCATCATGAGATTAGGCTTCAAATATGTCATGTATCTTGCTTGGATTCTGGTGCTTCTGCCTTTCCCGATTAGAGAAAAAGACCCTAGATAGTTCTTGAAGAAAAGTGAACAGAGTCTTAGGACAAATCTGAACCTAATCTGAGTCTTGGAGCCAAGTCTCCCTATGACCTAAAGTAGTGCTGCTTCAACCAACCCATGGGACCATTAGCAAGGAAATAAACACTTGCTTATGCCACTGAGTTTTGGGTTTGAGTGTGAGGTTTGCTATACATTATTATTGTGGCAATTGCTAGTTAAACTCTACCAAAAATGGGCTTCTGCTGCCAAAAAATATCAAAACGTGTCATTAGTTTGGGATCACATGGTAAGAAAAGAAGAAACTATTATTTAAAAAGTAATAGAAAGCTAGAAAAATGAAAACCCATATTATACACTACCAAAACATTTGATAAAACTGTTGACTACAATAATCTGGAAGGCAGAAAGTGTACTAACTGTACTCGTAGCTTTGAGCTGGGAAGTTTTGGGGGCAAAATATTTATAGTATGAATTGGCTGTTGTCTGCATTTAATAAGTTACTACAAGAAAAATATAAGCTTAGAAAAGAATTGATTGACTTGCAAATAAGATTGAGGGAAACTGAGAGAACCCCCAAATTCTGGAAATTATCAGTTTGAAAATTAAACCATTTCTCTCTACAGAGAACATTGTCATTAGAACATCACCATAAGATAAAGATAAAATCAAGAAAATAGTTGTCATAGCCATTGGTAAGATTCCTGAAAAAAGGGTGGAGTGTGGTGGCTCACACCTGTAATCCCAGCACTCTGGGAGGCCAAGGTGGGCGGATTGCCTGAGCTCAGGAGTTCGAGAGCAGCCTGGGCAACACGGTGAAAACCCATCTCTACTAAAACACAAAAAATTAGCCAGGAGTGGCGGTGTGTGCCTGCAGCCCCAGCTACTTGGGAGGCTGAGGCAGGAGAATTGCTTGAACCCAGGAGGTGGGCCGAGATCGTGCCACTGCACTCTAGCCTGGCCGACAGAGTGATACTCCATCTCAAAAAAAAAAAAAAAAAAAAAAGAAAAGAAAAGAAAAAAGAAAAAATTCCTGAAAAGATTAAGGAGACTGAGGGTGGCGCATCTTATAGATGCCTAATACATGCAAATTACCTACTTATATCTAGAAAGGAACCTGTCTCTAAAATAATTATGGTTGAGGCATTTGGCACATAGTAATTGACTGGAAGCAAACAGAAAGCTCACAGAGTTTTTGAGAGAGCTGTATTGGCAAGATTACCACCAGCCTGGATTTTTAAAAATTATGTCTATTTGAAATATATAAGAATCTCTGAAACCCCAAGATTTTACAGACAGGAAGCAGGTTGAGAAATCCGTTCAGCTACCAAGAAGGCATATTCTCCTCTACTCATCAGAAAGCCAAAAATGAGAAAGAAGGAGTTCCAAGATAAGAACAAAGACTCATGTACAACAGTAGACTGGGGATAAACTCCCAGGTATAGAAAGAGGGCTTAACCAAAATATATACCAGCATCTTTGTAGGAGACACTGGCAAAATTTGTTCAGCAGAGTTTCAAAATTTCTATATACTAGTTATTCTATGTTTCTCCCAATTGTCTCCGTGTTGAATGCAGCTGTTTGTTTGTTCTGTTTGTATTCCAGCATGGGACATTAGATGTGTGGGGGCAGATAACACATCTTTTCAGTTCATAGAGGTCCAGATCAAGAGAAGTTCCATCCAGACCCAACATGGATCATGAGATCCTGGACTTTGAACTCAATGCCATAATTGGGTGAGACTTTGTGGGTTTCTTGGAATGGTAGTTAATATGTCTCAGGTGCAGAAGGAACATGAATTGTGAACAAGAGAGACAACTGTGACTGATTTGTGTTATTATTAACACTTTTAATCTTCGTTCTCTTTCTGTTATAAAATTACACATTACCCTTTTTCCTATGTAACTTGCAGTTTTCTCCACTATGTGTGAAAAATACTCCCTTGATCCACTCATGTTGGGCTTGGCATGTGAATTGTCTGAGTTAATGAAATGTTAGTAAATGTGACAGAAGCAGAGATTTAGACTTGCTGCCATGATCCGGCTTGTTCTCTTGCACTCCTACAGTTCCCCACAAGAAGAACATGCTCCAGATAACTGGTCAAGGGAGACTGAAGAAACGAGAGGAGCAGATCTGATCCAGCTGATGGTTTAGAGCCAAGAGAAGCAAAACTCTGCTAGGGTCAGTCCCCTTCTAGTTGCCCCACAGAACTGTTATTGAGATGAATGTTTGGTGTTGCAATTCAGAGATTTAGATTTGTTTGTTTCATAGCATTATTGTAGTATAAATGCTAATTGAAACCATTTATGTTTGTTTATTGCCTACTCCCTCATGAGAATGTAACTGTCTATTTAACAAAGGAAGACTTCAAGACTAGCTTGGGCAACACAGTGAGACCCCATCTTTACAAAAACTAAATTAAAAAAAGAATTAGCTGGGTGCGGTGGCACTCAACCTGTAGCCCCAGCTACTCAGGAGGCTGAGGTAGGAGGATCACTTGAGCCCAGGAGATCAAGGCAGCAATGAGCCATGATTGCATCATTGCACTCCAGTCTAGGTGGAAGAGTGATATCCTGCCTCAAAAATAAATAAATAAATAAAAATAAATAAGGAACTTTTTAAACTTTGTTCATTTACGCATTCCAGTGGATAGAAACATTCTTGGTGTACAGTCATTGAATAAGTATTTTAAAAATGAAAAATGTAATATATAGTAAAAAAAACCTACCAATTAAACATTAACAATGTATTAGAACTCTGTTTGGGCATATCATTTACTGAAAATAACGTTAAATTTATAGTGGGTAAAGAAGAACGGCAAAAACAACAAAAAACAAAAAGAGAAGAATGTTATACCTAAAAGAAAATAAGCGATTTGAATTTATTTACAAGAAAGCATTAAAGATATGCTGGGGTGATGTCACAGATAATCCGGTGTAGAGACCACTGGACTGACTGGCATAGTGAGTGCACTGGGTTGAGAAAAGTGCACCACTGTTGGAATAGTGATCGTGTCATCTCTGTATCTGCAGTTCCAGAACAGAGTAGGCTCTGAATACATGTATGTTGAAATAAATTGACTTTCAGAGCTCAGAGATGCTTTTTTTCTTTTCTTTTCTTTTTTTGTGGTTTGAAAGAGCAGAAAGTTTAATAGGCAAGAAAGAAAAAGCTCCCCGTACAAAAACAGGGAGGGGGGCCCCAAGCGGAGAGAGAAAATCCCCTTATAGATGCTTTTATACCGTTCTTGGCTATTGGATATGGAAGATATTAAATGATATTGGCAAATAATGCAGGCTTTTGCCTAAGGCTTCGCTCAGCAGAAGACTATCTGACTTGGGAGGAGCTTAGTTATGCCTTTAGGGTCAACCTTGGAGAACATGGGGATATCTGTTGTCTTTCCGCAGATGAAAAGGCAGGAATTGTACAGATACTCTTATCAGAACTCATGTTTTAGCCTTTTGTATTCTCTAAGTCAACCCATTTTAGTTTCCTATTCTTCATTAGCGATTCTTTCCTTTAACCCAAATGTTGTATCCTTCATTTAGCAATTCAACTGAACGGTTTATTTGCCATCTACCATTACCCAGCCCCTATTATGGACTACATATTATGTTAAATTCTGGGAACTTAATGTCTGAAAAAGACAGTTCTTCTACCGAGGTGACTATTGAAGAAATAAAGGCAAATAATCTGATTGTGTGGTTTTAAAGTGCTACAATTAGAACTTCATTATAACACAAAACCAGAATATCCAAATGATACCAAGGGGCCAACAAAAATTGAATTTGAAGTATATGGAGGAGGGATAATGGGGTGAAAGAAATTACCCCGACCATGTTTTTGTTGATATTTATAGGAAAGGTATCTCCATCATATAAAAATAAATACCTGTATCAGCGCAACCCTGAAAAAAAGTTACATAGCTGACCAGATATGCACTCCACTACTAATGGAAAAGGAAAAAGAGGAGTTTGTAGAGTCCCCAAAGACTGTTTTCTGGCGTGTGGTATGTATACCTTACCACATTTTCAAGAAAACTGATGAAATGAGAAGGAAACACTAAATAGCAATTATTCTGGGAAGGAGGGAAAAGCAAAATCTACTGATTGAAGCAGTTTGTACACTTGTTGAAAGCAAGTATCTGTTGTTGGTAGTGGGTTTTGTTTTTTTTTTTTGAAAGGCACTTGAAGTCAGTAAAGAGAGATTTAAAAGCAAAAGCCAGTGGAAAAAAGTCTGAAATGTAAAAACAAGACCAAACTCTATAATTAAAAAAAAATAAAAATAAAAAAAAACAAGGTGGAATTTGGTCTGACATAGTGAAGGTATGAAAGGAGAAAAGATCATTAGATTCTGGAGCACTTCAAACATTCAAAAAAAAATTCTTGTGGGTTGATTGATGAGACAAGATAAGGTGCTCTGAGGCCAATGGTTAAAGAGTTTATGTAGTCCATTTAAAAGTTTTCTAACTTAGTTGAGGGCATTTTTTAAGATGGGTGAAAAATGTTTGCTTAAATTTGTGAACTAGGTGTAAATTCCAAAAATGTGTTTATTTTATGCCTGATACTTTTGTTGTTGTTGTTGTTTGTTTGTTTGTTTGAGACAGTTTCACTCCTGTGGCCCAGGCTGGAGAGAAGTGGAGCGATCTTGGCTCACTGCAACCTCCACCTCCCAGTTTCAAGCGATTCTCCTGCCTTAGCCTCTTGAGTATCTGGGATTACTGACACCCACTACCACACTCAGCTAATCTTTGTGTTTTTGGCAGAGGCGGGGTTTCACCACGTTGGACAGGCTGGTCTCCAACTCCTGACCTCAAGTGATCCACCCTCCTCGGTCTCCCAAAGTGCTGGGATTAGTTTGTACCAAACTGGCAGATGTGACCCACCGCACCCGGCTGCCTGATACTTTTTAACTTTTCATATATATTGAAATTGAATTGCTCCAATAACATATCAAGTTAGTCTTTTAGTGATATTTGTTTTCCCTTCTTTTTTTTAATTGATACATAATCGTTGTACATGTTGATGTAGTACATGTGATATTTTGACAAATCCATACAATGTGTAATAATCAAATCTGGTAACTGGGATATCCATCACTTCATACTATAATCTTTCCTTTGTGTCAGGAATGTTCCAAAAGTTCTCTTCTATCCATTTGAAATACACAATAAATTATTGTTAACTATAGTCACTCTACTGTGTTATTGAACACTAGAACTTATTCCTTCCATTTAACTGTATTTTTGTACCCGTCTACCAAATTCTCTTCATCCTGCTCTCCCCTCTGCCCTTCCTAGCCTCTGGTAATCACCATTCTACTCTCTACTGCCATGAGATCAATTTTTAGCTCCCACATATGAGTGAGAATCTGCGATATTTATCTTTCTCTGTCTGGCTTATTTCACTTAACATAATGTCCTCCAGTTCCATTCACATTGCTGCACACGACAGGATTTCATTTTTTAAAAATTACTAAATAGTGTTTCATCATGTATACATGCCAAATTTTTAAATCTATTCATCTATTGATAGACATTTAGGTTGATTCTTTATCTTGGCTATAATGAAGGTGCTGCATTAAACATAGGAATTCAGATATCTCTTCAATACACTGATTTTCTTTCTTTTAGATATATACCCAGAAGTGGGATTTCTGGATTATGTAGTGATTCTAGTTTCAGTTTCCTAAGGAGCCTCCATAATGTTTTCCATAATGGTTGTAGTAATTTACATTACCATCAGCAGTGTGCACGAGTTCACTTTTCTCTGCATCCTGACCAGCATCTGTTATTTTCTGTCTTTTTGATAATAGCCATTTTTTAACTATGATAAGATGAGATCTCATTGTGGTTTTGATTCATATATTCATGATGATTAGTGATGCTGACCATTTTTTTTTCCTATACCTGTTGGCCATTTGTATGTCTTCTTTTGATAAATGTCGATTCAGATCATTTGCTTATTGAATTATTTGGTTTATTTAGTACTGAGTTGATTTCCTTATGTATTTTTGTTGTTGGATAGATAGTTTGCAAATACTTTCTCCCATTCTATAGGTTATCTCTTCACTATGTTGATTGTTTCCTTTACTGTGCTAAAGGTTTTTTTAGCTTGACGTGATCCCTTTTCTCTGATTTTGCTTATGTTGCCTGTGCTTTTGAGGTTTTACTCAAAAAATCTTTGTCCAGATTCTCCAATGTTTTCTTCTAGTAGTTTTATTGTTTCAGATCTTACCTTTAAGTCTTTAATGAATTTTGATTTTATTTTTTGTATGGTGAGATGATCTAGTTTCATTCTTCTGCATATAGTTACCCAGTTTTGGGGGGGCACCATTTACTGAAGAGTCTCTCCTTTACCCAATATATGTTTTTGGTGCCTTTGTCAAAAATGAGTTGGCTGTAAATGCATGGATTCATTTTTGGGTTCTCTATTCTTTTCCATTGGTCCATGTGACTGCTTTTATGCCAGTATCATGCTGTTTTGATTACTATCACTTTGTGATATGTTTATAAGTCAGGTACTGTGATGTCTCTAGCTTTATTATTTTTGTTCAATATTACCTTGCCTATTCAAGGCTTTTTATGGTTCTATATTAATTTTATGATTCTTTTTTATTTCTGTGAAGAATGTCATTGGTATTTTGATAGAGATTGCATTGACTCTGTAGATTGCTTTAAGTAGTATGGGCATTTTAACAATATTAGTTCTTCCAATCCATGAATATGGGATGTTTTTCATTTTTATGTCCTCTTTAATTTTTTTCATCAGTGTTTTATAGCTTTCTTTGCAGAGATCTTTCACTTCTTTTGTTAAAATTTTCATTCTCTCTTTATTATTCCACTCCAGTTATTCTTCCTGCTGTCCAGGAGGCCTATGCAGATGCAACTTTCTAGTAGAAAATCTTATTCTAATATTTCCTAAAAGGAACTTGTTTCTCATGTATGTATATATCTTTGGTGAAAAAGACAATTTTAGTAGGAGAGCTTGTGATCTAGACAACTTTTCTTTCAAGGGACACATTAATAAGGAATCTACCATTTTTAAAATTAACTTAGATATAAATTATAAAAAGTCATAGACAATTCCCTCCCAACCACAAATTCTAACAGACAAACTATAAGTAATTTTATAATTCTGCTGACTGAAGCCAAAGACAAATCAAAGAAAGGTACACATAGGTAGATGCCATGATGATATACTCTTCTTTATTTTTAGTATTTTAAATCATCACCACACTTCATAATTGTTATTTTCTACTCTCTTCCTTTGGGTCTTTTTAGTCATCTTTGCTTTTTTGTGTGTGCAAGAAAATAAAATGTAGGTGAAAATAAATAGGGAGGAGAAAAATACCTTAAATAGAAATTGCCTAGTTGAAAGTAACTTGTATTGTTACATACATGGTTGTATTTGATCTTTAAAGCAAATTTGGTAGGATAGGGAAGAGAGGTAGCTCACCAGAGCAGACAAGATGATGGTCTTTTAGTGATAAATGATGGATTAGAGGGCCGGACGCAGTCGCTTACGCCTATAATCCCAGCACTTTGGGAAACCAAGGTGGACAGATCATGAGGTCCGGAATTCAAGACTAGCCTGACCAATATGGTGAAACTCTGTCTTTAAAAATACAAAAATCAGCTGGGTGTGGTGGCATGTGCCTGTAATCCCAGCTATTCAGGAGGCTAAGGCAGGAGAATCACTTGAAACCAGGAGGTGGAGGTTGGAGTGGAGCCAAGATTGCACCACTGCACTTCAGCTTGGGAGACAAAGCAAGATTCCGTCTCCAAAAAACAAAAAAAACAAAAAAAAAAAACAAAAAACAAAACCAAAAGAAAACAAACAAACAAAAAGATGGATTAGAATTCCACTCCACTGTATGGCTCAGTTTGCATCACTCCCTGTATAACAGGCATAATAATGCCTACCTCATAGGTTTGCTGTGGGGATTAAGTGAAAGAAAATAAAAGTCTTGGTACACAGGACTGAATAAATAAGTCTACATATAGCAGCTAGGGTTAGTATTACAAAGATGTGACTATCTTTTTCCGCTTGCCACTTGAGAAACTGAGATAGAAAGAAGTTAACAGACATGCGTATCCAGAAGCATGCCTAACCATGCTTCCAACCACACTGAGAATACATTGTTTTAGCTTTTAACCTTCAGAGGCAAGCTGTGTTTAGCACTTCTAATGAGAAAACAAATAAAATTACCTTAGAAAAATATATACTGATGTCATTTTAATGAAATGGCTAAATATCTTTAAAACAAATGTGTCAATCCAGTTGCAATATTTCAAAAATGCAGAGTCACAGTCTAAGCACTGGCAAAGCCTTGAAAAGTCAAACTCTATACAGTGGCCTGTAGTGGTCTCTCCCACCCTATCCTCATCTTGCTAGCCAACTCTTGCCTTACCTTAATGACATAATTAAATGGCTATAAAGTTCCATAACTTTTGCTCCTTTAATTAACTGGAGGAAAACCTCTTATCTGCACAATGTTGAAGATTCTGCTGTTTCACTTTGCATGGTATTGTTCAGTCTCTTTTGTAAAAGTGTGAGAACTTATTATTTTTAAAAAAATAAATAAGTGTGAATTTCAGTGGAGACATAAACATTCCATCAACTATAGAAATCATCTGTAAAATTGGTTCTATATGTCCACCTGTTGATTTTCACTAAAGGTCATTCTAGATAGCAAATAAAAAGTTAGTAAGTGCCAAAATCACTGAGCCATAGAATTCTCTTGAAAATTTTTCTGGACTCAAGAGGTGCAGCAGCACTAAAACACTTCTACAGAGGCTCAAATTCTTCATAAAGAAAAAGTGTGAACTTGGGACAAGATACAAAATACATATTATACATTTTAGAAAATTTCTTAAAATCTCTTCCATTGATCCTTTGATCCTCCATTAATTTAACAGCTCTCATTCTGGCAGGAGTTGAAATGATCTTAACAGATACACAATGTGGGATGGTCACATAAAAAGAACCCAGTGATGCCACCTAGCTAGGAAAAGGAAGGTGCAGAATGTATATTCTGTAGACTGACCTCACTTCCTATGTGGCGTGGGCAAGATGAGGAAATTTCTTTATACCCCTCAAAGAGAGGACTTAGGAGAGGCTAAGTGTCGTGGGTTTGGTAGGGGACCAGCCCCCTATGATACACGGCAAAGGGCCTCCTCACCAAACACTCTGGGAAGACTGTTAAAGATTGTCTGCCACTACATGGCAGAGACACAAAACACATCAGCAAAAACTGAGATGAATCAGAGGCATCTGGGTATTATCGAGTACTGACCACACAATGGGCCAGCAGGTCCCCAGTCAAACCTACTGTTAATGCCTGTGGAGCAAAGAACAGCCAGGCAGAGGAGAGACCTTGCTACAGAGAAACCCCAGGGTCAGAGGAAGGACATGGACCTAAGCATCCTCTTCTCCCATCATGGAGACAGAACAAGGGATGTGGCTTAGGGTTGAGCAGGTTGTGCTCACATAAATGTGTCCCCCAAGGTGCACTCTGGAGGAAGGGAGTTTTTTGGCATTAGTCATCACATAGTGGACTTTTTAGTCTTTTTGTAATCCACTGTAAGTTTAAGTCTGTGGTAGCTACAGCCCTATCTCTCAGACAGCAGGGCACCATCTTGAGAAAGGGAAAAGTGGGCTAGGAGAGCAATCTGAACCACTAAGCATTTTCCTAAAGAGATTAAATCTTTGAAAGATGCCTCCATAAACCATCATAGCTGAATGGACTGAAAGTTAAAGTGAACGAAGACTTACAAAGCAGAAGAGACTAAAATGTTGCCAAAGGACAATAAGTTGTTTTTGCAGTTCAGTAAAGTAATAGTGCATGGGCCAGGTCACAGTTTTTATAAATTATAGGGCAGCATTTATTTTCTGCATATCTGAGTGCAGCATAAAGCAATTTACAACTCTGTTGTGTGTGTGTGTGTGTGTGTGTGTGTGTGTGTGTAAGACTAGAGGATTGTAACTCTAAACATAATCATGTTTTTGAATGCATACTGATATTATGGATGTTTATATTTTCAACTTTTGACTTTCACATCCTTTAATTTTTCTGTGATGAGCATGTATTTAGCATTTTAAAATCAAAGATGGATAAATGTTATTTTAAAATAATTTGTGTACCTCTTCTAGTTGTTTTTGTCTAAACTCCAACTGTTTTGCAAAATATGTGAAGTATTTGGTCAGTCAGTCCTTTTCCAGTTCAACTCTAAAATATGATTTTCATATTTTTTTACCTTTTTTTTTTTTACTCATAAATCCTTTTTAACTTTGCTCTGTTTTAATCCCTTTATTTCAAAGATCACATCGTATCTCCTTTATTCTCTCAAAATTTCAAAATGGCCTTTGGCCAAATGCAATAAAATTTTGCCCTGACCTGACATAAAGAATGAAGTATGTATATGAAAGCACTTTGAAAACTTTAAAGGACTTTAAAAATGCATGGTAGTATTGGTGGTGGAAGAGAAAGGGGTGGGAGAAGAGGGGGAGGAAACTGTAAGTGGAGGAACTATGTTGTATTTTCTCATAACATAAATTTTGAAGTCCTTCCTGAATGAATTTGCAAACAGAAGCAAATGGAGTCCTTATGTGACATTCTTGAATGCTCGCAATTTTATAAATTCAATTCCATGCCTTAGGCAACATGGTACACCCCTTCAGGTTGACATTTTTCTCTGCCATTTACTGCTGCTGAGTGCAATGGACCTCCTTCACAATTGCCAAAATTACCTCAGAGCTACTGGTCTTCCCGGTGTGAACCCTACGGCCACCTCTTGTACCTATATTGTTAAGAGCTGTGCTAGAAGTGGTTCCCAATTAGGAAAACATTGAAAACTGCAAACTGTGTCTAGAGCTTATTTGGGTTTTTTGTTCCTTTGTGTATTTGTTTGAGAGATAGGATATTGAGATCCCAGAAGACGAGAAAGTCTAAGACTATAAATTCAGATCTCCTTAGAAACCCTCCCTGCCCCCACCAGGTTAAAGGGATATAATACCTTGACAAATAGTGCATCTTCACTTTCCAGTCTCTTCAGTGTATGCCTAGGCCAGAAAACTATGCTATAATGGTTAAAAGCATATACTGGGGAGTCAGACAGACTAGGTTCAAATCCCACCCCTACTACTTGGTAGTTCTACGAGCTTGGAGAAAGCACTTGACCTCTTTTTGCCTTAAATTCTTTATTATAAAATGATGATTATAAAAGAATTTATTTCATAGTGTTCCTGACAGATTTCAACGTGTTAATATAAGCGAAGTGCATTCAACAGCATCTGGCACTTACCAAGTGCCCCATAAATGCTAATTATTATGATTAGGAAGGGAATCCTCAAGTGTATCCAAAACACCACAAGCCCCGGAGGCTCACATGCTGTCCCCCTCAAGTGAACTAACACTGAGAAGGCTTGGTAACTCTAAGAAAGAAATCCTTCTCCTAGCTCTTCACAGCTCAAGCGTGTATGGTGATGACCTATTTGTGCATGAACAGATGTGTACCGAGCCTTCTGGATTTACTTTGGCAGCAACAGGGTCAGGCATGTATTGAGTGATCCACCTTTGTGGCTCAGTCAGCTCTGGGATGACCGCACGTGCCTGGTTGTGGTTACGTAACACATCCATCTGGACTGGGATTCAATGTACTGGTCTTAGGCCTTACAGAAAGGAAGCAAAGAAAAATTCTTACCATGGGAAATAATCTTGAGTTCACAGATTTACTATTTTCTTGCCAGGCTTTTCAAGTACTGATGGCTCTCAAATAGGCATTAAAATGATTGTCATTGGACCATAAAGAAAAGCTAGAAAATGTGAGGCACGAAGGTATGCTTTTACCTATGGAGTTCTTTGCTTGTCTTCTGGGGTTTTTTGTTGTTGTTGTTGTTGTTGTTGTTGTTTCGTTTTTTGTTTTTGACCAAAGGAGAAATTACAATTAGGGAGGAGGAAGTAGAAGAATCCTTGGATATATGCTAACGATTCTCAAAAACAGAAGCATTATTTCTAGAGTGCCATTAGCATATCCTGGAAGAGCACCTTTTCTATGACTTCTAGCTTTTATGGGGTTTAGCCAGATCTTTAGCATTCTTAGGTGAATTAATACTCAATGAAATTTTTCATAAGCACCTGAAATTTTTCTGGAAGGTATTTAAAATGGATCAGCAGGCTTGATACCACACCTCACACCTCTGCTCCTAGCATGAATCCTACTCAACATACACTTTTAAAAATTGCTGGAGTTAGTCCTAAGCTACCTTTGCTCCATTTTAATTCATTTGTCAAACAAGTAGTTTTGGGCATTATTTTTCTTGACCATTCTCTTCTCTCTCCATCTCTTCCTTTCTTTTTCTCATCTCCCACGATGTCAATTTATTAAATAGATATACTTTAATGGGCCTGTAGAAAATAAAGACATTTCCGATTTGTTTTGGAAAGGAGAAATCTAAACTCCAACTGCTTTCCAGGGTACAGTTCAATCCTCCACCACACACACTTCCTCCTCCTCCAGGGACTGCATTTCATCTTCCATCTATCTAGCTAAGGAGAACAGAGGCTAATTTAGGAGCCTCTTTCTGCCTGTACATATTCAGCCAGAGGGGTCACTGGTGATTGATGCAAGACGCTACATCCTCCAACAGCTTTCCAAGTCCCTGCTGGTCCAGAGAGGAGCGTCCAACAGTAACTTACCCTTTAGTGCCTGTGTATTTCTGTGCCTCCAGCTAGAAATAGTCAATAAGCACCAGAGGCAACTTATGTTGCCTTAGATCTCAAATAAATGCCTCACACCATCACCTTAGAGGCCTTTCACAAACACTGTTTCTTCACAGATAGATTCCAAGTCCTAGCAGCCAATTACTACTGAGGTGCCTCAAAGGCTTGAAAGAGGAGGCAAGGAGAGAGAAAGGGCTTCTCCAAAGACAAGAGTTATGTGTTTTCTTCTAATAAAAATTGCACCCTTTTAATCGAGTGCTTCCTCTGAGCCAGACACTGGATGAGGTTTTATCTACATTATCCCACTCATTCCTCACAGCTGTGGGATTCATGAAGCTCTAGCCCATTTGACAGATGAGGACACAGAGGCTCACAGAGCTTATGTAACTCCTACTTTCTGCCTCCCCATTCTCTGGCGCACCCCCTTAACTGCCGCTTATACACACAGATGCTTGTGGACGTGTGATACGAAAGCAATTGGAAAATGTTCCTGGATGCCAGGCAAGTCAATTGACTTCTGGGCCTCAGCTTAGGTCCCTGACATTCCTTCTTTTGTATTGAAAAGAGGCTCACTGTGCTGGTTACTCCACAGGCTGCCAGAAGCATGCCCCATTATATTCTCCCCATCTTCTAGATGTTCTCAACACTTCCAGGGCCTTTCATTACTTTAAGGGTGGGTGTCACACGTTCTGGCAAGTTCCTTTTGTTTTGTTTAGAGACAGGGTCCTACTCTGACACCCAGGCTGGAGTGCCGTGGTGAAATCATAGCTCACGGCAGCCTCTAAGTCCTGGGCTCAAGCCATCCTCCCTTCTCAGCCTCCTGAGGAGCTGGGACTACAGGCACACCACCACGCCCAGCTGTAAGTTCCTTCTGGTACCACAAAGCATTGTGTGTTCACCCTGTATAAGGTACTGCAATAGGTTCTGTATAGGTTCAAGGGAGTGGAGTGTTACTTTAAAAACAGACGACACAGTCACAGTCTTCCACAATTATTTTCAATCGTGCAACATTCCACAAAGAATCAGGTCCTGGGTTAAATGCTAGAAATAAAGAGACGAACATGCCTGAGCTATAGGTTTTATCATTCTTTTTCATTATTTTCTTTCTCTGACTTACCTCTATTTCCTACTTCCTAAAGAGTCTTGTTGTCTCCTTTACACACACATGTTCTTAGGAAGATGTATGTGGCAGGATAAAGCATCTGCATTGACCAAAAATTAATTTGGCAACTAACTATAGAAAAGCCAATGTCTCCACATCCTGAAAGAAATCATATAGCTGGACATTGGGTAAGGTCTGATAGGTCAGAGCTCTCAGTATCCCATTTCATCATGCTTTTCTCTTGCAGGAACTGAACCATGGACTAGCATGGTTTTTTTTTTACCTTTTCTCAACTCTTCCTGGGAACTCACAACACATGAATATTAAATACCCAAGATCATTGTATATGTGTAAGTTCTGCGCCATGAAAGTATCTGGACAATGCAGTCTTACCTGGTCTGTAACTGAGCTATCTGCTACACTTCTGCGAAATGAAGGGACAGATGTGTGTGGGCTGTCTCCCCGTGCAAGGCAGAAGACCTTCTAGATGTGATAGATCCAGGCATAAATGTAGGGATAAGGATCACCACGTTTTTTCTGTTATGGAGAAAAATGACTAAATTCCTTGAAGATAATAACAATAATCATGTATTTTATGTCTATAGTACTTTTCCAATTCTCAAGCATTTTCACATCTGTGCTTTCATTGGCTCTCCACACCAAACTTAACCTTGGTCGAAATATTGTGATATTTTTCTCAATGATAACACATCTCTCTCTTTTAT
Source organism: Chlorocebus sabaeus (assembly GCF_047675955.1). NCBI lineage: Eukaryota > Metazoa > Chordata > Mammalia > Primates > Cercopithecidae > Chlorocebus > Chlorocebus sabaeus. The sequence continues at coordinate 58,861,568 of NC_132917.1, read as the reverse complement.
TTGGTCACCATGATTATAAAGGAAATATTGTTATCCCTAGTTTATTAATGAAGAAACTGAGGGTTAGAGAGAGTGATTTTCTCAGGTTATAAAACAAGAATTTAAACCCAGGAGATCCTTTGCAAATTTCAGTGTTTGTTCCTCCCCAGTAATCTTCATTTGGTTATTGGGGAGGAATGGGAATAACCAAGGCCTTTCTCTGGAGGATCTCAGATGAAATAGAGCACATGTGCCTAATAAGCCAAACGTCCCACCTGATGGATAGGAGTCACAGTGTGAGGAGTGTGGCCATGGCCAATGAAACCTTGCCAAGCCTTTGTATGGACTGCAAATCCAGTTCATTTCCAAAAGCCAGGTTCCTAGAAAACGGGTTTCTGTTGACACTTTCCCTGCATGTTTTGTTATGTTTGTTTGTGTTGGCCTAGAGAACCAGCAGCCAGGGACAGCGGGATGACTTTCAGCCAAGGGGCGGTCTGTTCACACCCTGGGGACCGGAGCGTTCCACCAAGTTAGCTGCTGCTTGAAAGGACAGCTGCCGCGCAGTCTTGCTCACTCCCCATTTTGTTATCCCTGAGATAATAAATAAAGGCTCATTCTGTTGTGTCCAAAAGACCCTTTTCAGAAGACCTGCTCTTGCTGGAAGTCTCCTGAGTCCCCTTACCTGATTACAGTCAGATGCTGGGCATTTCAAATTAAATTAGAACAAATAACGAAAATGAAAGGAGAGTGGGAAGGAGGAGGAACAAACCAGCAAAAATGGCATTCATTTAAAGTAGTCAGTGAGAAAAATGGAGCCTGAGAAACTCAACCGATACCAGGAGAGATCAATGTTTGTCATCTAGTCTTAGGCTAAAAAGAGCCATAAGTGAGAATTTGTAGGGATGACAGTTCTAGGTCAGTTCTGTTTAACATATTCTGCTGTAGATATGGCCAGGTTAAGCAAGAAAATGTTCTAAACCCAGATCTGAATTCCTATGGCTCTTGGACCATGATCCTATCTCTATTTGGTTAAATGATGGCATATGTAGGATATGAGGTCTAGCTCTTGGAAGGTGTGGAAAATACATGTCTCACTGCACCAATTTGTTTTCTCTACCAAATCCTTCCAATGTTGAAGTGTCATTTGAGCTCAAAATTCTCCCAGAGATGTGCTTAGAGACCCATTGCTGTGTGGATGAATGGGAGAATAGGAAGTAAATTCTTGTAATATGTGGTCTCGATATGGTTCAATGTCAGTAAGACAAATTAAATGAAATTAACTTAAAATTAATTGAAATGATCATGGACCAAGATTACTGTGTGGTCACTCCCCAAAGTGATTTCAAACAGAATTCTTATTGTTCAGTTAAAAACAACTTGCAATCAACTAGCCTAACAATGCCCCCAGATCATTTCAGCCTCCTTGAGATCCCTTTACCTTGGTCATGCTTTCATCACATCTGTCTGATACTCTGCTATCCCCTATTTCAGTGACACTAAATATTGCTGGATCCCAGAAGAGCATTAAGATATTTGATAAGACAATCTAACTTCACCATCCAGATACTGAAAAAATATTTACATTTGATGTGTTTTTTCAATTCTATTAGCCAAAGTAATATATTGCACAATAAAATATATTGTTATATTACAGTACTCTTATTGTGAAGAAACAATGAGCACACAGAAACATAATTCATATTATATCATCTGTCAGTAAAGGAGGTCTCTTCAACAAACACAAACTCAATTTAGATAAAATAAGTTAATAGGTGTTAGAGGGTTAACTTCTCTTGTGACAAAAAGTCATCACATCACATATTAAAGGCCAGTATTAACAAGGAAAGAGATACAAGAGAGCATAAGGGATGATTATCTTTTGAGACATTCCTGCATACAGCATTAAAAAACACAATTTGGTCTTGCAGCTGTCCCCTAACATCACTCCTCAGATTAGTATCTATGATGGAACAAGTCAAACTTTGAAGTATCAAAATGAGCTAGTGCTGCTGGGTATTTCCTAAAAAATGTGACAACTCTTATACTTAAAATAAATACATAAATAAATAAATAAGCACTGAAGAGTGATCAGTGAAAATGTCTCTTATGCCTATTATTTTTAGCTGAGCGCTGTTATGACTGTTTCCATGGTTAAACCATGAATATGTTTTCTGCACAAGCACGGTCAGCTAGTGGCCTTAATTAGCTTTCAAATGGAGAATGCTGCGGTTTACCACTTATTAAATATCCACCACACCAAGTTACAATTTTACCCTTCCACACCTCACTTAGTTGAGACACCTCAAGGAACCCACAATGCTGAATAACTGGTGATTTAAAAATATGTACCATGTGTGATGATCGGACTGAACACACAGGCTGTGAGGGAAGTTCACTAAAACCTGGCCAGATTTCATTTCCAGATGGAATGATACAATTTGTAAATTGAGGCAACAAGATAAGTCACCCAGAAAGAAAGAGATGAAGTGTATGCTCTAGCTAACAGCTAACACACTGTCCTTATTCGTAGGAATTCAACATATATTTATTAAGTGCTTGCATTGCATTCTGAATACTAAGTCTTCATCTAGATTCCTCATGTCTAGGAATTCGCAGGAGGTGATTAAGTGGAATACAGGATCTGGTGAAGAAGAAGAGGACTGTCCCAGCATTCAAGATCTTTAAACAGTATGCCCCCTAGAGAAGGAAGAAAGTATAAAATTACTCATCAAGCTAATCTACTCTTAATACAACCTACAAGTAGAGTAACCTAACCAAGCTCATTTCACCAAGCATTTTATTCATGAGGGAGATGATGCAGTTTGAGATTCAATTGAGACAGAATTAGTGTTTCTGATTAGCTAGGTTGAGTGGTTAAGGTATGGTAATAATGATATCATTATTTCTTCTCATACAACATTCAGAGACACATTCTCTCTCACACACACACACACACACACACACACACACACACACACACCCTCACATATCTGTTTGGATGTGGTTTGTGAATCTTCAACTGGTGGTGTCTGCGTATCAACTTGTATACTCCCAGGGGCAAAAAAAAAAAAAAAAAAAAAAGTGAATTCACCTCTTGTTGCAATTCCACTGTGTACAAAATGGTCTTGAAATTTGAAGGAAGAAAAAAAATCCTCCTACAAAGAGAACATGTGAAAAGGCCAAGGGAGAGCATAACTGAAAAAAATATATAAAAATGCAAATTTTCCTAAACTTCAGCTTTGGATGGACTGAAGCATAAGTGAGAACTTCAACAAAGCAATAGAAAAAGATGACAGCTCAGAGTTTCAGAAATTTAAGACAGCAGCAGGATTAGACACTTTGGGTTGTCTTCGCACACATTTCTTATGGGAGTTAATTCCATTTGACATGCAAGACCAAAGCAAGATTACAGAGGCATAGCCCCATGGCGAGGTGTATGCTGTAGCTAAAAGCTGGGATTTGAATAATTGTGCAGGCTTACTCCAAGAATCAGGCGAGAACAGAATGAATGGATTATTACAAGGAACTTTGTACATTTTTAACTGCTGGACTTAATAAAATACCCTCTATGTGAGAATAGTGTTATGGTCGTCTGCACTTACTCTAGCTGAAGTTTGTGGTAGGATCTATCAAAAATGAGAAAAAACAGAAGCTGTTTTTTAAAAAAGAAAGAAAGGAAAAAAGAAATTTGAAATGAATGACTGGGCTGGGTCATGCCCGTATGATTTATAGAGGAACAAAAAATTTGGAGAACTTGAGATCAACATATTCGAGCCCCCCCAAAGTTACAGGGAATTCATTTCCTGTGCAAAGAAGTCTGAGGAAAGTGGAGAATAGAGTTCAGGGAAAGTGGGCCACAAAAAGGTGGATTTTCATTTCACGATTTCAGCTCGTTAAGGAGGTCATTTGTTACTGGAAAAAGTTACTAACCCACACATCATTTTATATATATGTATAAATGTGACCTCTTTCCTTGGAAGCCATGGAAGCATTTGTCTGTAAAAGGCAGAAAGAGTAACAGTTCCAAAGACTTCCTGCTGCTTAATTAACTTTCCAGTGAGAATTATTAAAATTCTTTATGTAATTCTTATTTAGTGCTCATTAAAGTGAAAGACACAAATGCTGGACAATGCAGGGTTCAGAGAATTTTAAGAAAGAAAAGTTAGTTTTGCAATAGCTGAGAATTATGAAAAGCTGTCATTAACTGTAGCCAAGTAGACCTTTCATTTTAAAAGTCACTGATTCAGATCTGAAATGATTAGATTTGATTTTCTCCCTTAATCTCATCTTCATGTCCTCCTTTCCTGAAAGCTCATTTCTCCTCAATTCCTCCTCAGCCCTAACCAGCCTAGTGGGGAGGAAAGTCCACCCAGAAGAGGAGGAAACTCCTCTGGGCCATGGCACTGGGGCAGTGCGCCCTCTGCTGGGAAGTCAGCCTGCAGTCCAGCTTGGGAAAATACCCCCCAAAGAGCATGCCCCTAGGAAAGCAAAAGAGATGTGCATTTCCAATAGTGAAAATCCCTCATACATGTGGCGTATCTTTCTCTGGTAAGTGGAGATTAGAGGAGGGACCTGGGAGGGTGCATGCGAAGGCTTCATTAAACCAGAACTCAAATGCAGCTCTCCTCACAAAACATGTCTGACAACCCAGCCTGCCATGTAAAATAGCATCAGGAATGATGAACACATTACAAATTTGTAGACCCTAAAATTAAACTCCACCTCATTTATTTCATATTTCAGCAGGGCTGAAGATGCCTGACAGTAAAGGCACACACCTTTCTTGATAAGCCCCATGGTTTCCTTCTTGGAGAAGGGATTGTGCTCTGTACAGATGGATTCAGTCTTCTTGAAGCCCAAACTCTGCTTGGTGGAGCCAGGAAAGAGGAGGCATGTTTCAGTGTTCTGTAGAAGAAAGTTAAGAATCCTAGCCCTGAGACAGAAGCAGGTGAATGTATTACCACAGGAAGACAAAGAGCTAGTCTTTCCCCCCTTACCTCTGTACATCATTTAGATCTTTGCTAGTAAAAATATGGTTCACACACCAGCCATTTCAGCATCACCTGGGAGCTTGTTAGAAAACCAGGAGCCCAGAACCCACCCTAGACCAACTGCATCATAATTTACATTTTAACAAGATTCCAGTAATTCATAAGTATGTTAAACCTTGAGATGCACCAGTGTAGACACTAAAGAGCTAAAGCACAAACAAAACTAGAGTATGGAACTTTACAAGCAGAAGGGGACCTAGCCACCACCTGCCTCCTTTGATAGAGAAACCAAGGCCCTGAGGGGAACACAACTACTCACATATCTAAGAAGAACATTTTATACAGGCCTCAATTTGGTTTGGTATATAAGCTGGAACAGGGATATCACACATTTTTGTAGTTATCCTCATCACATACTACGAAACCAACAGAATATGGCACCAGCATTACAAGTGGCAAAGGGCATAATTTCCCTGTGGGAGGAACCCTGTCTTCTAATCAGTTCTGTTCTACTGAAACGACTTGTCTACATTCTGCAGGAAACTGACATAGAAATGAGATTCTGATATTCCTTCTATCCACATAATGATTGATGAAACACATGGGAAAAATAAATTGAATTATATTATAATCTCCCAGGGAAACATAATTAAGTTGTGAAGCATTTCAATGAAATCCTAAAAGCCTTAGGCAGTTACTTCTACTACATGATCAATAATTATATTAATTATAGATAATTATTTTGATAGGATGGTGTGACTTTGGGGCTCCACTTATTCTTGATCTGATGCATTGATCCAATGGTGAAGACTTGGTTGGAGCCAGAGCTGAACATAAATAACTCTTTTGGGGTCCCAAAAACCTTTATGATACTTACATTAACTTGTACTAATTTGCAATTCCTGGCCACCAATTTGATGTTTATTCACATAATCTAAAGGGTCATACTCGTGTAAGACTACCAGAATAGTAATTCTACTCTTAAATCTATAAGAAACAGAAGCAAGCTACTCCAGAAAGTAATAGATAATATATAATACATAAAATCCAATATTCCTTGAACTTTCAAAATTCCAAGACATCCAATACATTCTTTGTGTGTACACAGGACTGCCCAGCACATCCATGGCAACTCTAAGGCAGTGAGCTAAAAGAATCAGATCCAAAGTTAACAATGCTCAGAAAGTTAGGGTGACCATGGGTCCTTATATATTTAATATCTTTATTTGTAAACACTTAGTTATGAAGGTTATCCCTGGAATACATTTCTCATAGTACACATTTTAAGCACAGGTAAAACCTGAGACTTCTACCTGACCCTCTTTCAACACTTTCCAGAGAGAGCCTCAGTGGGTGTATATGCCTTCTCACCTGAATAAAAGTATCAATAAGAATCAACAGAAAATACAGAGAGATTTAAAATAAAAGTAATAACTCAAGGGATCATACAGCAAACACACCAGATTTTTTTAAGGTGACAACCATTATATGTTAACTTTCCTGAATTCTCCACATCATTCAAGATAACTTGGGTTTTTTAAACATAAAGGGATAATATAGGTTAAAAAAACAAAGGGTGACATAAATAAAATCACTTGTAAGTACGCATTATTTCATCAACATTTCCTTAAAATATTTGTAAAACATCTTGCTCACATGATGGTTACTATACGAGACATTGTAGATTTTTCTCTCAATGAGGAAGAGAAATTCAACATTTAAGAGTCAAGACTTAGAAGCCAAGGCCACCTGCCACTTACCACTTATATGGCTTGAACAATTTACTTAACCTTGCTCTGTGCCTCAGTTTCTGCATCTGTAAAATAGAGATCAAAATAATGTATGCCTAATGAAGTTATTATAAGGATTTAGTAAATTAATAAGCATGGGGCAATTAGAACATGCATGAGAAGTACTAAGCACTCAATATTATCTTTATTGCCTTTATAATATATGTAGGTTGGCTTATTTATGCTCACATTACAATTTATTCAAGAATAGTCTTCTTTAAAGTCACCATCCACGGGATCTGAAAACCAAGTTTTAGTCTCCAACTTTGAGATATGCTTTCTTAAAAGCATATTTTAAAAAGAAAAAGCATTCAGAGGACTTGAAAACATAAGCTTACTCATGTAATACTTTGACAACACACACACACAAGCACAGAATAGTAACACCTCACAGCCCATTGCCAGAAGTTCCCACACAGGGGATTTGCCATAAAGAAAGCTAAATGTGACCCAATATTCTAGTGAGAGATCTCACCATTCAGAGCAGAATAACCTGAGAACAAAATAATGCAGAAAGCAGCCCGAGGTGTCTTTGTCTTTCCTCAGGTAAAATCAATTCCGTTATTATCCACAGTTGGGTACAGAATGGCAGATGAGCAGCATGGCTTCAGCCAGCGATACCTCTCAGAGAGTGGACTGCATGAGTAATATTTCACACCCTCAGCGTTGTCAAGAGAGAAAGGGGGAGATGCATCTTAGGTAGGGAAATTCATTCTAAGCAACTGTTAAGACATTAGAGAAGAAAAAAGGGAAGAAAAATCAGGCCAAATTCATACAGAAACACAGATTCCAGCCTGCCCTTATCCTCAGACAGAGAGGTCAAGGTGATGGGCGATATTGCCAGGCCTGCTATCTTTCTCTCTACTCTTTTATAGGGGGATGGTTTAGCCATATTTCCTATGTGTGGGAAGGAAATGAACCATGCACATGATGCTGCACAGCAAAGTGAAACAGAAAAAGCTTCTCAAAGAAAGTAGGCAGACATGAATGTAGCATTGTGTAACCCAAGAAATAGACCAACAATGATTGAAAGCAAGAAAATGACTTGGTCTTTCTTAAAACTGCAACAATTAGGCAATTGAGCTAACTAATAGGATCTGAGAAGATGTAAATAAGTTTTCTTTTTTTTATTAACAAAAGAAATGAGGAGGCAAATTTCAGCCCAGATGAAAGAAGGTAAATGATTCCTCCCCAAAGGCAGAGCCAAGATTTCTCAAATGAGTTTCCTCCTAAAAGAGGCAGAAGTAAAATATATGAATCCAGATGACATAATGTGCTGTGACCTAAATGTAGGCAGTGATGGTATCCTATTCTACAGACCAAGCTCTGGGTAATTGAATGCAAGACAAAGCAAAAATGTAGAAAAGGCCACTCCAAAACAGAAGCATAAAAATGCAGTGTGTGTAACAGTACTGAGAAGGGTACAGCTTTGTAGAACTGATTAATAAGGAGAGCAGTGAACAGAACAGAGTGGATTTGCAGAGATTAGGATGTAGCAAGCTTTGTCCAGAAGATTGTATAAAGTTCTTATTGGCCTTGAATCTGAAAAAAGATAAAAAAAAAAAAAAAAAAAAAAGAAAGGCCAGGCTCGGTGGCTCACACCTATAATCCCAGCACTCTGGGAGGCCGAAACAGGTGGATCATGATGTTAAGAGATTCAGACCATTCTGGCCAATATGGTGAAACCCCGTCTCTACTAAAAAGACAAAAATTAACTGGGCATGGTGGCATGTGCCTGTAGTACCAACTACTTGGGAGGCTGGGGCAGGAGAATCGCCTGGGAGGCAAAGGTTGCAGTGAGCCAAGATCACGCCACTGCACTCCAGCCTGGCGATAGAGCAAGACTCCACTTCAAAAAAAAAAAAAAAAAAAGAAAAGAAAAAATCTATCTTCCATCAGGAAAGACCCCCTGTAAGCTTTTGGTATATCTTAGTCAAAAAACTTACCTTTTTCCATGTGCTATTTAAAAAATAAAATTTACAATAATTGTAAATATTTGTAAAATTATAAATGATGTGCCGTCAAATTTACTGTAATGTGGAAATCATTCTTTCTGACATCTCTCCTGGAAGACAGTAGGGGAAACATGGTACTGTATTTTTGATGTTAGAACGTATCAGAGACCAAACTTTAATTTTTGTTTTTCATCCACAGCATCTGAGCTCTGAGAAAACTCAGAGCTTCACAAGGCCTAAAGGTCAGGTACCAAGGTGAACGAGAATAAGAGTCAGAAATATGAGATTGCCAGATGAGTGTCAAGAACTTGGGCATTTGTATTTCAAACTCTAAGAACTCCACACCAGAGCTTGCTCTACTGTGAAGGGCAATATTACTTACTCCAGGTTCCAGGCAACAGATCATTTTTTTAAGGAATAAAGAAAAAAAAAGGAAGCTGGGCACAGTGGCTGACATCTGTAATGCTACCACTTTGAGAGCCCTAGGCAGGTGGATCACTTGAGGTCAGGAGTTCGAGAAAAGCCTGGCCAACATGGTGAAACCCCGCCTCTGCTAAAAATAGACAAATTAGCCAGGCGTGGTGGCGCATGTCTATAATCCCAGCTACTCGGGAGGCTGAGGCCCAAGAATTGCTTGAGCCCAGGAGGCGGAGGTTGCAGTGAGCTGAGACTGCACCACTGCACTCTAGCCTGGGCAAAAGAGCGAGACTCTGTCTCAAAAAAGAAACAAAAGTAAAAAAAAAAAAGAAAGAAAAAAAAGGCCAGCCTACAAATGCTCAGGAATCCAAAACCAAAAATAATGTTTATAAAACACAGATGTACAGACAACAAATGATAATTGCCATGACTTTAGGACCAGAAAGCACCTTTGGTGCATGGGCTTCTCTCCAATTATCATAAGACTTGGGACCGTCATTAAAGAGGCAATTAAATGTGAAGCCCTTCAAGGCCATAAGAGCTACTCAGCCAACAACAGTCAGTGGCCCCCTCCTTTGCTTTAATCGGAGAGTTCTGAAGAGCTTCTGTTATCAGGGCTGTAATTTGTTATGTGGGGAGTTTGGAGATCCTGATGTCAGGGAAGGTGTTTGTGTCTCTAGGTGGGCAAGAGAGAAAAATAAATAAAGAGAAAAGTAGGTATTTTAGGAATGCAAATGCAACCAAAAATCAGGAAACCTTGGCCAACAACAGTTCTCAAATCTTTCACTTATTGCAAGAGGGAGAAGGGAAGACTTCCAAGTGTTAGACAATCCTAAATCAGGAAAAAGTAAAAGGCGTATTTCCGTGGCTGTGGAAGAAAGTGCTACGTACCTCAGGGAGCCTCGGCCCTGTCTGCTTCTTTCTTTCATTTTGACTTCCTTGGTGAGCTTTTCCTTGTGGTTTTAAGGAAATTTAAAAAAAAAAAAAAAAAAGGTAAGAAAAAATACATATATATATATGCCCATACGCACACGTATGCATGTTTATTATATTCCTTTCTATAAACAGAAATAAAGACAAAAGAAGAAAAGTCTAATTTGTAGTTCAGTTTTCCGGCCTCAATTCTGGCTCACCAATGAATCTTCTTATATACAAAGCTGACTGAAGGGAGGGGTGGGATTGAATAACAAATTTATGTGATACAATCACATCATTTACAATCACATAATGGACCATATCCCAATTTTCAAAAGGCATAAAGTATCCTCATTAATACGATAAGTGCAGCAGTCAAATCAGCACTGTGATTTTATCAGGGTTTTTGACTGTACATGAATGAGAATGTAAAATGCATACAGAATTTTTAATGGAAGGCTTTAACATTCTCTGAATGTATTTCTTACTGTCATTTGCATCACATTAAAGTGAAATTCTACATAAAAGGATAAAGAGAATATGTCCTAAATTACAGTTTTTCCATAGTTGTCATGTCCACACATAGAAAAATCTGATTCATACGCTCGAACATGATCCTAAATCTGAAAAGGCTGCACCAGTTCCCTATTTGTTTGTAGGTTTTATGTGGCTGTCAGGGCTGGAGAGAGCTCAGTAAGGTCAGAGTGTCAGGACAAAGCTAATAAAGATCATGGCAGAGCGGGAGAGCCGGGGAGGGAGGGTGATTGTATTCACTGTCTCTACTCTAGCATATTATTAAATACTGTGCCTGCATTTTTCATTCTATATCAGACTACTAAAAAGTCACTCATGTTCCTTAGAGGTATTCTGTCGCTCCTTTAGAAAGCTTCTATCATTGGTTTAGTTAACTGCAGAGAGTTTATGAACATAGAGTTAATGTTTTATAAATCCAATTCTGTGTATTCCACCATGAATAAACATGTATAACATTGTTATGTACATGGGATATTTTGTAAACACTTACTTCATATCGAACATGTGTATATCTACTTATAGGTTAAAATATGATCCATATGTCAGAAGTTAGTTCCAAAATAATGGCAATTGGGTTAAGTGTGCTTGGCAGCTTATATACACTGAGAAAAAAAAAAAAAAAGCAACCTGTCATTCCTCATTAACCCCACATCACACAGAGAGAAATCAATGATTGGTACATGGCAGTTGACACAGAATCCTGGGAATCTGAGAAAGTGCATTTTGCATCCTAGCAGAGGCCAACGTGTCACCTGCCAAGCTAATGAACTGGGAATAGAGCATGCCTGCTACATACGTACTGACTGCCTGCCCACTGGCTAACACACCTGGCCCATGCGCAGGAATTCGTACCAAATGACATCACTCTGTTATCATTTTAGAGTCTGAATAAGACAGGATGCTTCCATACAACCAATAGAAAAACATGCATGGAACTTGGGGTGAAATAGTTCCAATTCACAATAAGACCTACTAATGTATTTTGTGGCTAGAAAAATAATTTCATGTGTGCACATGAAATGGGCCCATGTGAAATAAATGGATCTTGGCATGGCCAGTCTATCCATATAATTATTTTATCTTTTATTGGTGGGGAGGGGTGGGGAGGGCCAAGTCTTTCTCTGTTGCCCAGGCTGGAGTGCAATGGCCCGATCTCGGCTCACTACAACCTCTGCCTCCGAGATTCAAGTGATTCTCTTGCCTCAGCCTCCCGAATAGCTGGGACTACGGGCATACACCACCACGCCTGGCTAATTTTTGTATTTTTAGTAGATAAAGTCCATCTTCTTAGGGATGGACTTTACCAATGGCCTCTGCTACCCTGAACCCTGGTGTGAACTGACCATGGAGATGTGGAAAAATATATCTGCACATGTGAGGACCCTCACAGTGGAGGGATGGGAAAAAACAGGAGGTGGGCGGGAGGCTGAGGTTTGGTTTTCCTCTTCTGCCAGTTCCAGCATCAAACTTCAAGGATCCCAAAGATTCTAAGTTGAAACTTAGACTTCCAGGTTGTTATTACAGCCTATTAATCAAGACAGAGGGTTAGACCTTATTTTAGTCAACAGTTTGCTAGCTTGATTTGTAATGCAGATATTTCAACCTACATTTCTGTGGATCTCCCTTTGTATTCTTTCTCCAGGCCCTTCGAATGTTAAGGGTAATCATTAGTTTGTGACTTTAGATTAGTTTGTGACAAGTAGATTCTTCCTACTCTCTCCTGCCTATCTTCCTCACATACAATGGAAATATAAAACAGGAGTCAGAGGGATAGAGCAGTGATGAACCAGGTAAATTCTTTTGTCCTAAGGTGTCCACTTTATGATCTACTGTGTAATTGCCACTTCTGCAGGCTTCACAGACAATGCAATGAAAAGCAACCTGATACTTTCTTCCTTAGCATCTTCAGAGGAGATGGGCAGCAATGTGTTTCTTAAGTCTGGAAATCTCTGGGTCTCCAGTTACTCTCAGTGTATCCTTTACCCTCTTCACAAACTCTTTAAAATCCTCAGGCTGTTCCATGGGTGCCTGTTCCATGGGTGCCTGATATGCTTCTCAGAGACATCACATGGTCTTAACAAATTCTATCACTAAATTATCCAGGTGTGGTGGTACACACCTGTGGTCACAGCTACTTGGGAGGCTGAGGTGGGAGAATCACTTGAGCCCAGGAGGTTGAGATTGTAGTGAGCTATGATTGAGCCACTGCACCCCAGTCTGAGTGACAGAGCAAGATCCTGTCTCGACAACAACAAAAATTCTATCATTATTTTCCTTGTTTCTCCTATATTTAAGTCCTGGTGAACTTGTTACCTTTGATGTTATACCCGCTATCAACATTTGGTGAGAAGGGAGGGTTTCTTCCCAGAAATATTAACTTTCTTTTTTTCTACATTGTTAGCACTTACTCTTTCTTCAACTTGGAGCTTAAGATTTATCTCTTCCCAATAAACACCTCTATGAGGTCGTAGGAAACAAGTACGTGTGGAGTCATATAGAGATAGAGCTGGATTTCAATTCAACACTTTGTTACTTACTATGTTATCTTGCACCGGTCACTCAAACTTTCTGAGACTCAGTCAATCAGTAAATGGGTATTAGGCAACTGCTTCCAAGTTCTATTGGGAGGATTAGATGATATCATTGATGGAAAGCATCCGGTGTGTTTTTAGATAGATCTCATCTTGTGTTGACTCCCGGGTCAACATTAAGTACTTCTTCCTGTATGGTACATCATACCTATCACAGACCCCAGATAACTGGAACAGTGACATAAGGACACCAGGCCATAAAAATAATTCAATGTGTTTAAGCGAGAGTTACCAGTTTTATTCAGCTGCATTTTAGGGGACAGTCAGAAAATGTGCTAGTGAGGTGGGCTTAAACCAAGTTGGGATAGGCATTTTAGATTAAATAAAGAAATTTGACTTACTGTTATGTCTTAGAATTCCTGGAGTAGATATGTGAGCTTTCCATTTTCTTTAGATAAAACGTAATTAAACATCTTAAAGCACCTCAGCTTAATGTACACAGAATGGTGACATGTTGCCAAAGAAAGCTTTGGAACTTTGTTGCCTACAACTATGCGACAGCTTAGTAACCAAAGCATGCTTGCTATTACATCAATGATAAGTTCTGAATAAATTAACTACGTCCAACATGGCATAATGCTTTGGATCATGCAAGTGAGACTATCATATTCATAATTATCATTTTCCCCCAAACTAGACAAACTGTTTTATAGGATTTTTCTTAGTGCTTGTGTTTCAAAATGAAATTCTTACCAATTTGGGATACTAATGATTTAGCCATGTACCAAGTTGGAGTTTCTCCAGTGTGCATGTGCTCCTTATGAAAATGAAGAAGGCAAGCTGCCAATCAAAAGACTAGTTGCAGGTTGCAGGCAAAGACCAGATTGGTGATAATTGCTGGCATGGTGCCTAGCACAGTGTCCCATACACAAACATGCTCAGAAAATGCTACTGGGTCCAGTCAAGACTTCCATATTCCAACTAAGAGCCCTCCCTTGAAGACATAACATTTGTTCAACCTAGAGTTGGAAGGAAGGCAGCGGTATGGACAATCTCCAATTAGCCAGAAGATTTTAATCTACTTTGCAGAACTAATCAAATGGTTGTGCTTCCCCAGTGTTCACGTGAATTGCACCCTAGCTGGAAGTTAACAGACTAAACAATAGCAGGAGCAATTAAGTGGATGTAAATGAATGTGATAGGCTAATTCTCACAAGGAGAACATCAATGTGTCGGTGTCAATGCACTGGTGCCCAGAATAAAGAAGGAATTGACTGGGATGAAGAAGGTAGCAATGAACAAGGTGTAGCAATCTTGTAAGGACATACATTCCTCAACTAGATTAGTTTAGAAATGCTTCGGATATAAGCAGAAGGAATAAAAATAAGTAATGATAGCAGTTCTCTTCTACATATCCTCTTGTGGGAGGAAAAGAAAGAAAATACCACACTTTCACATAAATACATTCAAGGTATATTATACCTTATGGTGTACCTTAACTATGAAATAGATTGTTGGATATGGAATAGGGTAAAAATCAAATCTACTTACAGTGAGGAGAAGGACATTTTCATGACCTGGGAAGCTGAGAATTCAAAGGAGGACAAACTTCCTTGGCCTTTTTCGTATTTGGAAATGGGAACTGATTGACAGAATAAGAAAGCTATAAAAGCTTATTGCTGCTGGGTTTCTGCAGAGTCTAGAAAGACAAGAAAATATGGCACAATAGGAAAACTTGAATTTTTGCTTAAGTTCTTTCCTTTAGCACTTCGATACTTTAGGGAAATCTCAACATCTATAGACTGGGGTGTGAGACTTGGAGAGAATGTGAAATTTGTAAAGATTATTTTACATGCTGCCCCAGAAAATTCCTTTTGTTTAAAGCATCTGAGAACATTATCTGATTTCATTTTTAGCTGTTTTGAAAGAAAAGAATCAGATGAATGCAATGGGTTCAGCCTGACACCCTGCCTTCTGTTTTTCAGGGCATCCTAAAGTTCCTCTGGAATGCATTGGGTGAGAGAGAAAGTTCTGTGTCAACTCTTCTGGCAGGGGTGAGTCTAAATCCACCTTTCCTCATAAATCTGCAGAGGACATCCCTGAAGGTATTGACTCTCTGGTCCATACTGAACATATCATAAATGGGCCTGATTACTATCATAACACATTGCCTGTCAAAAAATCAAAGGATGGAAGAAGAGAGTAAATCAGATGCATAAAGGAAGAAAGACAATCATAATGTCATAATACACTGTATGGTATATACAGTATTTTATTGAAGAATAGTTTTCCAATGGGCAACTGAGACATTAGAGTAAACCGTAAATAATCAAAATCAATAGATTGGTAGAATAAGAGAATGAAAAAACCCATCTATTGTCTGGAAAAGAAAAGTGGGTACATACAGAGTCTTTTTAGAGTATGTTCAGATGATTTAAAAAAGCATAGTCAGAAATAAAAGTATTGTGTGAATATGAAGAATATTATTTATCATCATACTATGTTATATAAGCCATTATTGAAATTAACCTATACATGAATAAATGGCATGCATAGTTTTGGTTCTTCACCTTTCTATAACTTTTTAAAATTGTTTAACAGAAACCTATAAGTTTTTGTTTCTGCCAAGATCAAGTCTATGACTTTGGCTACTTATGTAAATAAATTTTACCAGGAAAAGGTTGAACATGAACAATTGAATTATCAGAAAGAAATATAAATCTAAGTTCAGTTAAATTAGTTGTATTGACACAGGAGTTTTCTCGGTCACTTTGCCAGCCAGAGACTTTCGGCTGGTGATGCCCCTGCCCAGGCCTCGCTTAGCCCCAGGCCTGCCACAGGAGCTGTGCCACCCACTTGGCCCACCAGGCTGTGCCTGGCTTGCACACTGGCTCAGCCCAGACCTGGCTTGGGCATGCCCCAGCCCACCTGTGTTACAGCTCATACTCGTGTTCGGCGGTTCCCGAGTTCTTGTCCTGTGTCCAAGAAGAATGAGGTTATGCTGACAATCAAAGGGTGAGGAAGGCAGATAAAAGTTTTATTGAGTGATAAAACAGCTCTCAGCAGAGAGAGGATGTGAGGGTGGCCCCCCACCTGAAGTCAGGTGGTCCCTCTCTCAGTGTCACTGGGTCTGGGGCTTTTATGTGGTCAGAATGAGGGAGTGCATGCTGACTGGTTTGTGAATATGCAAAAACGGCTGAAACAAAGGCACCACTCAAAGGTGGGCATGACAGTGTGAAAAAACAATTAGGGAAGGGTAGGTCTATGCAAGGTATATGTAAAACAGGTGAAAGATGGGGATCAATCAGAGAAAAGCACACCAAATGGGAAGAGAGGTCCATGGATTTACTTGGGACTTGTGGCTAGGCATTAAACTGTCCTTGGCTTGAAGGTGGGATTTTACCAGGGACCTGCCCTATCTGCCTAGGATTTTCCTGCCTGCTGCTGCTATCAGTGTCATTGACCCAACTCCAGTCTTTTTGTAGACAAAGCCTACAAAACAGTATTAAGGACATTTTACCTGACAGGTTTAGATAGAAACATTACAAATTAGCAACTCCTTTCCAATAAAGCAAGAAATGAAACAATGAGTAGCAAAAGTTGAGCTATTATGCCTCAGTGATTTAAATTGAATTAAGAATTTTTTGAGACACAAAATCTTTAAGGTTGTAATGTAACAACCTAGTGAACCATCTGACCTGTATGTTTATTTGAAGGCTAAGGTAGTACTTGCATATGGGCTGGCAGGAAGAAAGGAAAGTGTAAAGTAAAAAAGTTCAAGCAGCTTTCAAAATTATTTGCTGATAAGTTTAACACATCCATACACTGTAAAATACTAGAATTGTTCTTATGAGAAGAAAATGTGAAAACAAGGAAGCATCAGTAATAGGGTCCTATAAAATAAACAGTATGCATTTGAAAGGCAAGAAAAAATCATGGCATAAATTTGACTCCATGGAGATAGATTACTGGTTTTGTCTGAAAGAAGAAGGCAGTGCTTTAGACATACCTGGTATTATGAAACAAATGTGGAGTTTGAGGAACTATTAATCTATTTTTCCATGATTTACAAATGCATATTTTTATGGAAGGAACTTTTCCTTTCTGTGTACAAATTAGATAAAAATGTATTTGTTTTATGCTAACAGTGAGTTAGGAAGGTAGAACCAGATAACCTTATACTTTTTTTTTTTTTTTAAGTAAAAGAAATACCAGCTCAAATGATCAACTTGTAGCCATGTTCTTGATAATATTGTGAAAATAACAAATGGTATGATAGAGATTTTAAAATAAATTTTGTTTGCTGATTCCTAATAACAAGTAAAGAACATGGTCTCCTTTTGTCCTAATATGTTTTCCTTAGTTTCTGACTTTTGGCAACATCTCCAGATAGTCAGCAGGGAATGGATGGGAAATTAGACACATATCCTAATTTTATTGGAGGAGAAAATGTTTTCACTGACGTGGAATTATACAGTTTAGTCACAGATAAAAATCTGGTTTCATAGCATCTAATTTGATTTTTACGAAAGATGTGAGCATTCTTTGCTTTTGACAAAAGCAACATGAAATATCTTGCATGGTAGAGCTAACTTGTATGAATGGTATACATTGTTCCAGGAGCTATTCTAGATATTCGATGTGCACCATTCTATTTTGTACTTATAATAAGTCAATAAATATTTAAGATAAAGGGCTTGTTAAAGCTCTTCCTACCAGTGAAGGGCAAGGACCAAGATTCCAACAGGTGAACTGCCCAATAAAAGGATGTTATGAAGTCTCTAATAGTAAAATGCATAACTTTGGAACAGAATAAATTAAATGGAGTAATGTTATTATCAGATAATTTTTGTCACTTTTCCATCAACCCATAAATGTCTTCTCTACAGAATTCTTGTCATTTGACAAGTATTTTTGGTATTAAAAAGAACAATTTTATCATGACTAAAAATGGATCAGAACTTGAATACGTCTTTTTTTTTAGGCCCAAATTCCAACTCCTATCTTAATATAAAGAATATGAAGGAAAGGAAAGAAATGAAAGAACAACAGAATGAATGACAGGGGAACAGAAAAGGTGAAGGGAGGGAGGGAGGAGGTGAGAGAGAGAGAGAGAGAGAGAGAGAGAGAGAGAGAAGAAAGGGCCTAGGTAAAATCTGTGGTCATTATAAATGTTTTTGAAACTGTTTCTAGACATGGAAAGAAATGGGTGCATTTTCCTGACAATGATGTATCTATTAATATATCTAGTATATCTATATGCTACATATATTCAAGGAAGATGAATAGGAATCAACAGCAATATTTGGCCATGAATGCTGAATACTAGTATATGCAGTCTTTGATCTTTGTCAGAGATAAAGTAATTAAACAAATTATTAAAGGTAAAATGATTAGGTCAGGCATGTGCAGATATATTTTTCCACATCTCCATGGTCAGTTCACACCAGGGTTCAGGGGAGCACAGGCCATTGGTAAAGTCCATCCCTAAGAAGATGGACCTACACAGGCCCTACAGTGGGTTTGGGGCCATATAGGCAGGGAATTTGGGAATCTATTATATTTACAGCATGACCTAGAAGGGGGCAAATGTCCAGGGTTCAGGTGAGAATGTCTGTTGGTTCTTTGGATACCTTATCCCTTAAGGAGGACTGAAAAAGTTCAGAAAAGAAAAGAAAAAAAAAAGGGCCCAGAAAAGCACAGGGCTCAAGGCAAGGACAGCTTTTGCCTAACTGTAAAACGGCATTGCAAAGAGTAGTATTAAAAAAAAAGGGGGGGGGGGGTCCATAGATCCTGTTTTGGCACCAAAGCTCCTCTTTGGTGCCCCACTTGGCCTATAGCATTACACAACCTCCTTAGGTGGCCCCATTCACATTGAGGGATATGGAAGCCTTGCGTTAGGCATAGTTAGGTCACTAATAAGAGTCCCTAAAAAGAGGCTAGGATTTTGAATGTTCATCTTTTACACTTTTGAGTAGCTAAAAGCTTTTTTTAAACTCTCATTCAGTCCAGTGTCTCCACATAGATTCAAATTGCCATAAAGCAAAGGAAAAATTTTGAGACCCCCTTCAACTGATTTCTCCATTGCCTTCACAAATACATATGCACACGTGCACGCACACACACAGGGTTTAGCTAGCTATTCAATACTGTCCCAATTAAAAGTTGAATGCATCAGCAAATTGAACCCTAGAAGCTAGTTAGTTCTGTGCCTCAGTCTACTCACCTAGCTATAGAGCTTACTTCATCAGAAAACTCTCTCTCTGTTCAAAACAGAGAGCTTCCCTCTGCAAACTCACTCTACAAAGTGCATTAGACTCCACATCACATCTATTCTCCTTCAGCCCTAGTGGATAGAACAAGTTTCTCTGAGAGGATCATTTCTGTTGACCGAACTTTAAGTTCTTTTCCCAGATCCCTGACATGATTTGACTGAATTTCTTGAAGCTTTTGTGTGTAAAGGTTGCAGAATGTCAATTCTCTAGTGATGGGATTTAGAAAAAGGAATGAAACCCAGAGACTTTATTCAGAGCATGTGAGGAACCACCTTTATTACTAAGTATTTCATACAATGGTATTAAAGCTATTTGCCATGCTTTTTTTTATCCAAGGGTTTGACACAATTTCTTATTGTGCAGATAGCTGCTCCTAAAATTAAACCAATAACAATCAGTAGCATGTTATTGAAAGCTTATGATGTTTCAGACACTGGGCTTGGTACTTTTCATGAGTTCTCTTCTAACCTTCTACCAGTCTTATGAAATGGGTATTATTATTACTCTTGCTGCTGTTACCGATGTCATTAAGAAGACAAGAAAACCGAGGCTTGGTGAAGCTAAATAACTTCTCCAACATTTTATTGCTAATAAGTAGCAGAATCTTAAGTTAAAACCAGGCACTGTGATCTTGTGACTTCAGAAGTCTTCTACTTAATGGCACTAATGCTCATTTGCATTTGTAAAGCATATTTCTGGAAGACACAAAGAGGGGGCAAATATTCTTCTGCCTCTTAATAATACTTTAACCTAAAAGGGAATTAAAAATGAGAAAATACCAAGGTGGAGTAATAGGGACTATATTTACCCTTCCACCTGAACAACTAAAAGGAAGAGAGAACATATTAATGTATATATTCATATTGATATATTCATATACATAAATACATGTGCATGATATGAATACACACACGTACACACACACAGAGATCTACAGTTTTCAGACCATTGTCCAATTAAGTGACAAAAGAGAGTGATAGCTTATAAGTGGGAAACAAGTCAGGTAAGCCCTAAGATTGTCCCGCCTTACTTCGTTGAGAGAATTCTTGGGCTACAGTACAGAGAGGAAGTCATTCTTCTCCTAGGCATTTACTCAAGAAATAAAAGTGCCTGTCCATATAAAGATTTGTACATTATATTCAGAGCAACAGTTATATCTGTAATAGCTAAAAATTGGAAACAATTCAAATGGGTAAATAAATTGTGGTATATCTACACAATGGAATAATGCTCAGTAATAAAAAGGAATAACTATTGATATCTGCAATAAATAAATGAATCTCAAAACAATCATGCAGAGCAAAAGAAACAAATGAATACATACCATATGATTTCACATCATATAAAATTCTAGAAAATGCAAATGAATCTAAAGTGACAGGAAGCAACACAGTGGCTGCATGGGTGCAGAGAAGGATTGCAAAGATACAGGGGAGTAGCTGTGGATAATGAATATGTTCATTTTCATCAATGTGGTAATGGTTTCACAGGTGCGTAAATATGTACAAATTTATCAAAGTGTATACTTTAAATATGTGTAATTTATTGTATGTCAATTATACCTCAATAAAGCCATTTTAAAAAAGAACAGTTTTAATTAACAAGATGAAAGGTTTCTATCTTACTTGTTTTGTTTTTAGCATAGAATAGAAGCTGTATAAGAGCAGAGATATTGTTTATCTTGCTTATTTTGGGTCTCTAGTGACTAAACTTAGGTGTACCGATTACCACTTCTGAGTAACTAATGCAAAATGTAGTGGCATAAAATGGTCACCTGCCATGTTCATAGATCCTCTGCATGAATTTATGGCAGAGTTGGGATGGCTTCTTTCTGTTCCATGATGTTTGAGGTCTTAACCAAATTGCTGGGTACTAGAAGCACTGGAGCTCCCTTATCACTTCGTGTGGTCTCTCCAGCGAGGAGGCTCCAAGGTAGCCAGACTTGTTACACGTCAGTTCTGGGCTCTCAGGGTCTGATTCCCAAGGGAGAAATCTAGGAGGAAGCTGTGTTACAGGTTTTGTAGTCTACCCCCAGAAGTCACTAAGGGGCACTTCCACCACATTATTTTTGATTGAGGCAGTTATAAAAATTTGCCCAGGTTATGATGAAAGAATATAAACAGCACTCTCAATGGAGGATTCTCAACAATTGTGCCAACATTTTAAGAACATGTGGGATAGAATATACATCAGTGCAGCCATCTTTGGAAAATTCAGTCTGCTGCACTGTGTCTGTGTCACACAAATGAAGATATGAACATAAGTTGGTCATTTCAACTTCATATGCAGTCTTACACGCCATAGAAAATGAAATCCATGTATTCATTACACAGATGCATAGAGTATACCTTTTTTACACAATGTGGTTTCAAGATAGAATGTTTTAACTTGTACCCTGAAGGAGCTCATATTTATAGCTAAATATATGAGAAAAGAGAAAGAAAATATAGAAAATGGCAACTTAGCACAGAAGGTTTAAGTCTTAGGGAAGGTATTTAGTATTATCAGGGTTTTGAGAAAGCAGAGGCTACTACTGGCTGAAGAAACAGTAAATGCTGCATGGGGTGTGGAGTATTAGAACTAAGACTGGAAAGTTTAGTAAGAGTTCCACAGAAGATGCTGAGAGACAAGCATTGAAAGTAAGGAAATAAAAGTTTGATTCAAGAAATTGACCAAACCTAGTACATTATCTGAAACTCCAAGGCCCCTTTAGAGCTACAGATTAAAATACCCTACTTCTAGAGTATTTTAATTTATTAAATTCCTCTCCCCCAGGACATTTTGATGATCAATCAGATTTTGAAACCACTGAGGTATAGGATATACGCAGATGGAAATAAAGATGTCTGTAAGAAAGATTAGAATCAAATCATAGGGGACTTAAATGAATCAAATGGTCTGCAATAGAATCTGATGATTATTTCACTTATATTTATTAACTTATTAGAGCACCACACTTTCCAGCTAAATGCTGCACATTTGTGGTAAGTCAGATTATAAATCAGTAAATAATAAATAATGACAGCATTAAGTACTTGATGATACATAGGCAAGCCTACAGTGTAACTTTAAATTACAATTTTTTAAAACATGGAATTTAGAGTCAGGAGAAAGCTTAGCAGTCCTTCAGTTTCTTTCCCTAAGTTCACAACCTTATTTAATTCTTCCCCAAAAGTGTATATAAAATTCCTTTCTATTTTGCATGGAGGAGACTTCAGAAATTCATTTCACAGGAAAGTTTCAGTGGAGACACATTTTGTGATATAGAATGAAAGGTGCCTTATGCACACAAGATGTTATACCTATAATATTGCTGTCATAGTATTTATAAACCATAGGCTTTTCATATCACTTTTATGCACTGGTAGATTTTGGCAGTTCTATGGTTTCCTTTGATATATAATTTATTGTGTCAACTAATCCTGAAAAAAAATCCACAATAAATAGATAAATTGATGTTCATCCAGCAGAACTATACAGTACGAAATGTAAGTTCATTTGCAGAAAAGAAAAGCTATATAAGAAGCAGAACCATTGTTTGTCAGTTTTGAATTGCTAAATTTGTTCTTTGCCAAAATTTCTAATTTCTAATTAGGATTGTAGGTAGTATTTCTCTCTCTCTCTCTCTCTCTCTCTCTCTCTCTCTCTCTCTGTGTGTGTGTGTGTGTGTGTGTGTGTGTGTGTTTCTCTCTCAGAATGGCATCTGTGAGTCTCTTTTGATAATGAATACGCCAAGGGGGCCCAGAGTTAAGTCTAGGCCTCAGAACTAGGAACATTTCCATCAAAGATGGTTTGTTAATAATAAAGTAAGGAGGGAAAAAAGCTATTTGCTTCTTTTGTGGCTCTGACCCTCCCTTGGTCCTGCCAGGCCTGTCTGAGCATCAGCAGAGTTCAGTGGTAATTAAAGCAACAGTGTTGTGAAAAAAGTGTGAATTACTTTTACGGGAAGACTTGGATGTTGCTACTGACTGACAAAGCACAGTGGGAGACTCTGCTGGATATTAAAGAGTGATGGTAGTCCCTGTATTGTAAGGTGGCTTTTCAGCACAATGCAAAATTGTGACTTTTCACAAGTTGATATCTCTGGAACCATTCGAGTTATCAGCTTAAAATTTAGATATATATATTTTTCCCCTTGGCAAGCTTGTGGAGCAAAACTATGTCACATTTCATGAAATGCGATATGGTGGTTGGAATTATGGAGAGTTAAAGTACATTTTCTTCCTTTTCTTCCCCTGGATTTTGACTCTATCATGGAATTATTTCAACCTTGAAGATTGCAGAAAATAGTGAGGAAAAAGCTATAAAGGGATCATATGTTCAACCCTCTCTTGGCAAGTTATTTCAATGTCAACTATCTAGGCTTTCTGTTTCTGTCATTTTTTTAAAAAGAAAGAAGTGCAGACCAGCACTCTGTTGACAATGCCAAGAAATGCCAACTCTGGGCTCTCAGCACTGGTGTATAAATACCCAGAAGGATGGTGGGTTCCTCCCACCACACCCAGCCAGGAAAAGTTCTGATCTTACTCCTGTCACTGCCAATCTTGGTCAGCCAACTCCTACACAGGTATGATATTAATGTTGATTCTGCTCCTTATCCAGTGAGAAAAAACGTCCTTAACCAAATCCAACAAACCAAATTTGTGGATGTGAATCAAGAGGATAAAATAGCCCAATATACTATTAATCACTTTTCATTTTATAAGCTAACAGACACTATCAGTATTCCTGAATCAGGTTCACAGAGAACACGTGGAATTCTATGTAAAGACATCATCAACAAACCAGGGAAGACTGCAACTGGTAAGATGCAACTGAAAAGTGATGGGAAATACGTATGTTATATGAGCCTATATTAGTGATATATCACATAACCAATGAATAATATATCAGGTAACATGCAAATGCTCTTTCATGTTTATCACTTTCTCTCTGAAGTAAGTGGGTTGAGATAGTGAGTAAAATTCCTATGCTTGGTATATTTTTGGTAACCCTATCCACATCTGACCACAGTGGGACCTTTTGTGGATCGATGGACACAGTAAAGCAGAAGGCAACGGAGTATGGTGAATAAGAGCTCACCCACACACTGTGCAACCCCAATTTCTCCATGTGCAAAAAGGTTGTAATAAGCATTCCCAACTTATTTTAAAAATTAAGTGAATTAAGATATTAAAAATAGTTTAGCAAAATGCCTGACATTTAGGAATAATTAATAAAAGCTAACTGTTACGATCATCATCATCAAACAAGGTGTGAGAAGGATGCAAGGTGATCCAAGGAATCCCCTTTGCTTTTAGATATACTGATTCTGTGTGATTTGTCAAGCAATGGGGTAATATTTTTTAAGTAGTGTGAGGTCATAAAATGGCATTTAGGGGATGAGGCTGTGACATGCCAAACAATAGATGGTTTAAATAGACAACAATGATATAAACAGAATAACTGGGGTGCTCAAAATGACATTCTTTCACCCCACTAGTGCAAAGTTTAATTAGTATGTAAATGGCATACTCATTTAAAATTGACATAATGCCACCTCTTTTCATGCCAAGCTGTCAGGGCCTATGAAACTGTAAAATTCCTGACACTAAACATTTGTTGTAAACTGATCCTTCCAAAAGTAACTTAACTAAGGCTGAAAAGGCAGGAAAGGTGATAATCACTTTTTTTTTTAAAGCCACTTCTTCATTCTTTCTTTCAGAGAAAAAGGCCCAAATTGCTTTTGGGGAGAGATTCACCACATTATATTGGGCTGAGGGCATATTCTGTGAAAGAAAAAAAATACATGAACCACCAACCCCAGAGTGATGAAAAGCAAAACGGGTGAGGAAAAAAATACCCTCAATTGACATAGCTATTTTCATCACATCAAATCAGCCATCTGTTCTTGACATAGTTTATTATCATTAGGAAGATTTTCTCAATTCAGACATGGTGATGAGGAAAGATGAAGAATTAACCAGATAAATAGCCAATTTGGAAAATTCAGGCTGAGACCCTTTTCCTCAATTTCCATCCCCTCCTTTCTCCCTGCTCCATCATCACACTCCAATTATTCCAAGAAAAGCTTCAATGACATGATTAGGCATGTTTATGGTGGTGTTTTTCTCTCACTTGTATAGGCATAACAAACTGAACACACTAGGTATCGAATGACACAAAGGTGATCGACATTGTACAAAAAATAATAATTTCCCATTGTCAAAAATGACTGCATAAACTTAGAATGACAGGTGGCTACAGTTAAGGGTGAGGGAATTAAATACTCTGAATTGAAGTATAAAAATGCTGATGTTTTCCTCCCAGAATTTATTCATTAGAAATCCATCAATTTACCTTGGGATAAGAGTGTTTAGAGAAGAAAATTTTCTTTGAAATCATCACGAAGTAATTCCAACAGCTCTGTGTGAGATAATCTGGAAGGAAAAAGTAAATGTTGGAAACCAATAATAAAAAGAAAATATTTAAATCCAATGCTTGATATCAACTTCATAAAGTGAAGTTGGAAATTCACAAAAGTTAAGCTCATACATTTAGGTGAAAAAGTTAAAAGAATACTTGACAAATATCAACACAACTATTTAAAAAATTATTCAAGCTGGTTATTTTATTTACATAATGTCAAAAACAAGTATGATTCTCCCTCAAATAGTTTACAAATTCATGTTAGATTTATAAGAATCTAATTAACAGATTTTGAATTATACTTGAAAAAATATCTTTTTGATTAAAAACTTAAAAATGTTAAGAGAAGTAACTATTAAATCATGCAGACTCCACAAAACAACTTTCACTCTAACCCCCAGGTTATTTTGTGTATATATGTCTGTCTTTGATAACATTCCTGTGGTCTCTTATTCTGATCTTTTATACCTAAATATCTGACTTACAACTAATTGTCAAAAAAGCAACTTTTTATAACTCTTCATTCCTCATCATCTCTTTGGGTCATCATTGTTGCTAGACCTTTTTTTTGTTGATACTCTCTTTTCTTAATTTCATCTTTGTCATGGGATATTAATTATCTTCATAACTCACTTAGTATGCTCTTGGTTTTCTTTGTTGCTCCAACAAAGCTAAATATGGACATAGTCATTCCACCACAGTATTCATCAATTCAACAAATGTCTATTGAGACCCTACTGCAAACCAGGTGCTGTGCTCGCTGCTGGGGGTACAGCAGAGAATCAGGCACACATGATCCTTGCCCTCACGGAGCTTAAGTTTCTAGACTAGAAGTCAACAAACTAAAGCTTCCAGGCCAAATGCAGCTGGTCACATAGTCTTGTAAATAGATTTTTCTTGGAACACTGCCATGCCAATTCATTTAAATATTGTCTACAGCTGCTTTTGGGATACAATGGCATGGTTAATTAGTTGCAGCAGAGACCTTTAGAACACAAAGCCTGAAATGTTTATTCTCTGGCTCTTTACAGAAAATGTTGGCTAATTCTGGTTGACTCTGATCCACCTTCTACTGTGGCAGCTCTTCAATCTTTATCTTGGAGAGTACATTCTTGATTTCTTGTTGTTTTAATCACTTCTACAAAAATGATTTCATAACCTTTAGTCATAGTCACGATCTCTCTTTTGAACTTCAATCACATATTTCTAATTGCCTATTTAACATTTTCTCCCCTGCACACACACACTGGTGAGTAAACCACCATTATTTCAACATAGCTAAGATTGAATTTATCTTTTTCCCAAAGCCAACTGTGTTCTACCATCAATCTCCCAATCACTAGGACTTAAGATTTTGGAGTCTCTCATTTTCTTCTAACATCTAGGTGAAAAAAAGTTTTAAAACTTTAAATATTCTTTGTATCTATCAACTAATATTTGTCTCTACTGCCACTACCTAGGTTTGAACCTCAAAATCTTACATTTGGATATGGTAATCATCAATCTCCTTATAGTCAATCCATATATCTCCAATGATCTGTCAATCAGTCTCCCTGAGACATCACCTTGTATATGTCATCAAAATCCATAGTAGCTTCCCATTACCAAGATAGGGATTCTCAATCTGTAGCTGGGGCTTTCTTTTGTGGGAATGCTACAAAATGACTTCAAGGGGCCCATAAATCCCATTAAATACACCAAGAATTCCCTGGAGGTTGACTAAATAAGTACCCTGAGAAGATGTATCACTATCTATTTTTCAAATGTACACAGATGTTCTTCCAATAATTAAAAAGTTCAGCCCGGGCAACGTGGTGAAACCGTCTCTACAAAAAAATATAAAAACTAGCCAGATGTGGTGGCATGCGCCCACAGTCCCAGCTACTCAGGTGGCTGAGGTGGGAGGATCACTTGAGCCTGGGAGGTTGAGGCTGCAGTGAGCCGAGATTGCATCACTGCCCTCCAGCCTGGGTAACAGAGAGACCTCGTCTCAAAAACAAACAAACAAACAAGCAAGCAAAAAACACAAAATAAAAGGTTGCTTTTATAAGTTACTGATATGGTTTGACTGTGCCCCTACCCAAATCTCATCTTGAATTGTAGTTCCCATAATTCCCACGTGTTGTAGGGGGGACCCGGTAGAGGATAATTGGATCATGGGGTCAGTTTCTCCTATACTGTTCTCATGATAGTGAATAAGTCTCATGAGATCTGATGGTTTTATAACGGGTTTCCCCTTTCACTTGGCCTCATTCTTTCTTGCCTGCTGCCATGTAAGGTGTAACTTTACTCCTCCTTGCCTTTTGCCATGATTGTGAGGCCTTCCCAGCCGTGTGGAACTGTGAGTCCATTAAACCTCTTTTTCTTTATAATTTACCCAGTCTCAGGCATGTCTTTATCAGCAGCATGAGAACAGACTAAAACAGTTACCAATTTCATTGTAACTTTCTTCTCATTCTCTATTTTCCCAAGCAATTGATTCTAAAAGTGCAACTATTTTTTGTCTGTATTTTGTAATCAAATGGTCTTCCATTGGCCATTAAATGCCTACTCTACCATGAGGAAGGGTCTGTTAATTTACAAGAAAACTATGGGAGCCTAAAACCTCAGCACTTGGAGGGGAATGTAAAAGGCTTAGAAACTCTTTAAATACAACTATGTCCTTTCCTCTCTCCTTGGATAAGAGCTATGGATTTGGAGGATTTTGTGAGGTACAGGATGACCTTGGAAAAATAGATGGCTGTTTAACTCAGTTTTAGACTTCAAAGAAAAGGAACTTGAGGGCTCCTGGTGGTTTCCACACTGTCTGCCTCTGCTGGTTAGAGACCATGAGCATATTAGGGTTCTGGAGAGAAGGTTTAATAAATGATATGCATTTGGCATCCATGTCTTCCCAGGCATATTTCCTGGAAACCCAAAAGAGGTGGTGGAAAAGTGAACATAAATACAGGTGTATAGCAGGGGAAGGAAATTACTAAAATCCATATCCACATTTTTGACCCTGCAGTACCTGTGTCTTTCAGCTTAGCCCTTGTTCGTGGTTGTAGTGGTTTTTTTTTTTTTTCTCCCACTATCTCCCTATGTACTATTTGATAAGTGATGGCAGTTTTCCTGTTTCCTGGAATATTATGTCATGGCATCCCTGGAACCCAGTGCAGTGCCATCAACCAGCAAGCAGAGAGCAACTAAAAATTTTGTGTGTTGCCATTATCCAGTAGCTGCAGAATAATCTTAAAGCTCTTATTTTTCCTCATGTATGAGTCATTTGTCAGGGTGAGTACTCAGGCCAAATTTACATATCTCAGAAACCTCTCTGACATCACAGAACTTAGAGGGAGGTAAACTGGGGGAGGGGGAAAAGATGTGGCTACAGAATTGTCAACTAGTAGTTGATTAACTTTGAGCTAGGTAATTTCTCAGAATTTTAGTCCCCTCTGTGGTAACTTGGAATAATATCTACCACCTCATTGCAGTTATAACTAAAGGAAATAAAATATAAAAGGATTTGGCATGGTACCTGATACATAGTTGGCAACCCAACAGTTGTTCTTAGAGGAGGGAAGAAGAGAAGAGGGTATGGATCTAAAATGATGCCTGTTATATATATTCCACCTGGTTTAGTATATGTCTGAATTACATTTGGCTTGGGATTACATTCCAAGGATATCCATGGTAGGGGAGGTTGCTCTGACACAGTCAAAGAGAATTATTGGGTCTGGGAGTGATTAACCAGGAGTGAATTAACATTTATGGCGCTCCTATTACATAGCCAATTTAGTGGGCATCTTATATATTTTTTTTATTTCATGCTCACATCTGCTCTGACACAAATGTTAATTTTTGTGTGTGTTTCTGACCATAAGAAGAATATGGCCAGAAAAGGTTTGAAACATTGCTTGCGTGAACAGTTACTTATCAACAGAAGGAAGACTTGAAATCAGTTCTAAGTGACTCTAGAGTTTTTCCACTCTTTCTCAATCACCAGGATGTCTCCTCTAATAATTTTTTATGTCTTGTCAAGTCACTCATCAATTTTTATGAAGACCACTGCCCAACTAGGGTGTGTATTATTATCTTTTTCTTCATTCCAACAAATTTCATTTTATTAATAAAAAAGGTAGCAAATGTTTACAAAGGTTAAGTCTACATATTTGGAATGATAATTTTTGGAATGTCTGAAAGAACAAGGACTATCCTAAGAGTAAGTGTGGCACTTATTCTCAGACACTTTAGTAGTCACCCAACTACCTAGCATGAATACGGGAGCTTGGCCCATCATGGGAGCCAGGACTGCTACAGTTTTGGCTTTGTGCCTGTGGCCTCATTCTTTGAGTCTGTCAGAAATATAACTTTGATTTCTAGAAAGTCCTATTTCTTCTCCTCACTTGCTATCATAGATAATTGGAAGAAATTGTTTACAGCCAGGACTTGCAGGGTGCAGCTCTCAAAAACTGACTTATATATAAGTAAATAGTAGCAAAATAAGGATAAAATGATGACATTCTTCAAGTAACAGATTTAGGTTATTGAAAATGATTATTTCTGTTTGCCTGCAACTGTAAAAAATCAGTTTCAGATCATAGCTTTTCTTTTATATGGTAAATGATGAATGACCATTTAAACATTGACCCATCTACTAACCAAGATGTTAAAAAATAAATAAAACCTTACTGTGCTAAAAGGGAATTTGAAGACTAAAATCACCTGATTTTTCAACTTACTGATTACATTATGGGGACATTCATTTGTCTTTACTTCAACTCTGGAATTGCATAAAATATATTTTCCCAACCAAGAAAATCCAGCCCTTTAGCTTCTGCATATTATATTTTTTCTAAATTCTGTAAATATGTTTTTCATCCAAGTTAGTATAGCCTTTTAGACTTTGGAAATTGTGATGTCAAATCTAACTACGTGAATTAGTTTGTTCTCACATTGCTATGAAGAAATACCCGACTGGGTAATTTATAAAGGAAAGAGGTTTAATTGACATACAAGGAACTCCTCATGGCTACGGAGGGCTCAGGAAACTTACAATCATGGCAGATGGCATCTCTTCACAGTATAGCAGGAGAGAGAATGAGTGCCCAGTGAAGGGGGAAGCCCCTTGTAAAACCATCAGATCTCATGAGAACTAACTCACTATCACAAGAACAGGATGGGGAAACTGCCCCCATGCTTCAATTATCTCTACCTGGTCCCTCCCACCACATGTGGGGATTACAGGAAATACAATTCAAGATGAGATTTGTGTGGGGACACAGCCAAACCATATCAGTACCTATTAAAAGCTCTCACAAAAGTAGGAATATTCTTCTTTGAATATATATTTTGCCAAAAGAACATATAAGAATTATATTTGCTTGCAAAGGTGAGGATGGAATGGGCATGAGAAGAGTCAAAGCAAAGAGGAAAGACATAATAGCACTGAGCAAGAAAAAAAACCTATTTTTGTAAGCATTTATTATTGTTTTTGTATTATTTTTTACTTTTTACAAAAATAGAACTATCCCGTGTTCAGTTTTTACTTAACTTCAACAACACTAGAAATATACTGCCTTACTGCTAAAACATTCAAAAGAGAGAAAAAAAAAGAGAGGGGAAATGAAGGAAAGCAAATAATTTTTCTGGCATCACAGGAAAAAGAGAACTTGACTTAAAATTTTTCACTAAGTACCATTTGCTTATTTGCAATAAGTAATTCTTTTGAAAAAAAATTTCTAAATTCAACCAATTCAGTATTTTTCTTCCTTAGGTTCAAGTGCTATGAGATAGATATTTTAGTTTTAGAAAAGAGTTACTAGCCACCACCCCTCTCCTTTCCAGAGCAGCAAAAATTCTGCCAAATTCATTATTTTCCCCCATTAGTCTATGGTCCTTAAATGAATTTCCAAAGAGTTAGATAAATACCATTGGGCAATTAATGACAACTTTTACTCCCTATTGACTTCTTTATTTTTATTTTTGAGACAAGGTCTCACTTTGTCACCCAGGCTGGAGTGCAGTGGAGCGATCTTGGCTCACTGCAGCCTCGACTTCCCTGAGCTCAATGATCCTCCCACCTGAGCCTCCCATGTAGCTGGGACTACAGGCATGTGTTACTCCACCCAGCTCATTTTTTCTTTCTTTCTTTCTTTTTTTTTTTTTTTTTGTAGAGATGGAGTTTCACCACATTGTGCAGGCTGGTCTCAAACTTTTGGACTCAAGCAATCCTCCCACCTTTGCTTCTCAAAGTGCTGCTATTACAGGCATGAGCCATCACTCTTGACCTGACTTTATTTCTTAAATAAGAATGCAAATCTATATCCCTATCTAGGTATTAAAAGATGGTAGAGCTAAACAAAACATTACACCCAAAGAAAACTGATTTATCTTCATTTTTAGATGCATGCATTTATCAGACTACAATCACCTCTGTTTATTTCTACAACAGCATGAATTCCAAAGGGCAATTAAAATGTTTGAAGAAAAGGCAATTAAAGGACCTATGGAAACTCTCTCCAGTATGGATGGATTATATTTTGGGTTTTTAGCTAATATTCTATCCAATACTGGGTTTAATTTACCTACTATCCACAGCTTCAAATCAAAGTTGAAAAATTCACTTGTTAGTCGCATTTACATAACTGCTATAAAAACTGACCATTAGCTAGGTGTCATAAAACCTTTCTCCGTTCTTATTGATAACTGGGGTAATAAATTACTTAAGCTTAGATATCTCTCTCTCTCTCTACCTCTCTTTCTCTCTCTCTCTCTCTCTCACACACACACACAGACACACACACACACATCCCTTTGTGTTATATGATTCTTCTACTAAGAGCAGTGAGTGTATCCAACTCTGATAATTAAGTGTACCACACATGGATCGCATCTAAACTTTTGAGTATTTATTCATCAGGATGAATAAAATACGTATCACCTGGACAGTACTGGATCTCAATTATTCAGTGTAGATATGTTTCTTGAAATTCCACCTTCTAATAAGATGTAAAGAATTTGGCCTGACTCTTTTATATTACATTTAAGTGTATTTGGAAAATTCTAAATCAAACGAAGTAAAGCAAGTGTTTTTTTTCTACTGAGCTTCTCAGAGAAATGTATATATTTTGTGTAAATTCCTAATAGAAATAATATGTTAATTTATTTTTTAAAGCATGCAGAAAAGCACAGGAATCATGTTTAAAATTATGTAAATCCCACCACTCTAAACTAGCCATCCTTAACTGTAATGGGACATCATTCTTATATGTTTATTTGCATATAAACATATTGAAATACATACTAGTTTCCTATTGCTGCTGTAACAAATCACCACAAATTAAATGACTTAAAACAACACAAAATATTATTTTATAGTTCTGTAGGCTATAAATCACAGGGGGCTAAAACCAAGATGTCAACTTCCTTTCTGGAAGCTTTAGGGGAGAAATTAGTACTTTCAGCTGTACACCTTCCTAGCTTTGTGGCCACTTTTGACCTTAAAGCCAGTGAGGGTAGTTCAGACCTTCTCAGGTTGCATCACTCTAACTGTCTGATTCCCTCTTCCATTTTTAAGGACTCTTGTGATTATATTGGGCCTGACCAGGCAGTCCAGAATATCTAACTTAAA
The DNA here is from genome assembly GCF_047675955.1 of Chlorocebus sabaeus. Classification (NCBI taxonomy): domain Eukaryota; kingdom Metazoa; phylum Chordata; class Mammalia; order Primates; family Cercopithecidae; genus Chlorocebus; species Chlorocebus sabaeus. The sequence goes on along the minus strand of NC_132917.1, from coordinate 58,828,161 downwards.
GTTAGCTGAGTAGCAACAACTATAATTCTATTTACAACCTTAATTCCCATTTGCCATGTATTATAACTTATTCATAGATTCTGGAGTTGACAATGTGACATCTTTGGGGATACTTTAGTCTGTTTACAACAAAAGATACATATTTATATGTATATATACATGCACATGTACACACAGATATATAAAATCATTTGATTAAAATAAGATGCTAATCTACATGCTCTTTTAATTTAAAAACTACTGAATTAGTTGTATATGTTGGTGCAAAAGTCATTGCAGGTTTTGCCATTACTTTAATGACAAAACCTACAATGACTTTTGCACCAATCTTTATAATTAAATCGCGTGGACAAACTGAAGAATTTTCTGAATACTAAATAAATATTTTTCATGTTGTATTATGATTTTAAAAATATATATCTAAGTCTAAAAATAAAATGTCATCAAAATAATAGGTGTTTGAAGTTATGTTTTTAGAATGAGATCCAAATTTAGAAAGGGTTGACTTCTCCTTAGAAATAGACCAAAAAAAAAAAAAAAAAAAAAAATTCCTACTGTCATTGTATTATTTTTACATCATCAAGGTATATAGCATTTAAACTTAGCCTTCAAAATGGAATTTCCAATATTAGCTGAGGATTGTATTTACTAAACAGTCACTTCCAATTATCTCTCCATTCTTGAGATATTTATTTTGGTTCTTCTCTTTGTTGTCCGGTACTCACTTTCATAAATTTATTCATTTCAAGATGGGTTCATAGATGTACTTCCCAAGTTCTTGTGTGCTTATGAATATCTAGTTTTAATTTTTATATCTGAATTATGAGCATCTTGGGTCACACTTTTTTAATAGCAGGACTTTGTAGACATTGTTCTACAGTCTTCTGAAACTAAGTGTTGCTTGGTGAGATTTTAGGCTGGCCTCATTTTTTTAACGTGATAGTTTACTTGATTTTATTGTGTGCAGAAATGACTAAAATAAAATCTTTTTTAAAAAAATTACTAGAAGTTTAATATTTTAAACAGGCTAAATTTTTGTCAGTTTTTTTTTTTTTTTTTTTTTCCCCTGGAACATCATATCTTAATCAGTTCTTTCGCTTAATTTCAGGGAAATTTTCCACTTTTACATTGCAAAATTCTTCTGGATATTCTAAAAGTTTTCTATTATTGGATGCCCACTATAAATTATATTATATCATCTTTATTTCTGTATAGTACGTTATTTCTAATTGCTTTTATTGCTGTCTTTTCTTTATGCACTTATTGTGAGTATCTTAAGATGTCTCTATGTCAGAAATTGTATACAGCTGTGTTTATAGGCCTGCAGGTTGAGTTTCTGGAAATGGGAAGGCTAAATTGAAGTGACTGATATAAGGGCTTGATTGTATAGTATCTTTGAAACTGTGTTCCCACATCAACACTGACAATCTAAATTATTTTCAGTTTTTAATAGTTTTTAGAGCAATTTTATGTATATTATCTCATTTAACCTTCACATAGTTCTGAGAGGTAGACAAGGAAATAGTATTCTCACTTTCTGATGTATATAAGTGATCAGCTGAATCACTCTTTTATAATTAGAATATTAGATAATGTCAATATGAAAAAAAATGTTCTTAAACTAATCCAATCTTTTTCTTCCTTGCCTATCTTCATGATAAAGAAAAAGCAACCCCTAATTTTCACTTCCACTCTTTCTGACTGCAATGAAAAATTCTGCTGCAGAGGTACATTTGGGGACAGTTTTTGCTTCTCTATTAAAAGCAATGGGCAATGCTGGCATCTCAGTCTCCTTCCTTCTTCCTCAGTTTGACATGTACGCAATGTCAAGAGATGAGGCAGTAATTGTGGACTCATCAGGAAAAGGGCAAGAACAATTCAACTGATATTAGCTCCGACATGATTGAGTCATGGAACTAATGTCATCAGCTGCCTGCCTATCTCTGAACTCCTTATTACATGAGAAAAAGAAGTGTCTCTTTGCCTAAGTCATATAAATAGTATTTTATGTTACTTGCCGCAAAAGCATTCCTAATACTATCAACTGATGATAATGTCAATGCAAGGAAATGATGATTTAAGCTCCAAATCATTATACATTTATCTTAAATTCATATAATATAGAAATAGTCTAGGTGTGGTGACTGACACCTATAATCCCAGCACTTTGAGAGGATCTCTTGACGCCAGGAGTTCAAGTTTCGCTGGAGCAACATAGCAAGACTCCGTGTCTGCAAAAAAATTACATTACAAAAATGGGCTGGATGCAGTGGCTCACGCCTGTAATCCCAGCACTTTGGGAGGCTGAGGCGGGTGGATCACAGGGTCAGGAGATCAAGATCATCCTGGCTAACAAGGTGAAACCCCATCTCTACTAAAAATACAAAAAATTAGCCGGGCATGGTGGCGAGTGCCTGTAGTCCCAGCTACTCGGGAGGCTGAGGCAGGCGAATGGTGCGAACCCAGGAGGCAGAGGTTGCAGTGAGCCAAGTTCGCGCCACTGCACTGCAGCCTCGGGGACAGAGCAAGATTCTGTCTCAAAAAAAAAAAAAAAAAAAAAAAAAAAGCTGAGTATGGTGGCATGTGCCTATAGTCCTAGCTTCTCAGAAGGCTGAACAGGGACAGGAGGTCAAATCTGCAGTGAGCTTTGATGATGACGCTACACTCCAACCTGGTCAACAGAGCGAGACCTTATCACTAGAAAAAGAAATTGTTTAAATATAATAACAATCCTTTATTTCCCTGATAAATGAGAAGATTAAGTTCTTTCCTTCTTCCCACCATTGGGGACTAGGACGTCACCTAGGAAGAAAAAATATTTAGCATTTTAACTCATTGGGCAAGTATTCAAAATAAATTGTTCCAAGAAGCAAAGTTAATTTATGCCAGTTGAATAGAAAATAACATTAGTTTAATTCATTGTGTTTCCAAGTAACCTGGAAGAATAACAATGACTAAAAATTTTGTGTGTATGAATCTAAATATTTTTCCTGATTTGAAAGACTGTGCTAGACACTGAATGATTATTTTCATTTACATGGTATAAGCAATTCACTTTCTCATACATCTTAAAAGTCTACCTACACAAGATAAGAATTATGCTGTTTTATATTAAAATTGATATAATTTCATGAATCATTTTTATTGACTGATGATTTATAAACTATTCTCCTGGAAAACCTCATTATTTTTTGAAGCCTCTACTACTTTCCAAAAAAACTTCCAACTTAATATGTATCCTACCATGTCGTGCCAATTTACAAGTTATGGGAGATCTGGGCAAATATTTTAATTGATTTTGAATTGTGCAGTTTGTCTCAGAACTACATAAACATTAAATAATTCAGAGACTAAATGAAACCTTATAATGCAGCACACCAAAGTTGTTTAAGCAAGTTTTTTTCCCCCAATAATCAGATAATTATACATAACTAGTCATCATTACTTGAAACAAATTATGTTCTGTTGAAGCATGAAAGAGGTTTCCTGGCATTATTTTGAGTTCAACTAATCTTACTGACAATAGGTGTCTGTCTGCAAAACCTGTTTATTGGTGTTATGGTTTGGTTATATAGCATTGTGTATTGCTGCTCTGTAGTAAGCCCCTCTTAATCATATCATTTTTCAAATAAATATTGTATCTTTTACTTTGAAAAATCACAGGTTCAGTAAACTTGGCAAATGTGTGTATATTTTGAATACAGAATGCTTTGTCCTTTATTCATTGTAGATTATCTGTAATAATACACTGCTCCATGAGACAGCAGACTAGTGAAGAAAAAAAGGCGAGCAGTTATTTGCTGTGCATTTAAGTGCTTAAACAGAGGAGTTACTCTGCTTTCAGACATTCTTGCTTGATGAATTCACTGGAGGCAAATGGTTTAGAGTGCTGTGTCATGCCAATCAAGGGCATTAGCATCATTTGTGCAGTGGGAAAGCTTGTGTTTGGAGGAGGAGGGATTCTTTGGCTCTGTCTATACAGATTAAGTAAAATGGAAAACTAAGGCATTTAGCCAACTAATTCTGGCAAAAAGAAAAAAAGTGAGGTCAATTATTCAAAGCAGCTATAGATGGTAATGGAGTTCAGTGGATAAGTAGTACTCCACTGTCCTCCCATTTTCTGCAACTGAAATTGTTTTTATGTTTGTGTTGAGTGGAAGAGCACACTAGGAATTCCCTTATGAAGCATCATTTAGTGAGTGGCCAAAATTAAAGGCATAGCAAACTCTTCATTCCCTTATTGTTTAAAGGACTTATATATAGGCAGGATAATAATAAATCTCCTACTTCCACATAAGAGTGTACACCGAAAAGATGAATATCATTTGACCACTTAACTTTTAAAAAATGATACTCTGAATTTATAAGCTAAATTACTATGAGTTTGAGCATAAGTTATTAGACAATAGTATTATTGACTCTAATAAAACCAAGATATACTGTGTTCAAACCATAGGGACAATAGTGTTTTGATTTTTTTGTTTGTTTGGTTGTTTTTTTTTTTTGAGTAATGGGAAGTTCCTACTTCCAAGTTTAAAATATTGTGATAATTGTGAATAATTCTATACTTTGAAAATTAAACCATTATGTCGGAGGTGTTTGAACCACAGCAACTCCATCTTGAATAGGAGCTAGGTAAAATAAGGCTGAAACCTACTAGGCTGCATTCCCAGACAGTTAGGCATTGTCAGGATGCGGGATGAGACAGGAAGTCCGCACAAGATACAGGTCATAAAGACCTTACTGCAAAACAAGTTGCAGTAAAGAACCCAGCCCAAACCCACCCAAACCAAGATGGCCACAAGAGTGACCTCTGGTCATCCTCACTTCCACACTCCCACCAACACCATGACAGTTTACAGATGCCATGGCAATGTCAGAAGTTACCCTATATGGTCTAAAAAGGGGAGGCATGAATAACCCATGCCTTGTTTAGCATATCATCAAGAAATAACCATAAATATGGGCAACCAGGAGCCCTAGGGGCTGCTCCTTTACTTTCTTAATAAACTTGCTTTCACTTTACTCTGTGAACTCGCCCTGAATTCTTTCTTGCGTGAGATACAAGAACCCTCTCTTGGGGTCTGGATTTGGGCACCTTTCCGGTAACAATTATGCCACAAGAAAAACTGGGCAGATAAAATACAATAAATTTAAATAAAACTTCATAAGGGAATCTTATAGTAACTTTAATCATTCAATATACATTCATTAAACAGCTTTAGGTAAATATTTTTCTTTTATATCATCTTCTAAATGTTATAAAGCACTCTTATTGGATAACTGCTTTCTTTCCCCAGCACCAGTCATTAAAGTCCGTTCTTTCCCTTCTAATTTTCAAGCCAATAAATTTAGCTTCTATATGTAAACTTTGTTTATTAATTATTTCCTCTGGAAAAAAATTCCACATCATTCTGCTAGATTTCAGTGTAAACTTTTTCTTCTGTTCCATTAATCTATTTGTCTATCCTTATGGCAATATCACCTACCTTAATTTTTAGTTTATTATAAATTTTAATGTCTGAAAAGGAAAGACCCCTCACTTTGTTTGTCTTTTTTAGGTGTATCTATTATTTTAGAATTAGCTTGCAAGTTAAAAAAAAAAAAAGTAGGAATTTTAAGTAGAATAATTTGACTCATTCTAAGTATGTATTGTTTTGTTATAAATCACTCTAAACTTAATGACATAAAAGAATCATTTTATTTATTATATTTCACAGTTCTGGGGTTTAACTGAGATCAATTAGGCAGTTGTTTCTTGATGGTCTCTCATGTGGCTCTTGTCTAATGATGGCCATTTGTTTACATATCTGGAAGTGAAAGCTGATGTCAGCTGGAACTTCAGTAAGGGCTGTTCTTCAAAACTACTCCTCATATCCTACCCATGTGATTTCTCTACTTTCTCATGACAATGAGATCAGATTTCCGGAACAAATAAGAGTCCCAAGAGGACCAGGCAGAAGTCACATCAATAGTTATGACCTAGCCTTAGTATCAAATATTATTGTTTCTACCATAGCTCATCAAATTCAAGGGGATGAACATAGATACACACATTCCCAACTTTCCATCATAGGAACATCAGTAATACATTGTAGGAAGAGTACATGAGAAAAAGAAAATCTGGCTATATCCATGTTAGAAAAAAATCATCTGCCACAATTCTGTAAATCAATTTAGGAAAAATTAGCATCTTTATACTATTGAATTTTCCTATCCATGAACATGGTATAATTCTGTTTATTTAGATTTTCTTATTTTCTTTCAATAAAGCTTTATTTTTCCACAAATAGCATATGTACGTTTTGTTATAATTATTACTAGGCACCTTATTTTTTTATGTCATGGTAAAGATTATCTGTTTTAAAATGTGTTTTTCAACATTACTTATTTGTATATAGCAAATTCGTAATTTTATGTGATTTTGTATTCAACACACCTGCTTTACCATCTAATTTATTCTAATAAATTATATTGCTATTGAATTTTCTACATAGTCTTTTCATCTGTGACTAATAATTCCTTTTTTCTTTCTATTATACTTATTTAATAGGCACATATAGTATCTATCCTGTCTCAGACACTATTTTTTTTTTTTAGTGATTCCACTTTTATTTTTATTGGTGTATTTTCTGTTTGTTTGTTTTCTTCAACTTTTATTTTAAGTTCCAGGGTACATGTGCAGGATGTGCTGCTTTGTTACATGGGTAAATGTGTGCCATGGTGGTTTGCTACACAGATCAACGCCTCACCTAGTTATTAAACCCAGCATCTATTCGCTATTATTTCTGATGCTCTCCCTTTCCCAAACTCCCTGACAGGTTCCAGTGTGTGTTGTTTCTCGCCGATGTCAGACACTATTTTGAGCACTTACAAATATTAACTCATTTAACATTTAATAACCTCCCATCAGGTAGGTATTATTATTTCCACTTTGGAAACTGAAGCGCATATAGAATAAAATACTTAGCTACTAAGCTTGTTAAGCTTGTTCATTACTTAATTTGTAAGCAATAGAGAAATGATGCCATCTTTTTTTCCCATTTATCTCTTAAGTTGGTAAACCGAATTATGTGATTTTTCTAATGTTTAATCAATCTTCCCCATGAAAAGAATTCCATTTTGTTACACATTTCTAGATGTCAGTGTTACAATATTTTGATTAGAAATTTTGAATTTTAGCTCAAAATAAAATTTGCATATACATTTTTTCATATTATGTTTAAAGTTGACTAAAACAGAATTTTAAAGTATTGACATTTTTCAAGTTATCTTTCTAAAAATTTCATTTGAATTTCACAGTGATAAGAGAAAGTGGTCTGTATGACACAAATTCTTGAATATACATTAATGTTTGGATACTTGCTTTATAGCAAAATATTTTCAATTTTCACAAATATTCTCCATGTACTTGAAAATAAAAAATGTCATTTTGAAAAACCTAATGAAATAATGGATTCAGACAATGGTCATCATGGATGACACTATTAAGAGAAATGTTGATGGAGAATTTATTTATTTATTTTTTACCTTTTCTTTTCTTTTTTAAAGAGATGGTATCTCACTATGTTGTCCTGGCTGGATTCAAACTCTTGAGTTCAAGTGATCCTCCTGCCTCAGCCCCCCAAGAAGTTAGGACTTCAAGTGCAACACCACACCCAGCTTGATGGAGAACTTAAGAGTGAAGGGATCAGGCAATGACCAAATGAACCAAATGATCAATCTTTGCATTACAAACAGAGGGACAAACAAGTGTGGTGTCATCTGGTTGTGATGTAATATTAAGTACTCCCCCCAACCAAGACTCCTAACTTGAAAGGGAATTTAATCAAGTTCAGGATTAAATTCCATTTATAGAGAATACAGGAGATAAATGAATGAGTTAATTAACACCACAGTGAAGCAATCAGACAAATCAAGAATGTGAGACATTTTTTAGAACTGACCCAAGTTCTTCAACCAGTCAGTGGCCTGATGAAAAAAGGGAAGAAGTAAAGAGGAAGGCAATTGTTTGGATTGTATTTCCAATAAACCAAGTGTAAAATACGCTTAAACAATCATGACCAGTTTCATATGGTATGAATTGAATTCTAGATAATACCAATAAATCATTCATAATTTTATCAGGCATAATTTTGGTTTCAGTTATGTACAAACAAGTCCGTGTTTTTTTAGAGATTCTTGCAGAATTATGTGGTGATGATACACATTTGAGATTGAGTTTTACATTTTGAAAAAGAAAAGAAAAATATGAATCTTGTTCTTTATATGTTCATTAGATCAAGCTTGTAAATTGCCTTTTAATTTCATCTTTTTTTTTTTTTTTTTTTGAGACAAGGTCTCACTCTGTTGCCCAGGCTGGAGCGTAGTGACACAAACATGGCTCACTGCAGCCTCTATATGCTGTGTTCAAGTAATCCTCCTATGTCAGCCACCCCAGTAGCTGAGACTACAGGCGTGTACCACCATGACTGGCTAATTTTTAAAAAATTTTTCGTAGAGACAAAGTCTCACTATGTTGCCAGGCTGATCTTGAACTCGTGAGCTCAAGTGACTCTCCTGCCTCGGTCTCTCAGTGTTAGTATTACAGACATGAACTACTACACCTGGTTTAATTCCAAATCTTACTGATTTATTTGTCTCAGTTAGTGAAAAGCATTGTTAAAATGTTTCAATATGATAATAAATTTATTTATTCTTGTGTTTGTTTTCATTTTTGCCTTATCAATTTTAGAGGAAAATATTTTGCTTTATATGTTTTAGGAGACAAACATTTTAAAATGTTACATTTTCCATGCTAATTGAATCATTTATTATTACACAGTTACCTTTTAAATCTGAGTAATCTTTTTTAGCTTAATGTCTAATTTGTCTGTTAATGAAGCTGTAGTAGCATCTTTTTTCTTTTCTGTTTTTGGAAAGTATTTGAGGAGATACCTTTCCCCATCCTTTCACATTCAACCTATTTACATTTTTTTTGTGTGTTATACATGTTTATTTGTTATTTACTGGATTATTTAATCATTTACATTTCTTATAATTGCTGATATATTAGGTTTAGTTCTACCTTATTTCAAGCTGAAATTTGTCCTACTTTTTCTATACTTGTTTTTGCTTTTTTTTTTCTTTTGAATTAACTGAATATGTTTTCTCATTCTGTTTTTTCTTTTTACTTAACACTCTTTCATTTCTCTTAGTGACTACTCTAGGAATCTTAACATTCAGGCTAACTTATGAAATTGTAAAGCTAATCATTATCTTCACCTTCCTGAACAAATCAATGATGTTAGAACACCGTAACTCTAATAATATTTTTCCTTTAAGCACTATTGCTTTATGTATTTTTATCTTACTTTTTTCTTTCATAAACATAGATGTGGCAATTATTGTTTTATGTAGTCAATGTTGGTTTTTATTACAAACATATTTATTACTTTCTTTATTCATCATTCTTCCTTGCATCTCAGACTTCTTAGATGAAAATGTCTTTATTTCCCCCTTATTCTTAACCAAATATTTGTGGAATATTGAATTCTAGATTCAACAATTATTTTCTTTCTATACTCTAAAAATTTTACTCTATTCTCTTTGTCTTCTATTGCCACTAGTAAGTCAACTGTTATTTTAATCATCATGCTTAGACAATTTGTCTTTTCTGTCTGATTTTAAAATCATCTCTTTGTCTTTGGTGATATCAATTTTCCTTGTTGTATATTTAAATGTGGATGGTTAAATTTATCCTACTTGTTTTTTTAATCTGAGGATGGATGTTGTTAATCAATATTTTTAAATTGTCAGTCATTTTATCTTCAAATGCTGCTTCCCTCTTCTCTTATGAAAATTCCAAGTACATACATGCCTTAGATTTTTTCAATCTATCCTCCACATCTATTAACAACTCTGCCATGTTTCCTATGTCTTTGTCTCTCTACGCTGCATTTCAGATAATTTCTTCAGAAATATAATCCAGGTTATGAATTCTCTTTTTATCTATATCTAATCTGATCTGGAATGTTGGTATTAAGTTTTTAATTTCAATTATTATAGTGTCTCTTCCATTGATCTCTTTGGTCATTTTTATACCTGCTTGGTCATTTTTATGGTGACTCCTCTTTTTTACTCATTTGTATCCTCTATTTTAATTCATTAGGTATGCTAAACCTCTTTACCCCATATTCTTTTTAAATATGTTTCTAATGTAGGAAGTTTGGGGCTCACATTATTCTTGCTCATGTTTTTTACTGCTTTGTTTGTATGTTTTGTGATTGAACTTGAATTCGTATTCTTTAGTACTTTGTTGAGGCAAATTTACCAAGGCTTAGATTGAAAAGAGGTTCCTTTAGATAGTATTTGCATTTGCTTCTGCTACGTGCCTGGAGAGCCTATTGATTCAGCATCATTTTAATTAAATGCATGCTTTTAGTTTTATTTGAGCACACACACATGCTGTGGACTCTATCTGCAAATCCAGACAGTGAAGACTGGCTTGTAGTACGAATTTCTGGAGAAGAGTTTTTTCTTCTGGTCAAGGTTGGAGAAGAGCAATTTATCTTGCTGATCCCTTAGGGGAAGGTGACATTTCTATTTACATTGAGAGGATGACTGTTTGGGGTCCCAGATCTATGGAGATGGTTACCTATGAGATGTCATTTCCTTCCCTTGTGGGTACTAGTCCTCCATCTCCTGTGACCCGTGAAGATGTGAAAAGAAAACTCAAGTTCATCTTGGTTTGATGAGTACGCTAAGAACACCAATCATACTCACTGTTTTGCTTGGCTCTCTGGATTTGTACTTCCACTTAGTTTTTGACCTCTGCAAACTCCTAACTTTCTTACCATATCACTGATATACCTAAAAATATGTATTTTTATATTAAACCAGTATTTTTAGTTGCTTTTCATAAGACAGATAATTTTTGTTAAATTGCTAGAAAAACAGTCTCAATAATCCTATACCACCTCTGTCTGAGTGAATAAAAGAAATAACTGAAAGAAATATTTTAAAAGAGAGAATCATGTACCTGGGTTTATGCTAACCACATTACTCACAACTGCCAGAATGCAATGCGGCCACAAGTGGTTTTAGTGGTCAGAGAAAGTAAGTGTAAATACCATAACATTTTCAGAAGGTTCATACAAACTTGACATGTAGCACATTAAGCTAAAAGGAGACACTCCAATTCACCAGGTAGTTCTAAGAATGCTAGTCTGGAGATCAGAAGTGGTGGTTGTTTAGCGGTCTCAGTGAAAGAAACTGAAGGTGGGAGGTTGATGTGAAGTCAGACTTAGTGGGCATGGCTTTGGGATTGGCTGTCCAGAGGTCCAACTTCTAAACTCACCTCTGCCATTAGTGGTTTGTGGGAAGTTGGGCAAGTTGCCTTTCCTCTCTGGGTTTAATTTTACTTATCTGTAAACTGACTATGCCGTTAACACATGAGGCCAAAATCTGTGGCCTCTTAGCCCTCAATTATTCCTTTACAGTTCCTCTAAGGGCAGCACAGTTCTTCTAGTAATACGCTCCTGTCTCCTCATGTTTAAAGGGTCATTACTTAGTGATTCTAAAATGTTTTATAAGATAGTAAGAGTCAGCTAACTCAGATTCTACTGGAACAATGGAAGAAAGAAGCTCAGATGACCCTATGTAAGTGTTATTTATGAATGATGGGTACTCAAAAGATTTTTAAATGTAAGATATCATAAATCATATCTTTGTGACAAATTGTTTTCATGCCTCAAACTCCAGGTTTTTTGTTTAATTGTTGTTCTGTTATTTCATTATTAGCTGTATTGTAAAACTAATGAAATTCAAGCTTTAGGTTCCTGGATTTAAGCATCTTCCTTCCAAAGACCTTTTTCCTCTCATTTTAAATAAACATTCACTTTTGTGTTTAATGTTTTAAATATAATTTTATATATTTTTTACAAATGAGTTTCCCACATTGTATACATTTCAGGGTCCACAAAACCTAAATCTGCCCAGTCTAATACTTTATCGGATAAAAATTACATATTTCTTCCTCATTTGGTTTATCACTTTTCCAGCTTTCATTAAACAACAAAAAAAGACAAAACAAAGACAAGATACTATTGATTCAGGTGTACGTATACAGAAACATGTTTCAATGCAGCTCTGGCCTATTAAAATTGGAGGGCAGTTTGATGGTTATGCAAAAGCTCGTTCATGATTCATTGCCTTCCAAAGCTCAAACTTTCACTCTTTTTTAAGCCTAGATCTTTGGAAAAAATAACAGGTCCCAGTAGTCATTGCAATGTTTTGAGACTGCAAGTTGTGATAGTGCTAGTAAAAAAAAAAATACATGTAATATTTTATTTTCCAATTTTGAGGGAACAATTCTACCAGCCTCACATAGTATCTTAGAGTTGCAAAAGCATTTATGAACAGTTGAATTTGGAAAAGGAAGATTTATTCAATTGCTTCATGTAGTTTGAGAACTAAGATAACATGAGCAATTGTTAACTTCAAAATATTCTATTCTGTTTGTATTGTTTTTACATTAAAATTATACTCTCGTATATATACACATATTGACTATGGCTGGCCATTTCTAGGAATTTGGGTATTTTTGTCAAAGGAAAGCAGCCTATTTTAAGATTTTATTTTACATATTTTATTTTTATTTTGAGGGGAATCCAAATATCTACATCATGAACTTAAATTCCTATAGCTGCCAGAACTGACAGAGAATTAGCAAGGCAGAGCCAAGTTCACGCAAGACTGTCTACGGCGCTCTTATAGCTAAAGACAAACCAAAATATTGACTAGTTCTTCTCAAAACAGCATGTATAAGTTGTGGCTGAAATAAGCCTGATGTAAGAAAGAATACAGATGGCAGTATAATCATAGGCTGGGTCTACAAGATGCCAAACAACCCATTCAAAAGTGAAAAACTCAGTCGATCAGTTGGTGGTTTTGTCTACATGCCACCAAGCAACAGGCTTGACTGATTTCTTCACAAAATTGACGGAGCTTTTGACTATACTTGAGCAGATGTTTTATCACTATGTATATTCAGTCTTAGTTGTCAAATCTATAACTCAAGTAAAGTAAGTTCTCCTACAAATGACGAATTCCTTTCCTCCATCAAAACAACCTGAAACTGTTAAACAAAGCTCATTTGCAGTTTTTAATTCATCTTAGAACCTAGTTCAATGCATGTGTTTCATACAGTATAGAGTATTCCAGACAAGAAATAGAATCTCCCAACTTACATGCCTCGCTTTACTATTTCATTAATTCATTTGGTATCCTGGCTACTCAAATATTCATTGAAAAGTAACTAAAATCCATTTTACTTTCTTTCTTTTTTTTTTTAAGCAACAATTTCCTTGGTATATCCAATCTATTTGCCATCAATGTATCAAATTACTACTAACATTAACAATTGCTTTTGACATTTTGTTCTAATTCTTTTAAAAAAGGTCCTTTTCGGGCCAGGCATGGTAGCTCACGCCTGTAATCCCAGCACTTTGGGAGGTTAAGGCGGGCAGATCACGAGGTCAGGAGATGGAGACCATCCTGGTTAACACAGTGAAACCCTGTCTCTACTAAAAATACAAAAAATTAGCCAGGCATGGTGGCGTGTGCCTGTAGTCCCAGCTACTCAGGAGGTTGAGGCAGGAGAATCAGTTGAACCCGGGAGGCAGAGGTTGCAGTGAGCCGAGATTGTGCCACTGCACTCTAGCCTGGGTGACAGAACAAGACTCCATCTCAAACAAACAAACAAACAAAACAAAACAAAACAAAACTTTTCTCTAAAAGATAAGTCACAAAATCTTTCAAATATGTCATAATTAAAAATGAAAGCAATCAAAAAAGATACTGTTTTAAAACAAGTTCTTTGTGAACAGAGATCTCATGCCTTTGGCCTGTATTGTGTCCTCATCACCTGATATGGTGTGGGCCTCGACAAATGTTTTTTTAAATGAATGATTACATGGATTGTAGTATACTATTGTCCTAGCCACTGAAAAACTGTGGCCTATGAAGAAGTGACTAGGGGAGTAAATATTCCAACTCACTCCCCTCCTGTCCTACAAATGTACTGCTCATGCTTCTGTTGCCTAAACCCAACTGGAAACCAGAAGGCAAGGGAACGTGTTAAGAGCTCATAGGAAGGTGGAGAGGGGTGGCAAGTGGTTCTGAAGCTGAAAACAGTATCCACTATCTGCATACTGTCGTCCATGCAATCACTGGAGACAAGAAGCTAGATGTACATGATGATTCTTATGATTTTCACAAACACACTAATTACAGACATACATATATACACATGTATATTTATGTATATAATTGACACATGTTAGATAGATAGATCAAAATGCTCTCAAAACCTAAACACAGTTGATTTCTTCCCAAATCCCTTGAAAATGTTCTGCCGGATAATCTGTAAATTTTTTTCCAACTATATTATTCTTTGATATGGATTAATGTGAATGCCTTGAAACACCATTTACCTTTAAAAGAAACCGAAAACTTCTATTTAATTTAAAAAAACAAAATATGTTTTTTAAGAAGCTAGAAAATATAAAAAAGGGTAGATGAGAAGCATACTCATTCATACGCAATGCTTCTAGGAGCCAATAGATGTATTTTTTCTTAGTTCACAAGGCAGTCGTCGGGAAAGAAGATGGTTTTCTGGGTCTGTCTCTAATCACTTCCCTTCTTTCTGATTTATGTCCATCTTCCATTCACCATTCTTTATATGCTGTCAGTTTTCTTCTTTTCAAGCACAAAGAACAGGCAAGAGCCTGAATGGGGAACAAGCAAAGGACTCCACTCTGCGAAACTGACTCCGAAAATGTTTACTGCATCGGCATTAATATCTTCCAAAGAAAAGAGCACCTGCCCATCTTTTGAGACCACAGCAGCAATTGCCTTTATTCAAAGTTACCTGTAACATGCTCTAGGGGACGATCTCTACACGCTTAATACACAGGTGTTTTTGCAATTTTAACAGTGGTCTGATAGGGGAAATGCAACTTTTATCGTTATAAATTTCTAGATTACATTATGTTTTCAGCTAAGCAGTAGATGGAGTCTGACTTAACCCAAGGACCTCTTCCCAGTTTGTGGGGATGTCTTTTTTTTGTTGTTTTTTAAACCTTCACTATAAAACCAGAAAAAGGAAAACTTTCTTAACTTACTCAAAGTATGTGCAAACTACTTCTTCAAAGCTCTGAATTTCCTGAGCCTGACTTTTAAATAAAACTCAGCAAAACAGGAGAAATTGAAAGGATCAGGGAAAGAAAAATCATAAAGCATTTATTTTCAGGTTGAATAAGAAATTCTGTTTTGTTAAACAGAAGCAAAGTTTCCGTAGCCATTCCCCACCACCCACACCCATAGCCCTTTCTTCTGAAGCATGAATGTTTGCTCTAACTATTAAAGAAGACAGATGCAAACCCTGTCTCCGTAAGAGCTAAATTTTTTATACATTATGTTAATAATAAGCACAAGCTGCAACTATAGAGAAACCTCTTACAAATTTCCTGAAATCACTCATCTAAATACTATGCTGTAGCTAAAACTATGCTATATTAAAGATCTTGAGGAAGAAAATGTTAGGTACCATTACAAGTATCTTATTTGTCTAATTTGTTAAAACACATCAATTTTTAAAAAGAAGCTTTTAAAGCAGTGATCCTACAATATATCTCCTTTGCTCAGTGTGATGAGAAGCCAACGGAGTTGTTTTAAAATCAAACGGGGGTAATTCTTTCTTTTACTTTTCCCAGGACTTTTACCCCACTCAAATAAATTGTCATTAGATGCAGAATGTTTGTATTGATTAATTCAGGATGCCAACTACTATATGATTCACAGAAGGCAGAAGAAATGCCAGCGCTTTCATAACACAAAATGACACATGTTTGAGAATACTATGGTTCCCTCACAACAGCTAGGAAATGTTTTCAGAGAAAAAAAAAAAACAAAAAAAAACTTTACACCTGAAGTCAAGCAAATGGACAACTTAAGAGAGCGGTCATGGACTCATTCATAGCTCTTCTTCTGTTAACATTAGGTTCGAATTTATTTAGTAATTCTTTACTATTGGAGGAACTTGGTGAAGATTTTGTTTCAACCAAGAATAAACTGAAGTACAAATGATTTAAAGTCTTGTCAAAAAAATAAAAACATCTCTCCTAGTTGTATCACGTATCATGAATATTTTGGCTATGTTGGGATACACAAACACACGGAGAATTGAAGTAAGTTGTCT